>NC_092038.1:39530583-40131231 GCF_003086295.3 Arachis hypogaea
ATTCAAGTAGGATTTCAACATCTGGCACCTCAGGTTGAGGTGTAGGTTCATCATGCAAATCATCACCATTATTATCAACTTGTACATCTCCCCCATCAATAGGAGGTCTAGTAGAAGGACCAGGTTCATCATCAGTAGAACGTCTAACAGTTACTGTTGCCTTATCTGTCTTCTCAAGATCTTCAATAGTTTGATCTTCAAGAAAAATCACATCTCGGCTTCTAATTATCTTCTTGCTCACCGGATCCCATAATCTGTAACCAAAGTCTTTGTGACCATAACCCATGAAGATACACTGCTTTGACTTTCCATCAAGTTTAGACCTTTCATCTCTTGGAATGTGAACAAAATCCCTACAGCCGAAAACTCGCAAGTGACTATAGGAGACATCTTTTTCTCTCCAAACTTTCTCTGGAACATCACCATTAAGTGAAAATGAAGGAGAAAGGTTGATCAGATCCACTGCAGTCCTCATCGTTTCACCCCAAAAGAATTTAGGCAACTTTGCATGAGAGAGCATACACCTGACTTTATCATTGATAGTGCGATTTATTCTCTCTGCAACTCCATTATGTTGAGGAGTCTTAGGAACTGTCTTCTCAAACTTGATCTCATGTCCTTTACAATACTCTTCAAATGGACCCCTGTATTCACCACCATTATCTGCTTGAACACATTTCAATTTCCTTCATGTTTCTCTTTCAACACTTGCATGAAAGTGTTTGAAGATTCCGAGCACCTGGTCTTTAGATTTCAAAACAAAAGCCCACACTTTTCGAGAATAATCATCAATAAAAGTAACAAAATATGATGCACCACCTAATGTCTTAGCGTCCATATTGCAAACATCAGTGTGAACTAAATCTAGAACATGTGATCTCCTATGAGGTCCAGAATTATGAAATGATACTCTAGCATGCTTACCAACAAAACAATGAGTGCAAGTATTTAAAGTTGTACCTTTCACGGGAAGTGAGTGCTTCTTGGCTAAGACGCTTAGTCTTTTCTCGCTCAAGTGACCAAGACGTATATGCCACAAATCAGAAGAGGAATCATCAGCTACATTCACGTCTTCATTGCACAACTTTGCTTGCAACCAGTAGAGAGCAGAGAGACTATTGTCTTCTCTAGCAACAATGAGAGCTCCTTTGGTAATTTTGTATTTTCCACTACCAAAGGAAGTACAATACCCCTCTTGATCCAATGCCTTCACTGAAATGAGATTGAACTGCATATCTGGCGCATGCCTAACATTCTTCAACTGCAACTTGCATCCCATGTTGGTTTCAAGCCACAAATCACCCTACCAATGATATCACACACTCCTTTATCTCCCAATTTGATCTTGCCAAAATTTTCAGCAGTATAGGAAGTGAAAAATTCACGCCTCGGAGTGACATGACATGAGGCACCAGAGTCCATAATCCAAGTGGAATCATCACAGACAAGATTCACATAATTTTCATCATATGTGATAAGAACATCTTCATAAACAATAGCAGCAGTCTCTTTATCACTATCTTTACCTTTGTCTTCGTTTCTTCTCCTTGATTGTTCTCTTTTCAAGAATCTACAATACCTCTTGATATGTCCCGGCTTGCCACAATAGTGACAAATGAACTCCTTTCTTGGCTTGTACTTTCCTCTTGACTTGCTTCGACTCTCTAACCTGTCAAAACTGTGAGGTTTTCTACTTTGACTTCTCCCTCGTGACTCTGAAACAAGTGCTTCTGACTGGGAGGAGGCCTTCATCAAACCTCACTGTTTTCTTCTGTCGTCTTCATTCAACATGCTCTCTTTAACCACTGCTAACGTCAACTTCCCATTTGGAGCTGAGTTAGTCAGTGTCACAACCAGAACTTCCCAACTATTAGGCAAAGAGCTCAACAACAACAAGGCTTGCAACTCATCATTCAAAGTGATTTTATTGTTTGTCAGTTGATTCACCGTCTCCTGAAAAATACTCAAGTGCTCCGACATTGATTTACCTTCAACATATTTCATACTGATAAGCTTCCTAATCAAGCATGCTTTGTTTTGCACATTCTTTCTCTCATATAACTCCTTCAATTTCTTCCACATCTTCTCGGCATTCGTTTCAGTGTCAACATGTAGATACACGCTAAGATCAAGCCATTGCCTAATCAAAGCAACTGCCTTTCGATTCAGCTTCTTCCATTCACCATCGGATTTGGTACCTTTGGATTTATCCCCCTCCACAGGATCATACAAGTATTTGCTATACAACATATCTTCCATGAGGGTCTTCCAAATTGAATAATTTTGGGAATTCAATTTGACCATATTCGGTCCATGAGTATTTTCCTCCATTTAATCAGCACAGAGATAAACAACCAAAGCTCTGGATACCACCTTGTTGGGAAAATCTCAACAAAGGTTCAAACAAGAACCTGTCTAACAACGAAAGCACCAAAATATTTTCCCACAACCTGTGCGATTAAATAGGAAATACCAGAGATACTCCAAGCAGCAAATATAATGGCAGAAATTAAATAATCAGACACCATAATTTTAACGTGGAAAAACCCCTAAAAGAGGGACAAAAAATCCACGAGACCTAGTCTAGAAAAATCTTCCACTATCAGAATAATGTGTACACAAACAGTCTTCCTAGTAACACTAGGGCATCTCAACAATCAACAAAATACATCATCAAAACTGATGGAATCAACATAAACCCTCCACAAAGTGGGTATCTCAAATCAGGCAAAAAAAAAGGTAATACAACTAGCAAGTTATATCCTAATGCTCATCTCTACACCAGGAATAACATACTAAAATTTCATAAGAAATGGAGCGGAGTGAATTTACCAAGTCAATGTGATCAAGATGGCAATTCTCTTTTCCCCCAAATTCTCTTCTTCTCTCGACGCCGAAACCCATTTTTCTCTCTATGCTTTTTTTTTGAATTTTTGATGAAAGCTTCTGCCTCTCTCTTCGTGGCGTTAGCCACTTTCTTTCTTTGTTTATTTCTTTTTTTTTTTAAATTTGTGGGTCCCACTTAGTTGGAGACCCACCAACAATATAATTCTAGTAGAATATGAATATGAATAAGATAGTGAAATACATATTATGTATGTAAATCTGGAACTAGAATGTATAAGAACTTTTTTTTCGAGTAAGAAAAATACTCCTCAAAAGAAACAATATATCATTCTTACTTACCCCTATGCGGTTCACTCTCTTGCTTTTTAACCTCTTCCTCTCTCTAGGTTGTTAATTTGTTACATAACAAATTTGGCATACATCTATTTTTATTCATGTGCAGCATTCCTCATTCCTCATTTCACCTGCATAGTCCTTCACCTACGTTGGTGGATTGCTCACACGTTTGCTTCTCTGTTTTGGTATTGGGTTATCTGGCCCAATTGTTTCTTTGTTACTCTCAATTTCATCCATTGGGACCGTGGTAGCAGCGGCCACCAATGGGTTCGTATCAACAACCATGTCATTGCCTCCCTCACCAAACCTAAATCCACGACCATAATATGTAGTGCCACTACCACTATCACCATCACGTTGTCAAGTCCAAGCTGAAGGCCTTCATCGCCTCTCTGCTCCTCTTCTCGTTGTCGCCGCTGACATCTTTGTCCTTACCCTTGCAAGGAATCGAAGCAATTCGCGAAGCGGTAGAAGCATTCCATCAAGAAGCTCGAATCAGCGCTGAAGAACGGTGCACCCGATAACGCTCCGGCCCTAGCGATAAAGGAAACGATTGAGAAGATGAAGAGAAAGCTCTCAAACCACGGGAAGCAGGGGCTGCTGCGCTATTCCAATAGCCTTCTGTATCAGATAGTGAGCAAAAATCTGAGGCACCTACAGCTTGAACACAACTCGTATCGAAGAAGCTATTCGATTTTGCCTTCGTCATGGTTTGCACATTGACCTGCACCTTGGTGCTTGTGATGTTCGATGGGAGTGCACACAGACCAACTCTTCCCCAGAAAGTTCAGAGCTGTCCTAACTCTTCAAATTGAACGCAAACTCCATTGCAGCGCCATCATTGTTGTTGATGTTAGAGCTCGTTTAGGTTTAGGATTATGTTTCATGGCCAGCAAAGGAGCTTCCTTGAGCACCCAAGGAGTCTCATTGTCCTAGACCAATAGTTGTGTGCAAGATGGAGACGAGAAAGATAGCATTATTCCGATGTGAAAATGCAGAATTTATGCTTTGTGCAAGTCTAGGATGCCGATCAATCCCAACAAATTGTTCTTCGGGTGCCCCTTCTTTAAGGTAAGATGGTTATATTGTTGATTTGGACCAGATTAATGTATTTCATGAACTTTTAGTTTTCTTTATAAACTTGCAGTTGAAAAAGTCGGCTCACTGCAAGTTTTTTTGTTTGGCTTGACGATCATGTTGCAAAAATTAGAGGCACAAAAAAGATCAATTTGTGACAATGAAGTTGATAATATGAAAGAGTATTTGTGTAAGAAAAAAATAGAACATAGACGGATTAATTTGGAGGAACTGGCATATCTAGAGAGGAAGAAAAAAAGCTAATGTCTGGGTTATTGTTGTAGGTTTATAAGTTTGTTTGTAATTTGTGTTGTTATTATCATTAAGGGTTAAAAATTGACAATTAGATAAGGTAAATTGTTGTTGTAAGGAATTGGAAAAAGTTTGGTAACTAAAATTTTTTTGCCATAACTAGCCAAAATTTTTCAAAATTTATTTTATTTATATAACTTAATAATATTTTGATTTTTTATCTCACTCTCCTATCAATCCACTTATCATATTTTTATTAGTCCTACTTATTAATGATATTAATTATAATATCATATCCCTAATTATTAGGTATTCTTGTAATTACTACTTATACTCTCTTTTATAATTTGAATTTTATATTTAAAAATACAATAAATACTACTAATAATAAAAAACTATAATAATAATATTCATTAAATAACTTTAATTGTAATTGATTTTTAATTCCTTGTTTTATTTATTATCATTTCAGGAGTTAGTAAAAGTAAAGGCCTTATTTAATAGGATTATCATTGTTAGAAGAATCATGAAGGTCGTATACTCTCTCAGAAGCCAAAAATCACAACTCTAGTTCAATTACAAGTACAATCAGGATAGGCCAAAAAATTTATAAGAAATTGCCTTTATCATTGCAAATAATATGATATTTGAGTTCGACCTTAATACGGTAATTATGTTGGAAAGAATTGAAGAATAATTTGAACAACAAACAGACTCACCCGATGATATTGTTGCCAATCAACCAATTTGACCTTAATACGCTTACTATTTGTCTTATTGTATTTTTCAAATTATCTTATATGTGCACTAATAGGTCATGATTTTAATTATTTTAATATTTTTTTATTTAATATTCATATGTATGCTTATTTATTGATTTTAATATGATAAATTAATAATTATTTTTAAAAATTTATTTTTTAATTTTTGTTTATATTTTATTTTTTTATTTTTTATTTTCTAATAGTCTATATGTAAAATATGAGTTGTATAGTAGAAGTTATTAAAATTTTTTAATCTAACCTACATAATTTCTGCAAAGAAATTGTATTTTGACGGGTAATAATGTGATTGAGAAATGATAAGAATTTGATTTGGGAGAAAATAAAATTGATTTTGAAAATAACATTAATGACTCTAAGTACGTATAAAAAAGGTGGGTGATAAGGAGGATGAGTGATAAGAAAGTATATATCACTTGCTTTTTAAAAAAATAAAAATTTTTACGTAACATTTCTATATTATTTACTTTTTGGCTACCTATCATCATCGGAATAAAATTCTGATTTGAGTTCATAGAAGGTGTATTTTGCAAAAAAATATGATGTAATAAATGATACTATTTTGTAACTGTTATATCATTAATTTAAATGGATTATATTTAATAAGCTGAAACTTTAATTATGTGAACTTCATTAAACATTTTGGTGTATTAAATATCCAAGTATAAACTATGATAAGTCAAAAGGATTAATCTCTACATACAAGTGTTTTGTATTTACAAGTTTTACAAGTCTGAACGAAATCCACCCATTAAACGCGCTGCTTGTTACGTGCCTTTTTAACAAAATTTTAAATCAATTCAAATAAATTAACGCACAAATATATAACTTCCATTTTTCAAAAGATTTCGTTTTTTTTTTCGAGTTTATTGCCAAATTTGTTGGATCTCCTTCATGCGTTCTCTCTTTGCTTCGTTTTTTTTTTTATTTTCATGGTTTCTGAAATCAAGTTTTGAAATCGTTTTGAAGATAATGGAACTTCAGAAATACACCCAAACGATTACATAAATACACCCAAACGATTATAGAAATACACCCAAACGGTTACAGAAATACACCCAAACGGTTACAAAAAGGATTACAGAAATACACCCAAACGGTTACAGAATACACCCAAAGGATTATAGAAATACACCCAAAACAAGGGGAGACAGTATATTTCTTCTTGAAATCTTTTAATGTTTTGCTGGTTAAGGATGAGGCACATGGGAAAAACCTAGAAGAACAGTAAAACAGTACCTTGAATAATGTTTCTTCCTTTTTCTGGTGATTTTTGATGGAGATTTGTATCTTTTCTTCTTGATTTCTTCTACTCTTCGCGAGGAGTTGGAACGTTTCTGTAGAATCGTAGTAGTTTGTTTTGAATGTCCCTTGAATTTTGATGGTTTGCGTTTTAATTGAGGAAGAAGAGGAAGAGTGAACGTGTTGTGGAAGGGACGCGTGTTTTTTTCTTGATGGTTTGCGTTTTGATTGAGAAAGAAAACGAAAAGTGAACGTATTGTTAAAGCAGCGCGTGCTTTTTTCTTGGACTTGGAGTAACTTGTATAACTTGTAAGTCAAAAAGGCTTCTATCTTGTATATGTAGCAGGCCTCAAGTCAAAAAGGATTACAATACCATCAAAATAAGCCTTAAATTTGGAGTTAGGACAACTCAAAAAAAGTAATGTTTTTAATACCTAAGGACGTAGTTATCCTCGAACTTTATTGAGAGATGCCACTAAGATATCATAACGGACATGTAGCACCATTACAGCCACATAAACACCATATCAGCCATATCAGCCACATAAACGCCATAAGCAGAGAGATACATTTGTCTGTCATTTGCGAAATTAGGATCTTGTAATTAAAATTGTGAGGTACATATTTGTTATGGTCTTAAAAGTTCAATGATCTATTTATCTTATTCTCTTAAAATTATTTATTAAATTTAGATGCAAACAAAATTTAGTATAATTTATTTTTATTTTAATAGTAAAAGGACTATATAGTATGTTCATAATATTGAAATGGAGAAAAATAATTACAAACTGGTATTGTTAGCTTTGCTAGTTATGTAATATGAGGCAAATTTATCGCATATTTAAAATAATAAAAAATATTCATGTCCAAGAAAAAAAATAAAAAATGTTAAAATTATACTTTTGGACTTGCACTATAATACGATAAGTACGTTTTTTATTTGACCTATTTTTCTAGATTTTAAATATTATGAATTGGCATTTTCGTATATTTTTTTCTTATTTTATAGAGGATAACGGACGATGAATAACAATAAAAATTAAAAAAAAGAAAATATTTTTTGGACGAGAAAAGGGAAGTTAAATGCATACGGAGAATCATGTCAAAAAAAAAAAAATACATAAAGAAAATGATTTGGGTTGGTCTAATTATTAAATTTTTAATATATTTAAATAAGTGTCTAACCGTTTAAATTTAAATTTATTGACTAATAATAAAATTTTAAATAAAAATCTGATCCGTTATGGATTAATTCCCACCAAGTCTGGGAGCAATTGAGGTCTCTTCTAACGCTTGAGAATTTATCCCCGATCGAACATTTGTCAGTTTGTTACTCTTTCAAAGTGAGCCGAGTTGAGTCGAGTTAGACCAAACTCAAGCTCGACTCACAATAATTGAGCTTGGCTCACGGCTCGATTCATTAACAATCGAATATATTTCTTAAGCTCAAGCTCGACTCACCGAAAGCTCACGAATTGGCTCGAGTTCACGAGTTGGCTCAAATAATAAAAACATAAATACATAATCTATAATTCTATATCAATAAATTATAACTTATATATTTTAAAAAATATTTAAAAAGATCAATTTTATATATTGTTATCTATCAATAAATTATAAACTTTTTATTTATGTCGTACATCAAAATTATATTTAAAAAATAAATATAAAATTTTAAATAATTAAGATCATTAATATATATAATTATATAGTACTATTTCATATGTATATATATAATATTAAAAATATAGATTAAATATATATATATATATATATATATATATATATATATATATATATATAATCGAGTCAGTTCACGAGCTAATGAGCTGAGCTTATCCAAACTCAAGCTCGGCTCATTTAATTTATGAGCTCAATTTCAAACTCAAATTTAGCTCATTAGCTCACAAACTTAACTTATCGAACTATTAACGAGTCGAGATCGAACTAATTCATGAGCTGACTTGACTCACTTCCAATACTACTTTCAATAGCCTCAACTTATATCTACATATGTAGAAGCCTTCTTCCTTTTTATACGGTAAACTTTGCCTTTAATTTATTCCAAATATTTAAATATATTTCAACTATTGTTTCTCCGCGTGAAATATCAGAGATATTTTCCACCGAAATTATCATTGCTTTACATATATAAAATATAAAATTCTGTACATACATGCATATGTGATTAGAAGGAAGCAATTATTTTTTCTCAGACTTAGAAGGAAGCAATTAATAGTATGAATGGTGATTCAAAATTTCAATGTCACTAATTAAATATATAAAAAAAGTTATTAATAGCAGAACAGGAGACTAAAATATTGCACACGTGATTCGATGATTCAAGATAAGTGACTTCCCACTCTTCCTAATAGAAATACGAGTCAAATTTGTTTTTAAAGGGAACAAGAACATAGTAAGAAAATTAGTATAGCATAAAATTCTTAAACAGCAAAATGACTATCAATGCCAATAATAGATTGTTCACTACATCATTCAACTTTAATCCAAAACCAGCAGGAGAGTGAGTGAGTGACTAGAAATCGGGTTCATTATAAAATAAGGATCTTAAAACTAAACTTCGGCCGTGAAGACTAAGCAATGATTGAAACATCTTCTTGACGATTCATCTCTACAAAATAAATAAATAAAGTAAACAAATAAAAATGGCAGAATACTTATCAAAATATATAGTGAATAAAATAACTAAAATATGTTAGACATCAATATCATCGTACCAAACTAGGAATCATCATTGTAATCCTCATTATCATCTTCCGAAAAGATCTCATCATCCTCATTGTCATCCTCCAAAAAGATAATCTCTGCAGATAATGAGCTAGGTCCTTCTAACCAACTCTTTGTACAAACAAGCATCTCCAGAAATTTGGGTGGTAAGCAACTTCTATAGAGATCTATAACCATTCCTTTGGCACTAAATGCAAACTCTGAGGTTACCGCAGAAATAGGAATGGCCAACACCTCTTGAGCCATGCTTCCAAGGATGGGAAATCGGCTCGACTTGCTCTTCCACCAATTCAATAGATCAAACTCTGCTTGTTTATTCAAGGGCTCACATTCTTCTTCCAAATACCTATCAAGCTCAGATTTAACATGTGATTTATTGCCAGTTGATTGCAGATATAAACGCATACCATAGAGATCATCATCTTCATCAATTTGTGCATGTTGTTGATCATCTTGAGACCCTTTGTGTGTAACTTGATAATAACGATAAAGTGAACCAAGACAGGAAAGCAACTTCGTTTTCAACTCACTTCCTTTTTCAGAGCCAAAGAAGTAATCAAGATTCCAATTGACATAACCCAACTTCAATCTGGGATCTAGCACGACAGCAATCAATAACATGTTAATTGCATTAGAATTCCCCCAGTATTTGTCATATATATTCTTCATCCTACTAGCCATCCTACTTATACTAGCATCATCATGTTCATGATAATGATGGATCTTCCTTCCAATAGCAAATACTTCCTTCATGTATATATCACTAGTAATGCAAGAGGTACCAAAAATTCGCAAAATACAATCATAAAAGAATTTTAGAACTGGTAGCATTGATTGAGCAGATTTCCAATCGTCTTCTGAAGGTATGCCTTTCCCACTTTCACTACTTAACTCATCAACATAGTTAAGGTCTCGCTGCTTATATAATTCAAATGCCTTTTGATAATTCACAGCACCCTCTAACATAATATAGGTTGAATTCCACTCAGTTTCAACATCTAGCTGAATAAGACCTTTATAATGAATCTTCTCATGTTCAACACACTTTCTAAATCTTACTGTTCTTGAAGGACTAGATCTGATATACATGGCTGCACCACGAATTCTTACAATAGAGTCATGAATTTCTTTCAATGCTTCCTTCACAATCAGGCTGACAATATGCACACAACATTGCACATGAATATACCCACCCTTCAAGAATATGCTATCCCAAGAGCTTATTCTCTTTTCCAGATCTTGAGTACTTGGATCATCCGACGATGCGATATCACCTGTTAAACTAAAAACCTCATTCAACTTCCAATTACCTAAGCAAACTTCAATGCACTCATTCATTTCGTCTTCTGAATAGCCAGTGATTTGGCAAAAATTCAATACTTTCTTTTGCAGCCTCCAGTCATTATCAATGAATTGTGCAGTCACTTTCATAAAATTTAATCCATGACTTGACGTCCAAGGTTCAGTGATAAGGCAAACTCTTTGAGAATGAATAGAAAAATATTCTTTCAATTTTATTATTTCTTCACGATAAAGTGTAACAACATCTTGTATTAATGCAACATGTGAGGGGATCTCAAACAGGGGTTGTATGGAACGTAGAAAATTTTTAAAGCGTTCAGACTTCACAAGATAAAATGGTAGCTCATCTATTACAAACATCTTCGTAAGTGCCCTTTGAGATGCTTCTTGGTCAAATTTGAAGGTATCTTCGGAAGATCCAAGACCATCTTCATACCCCTCCTCTTCACTATCTGACATGGAAGAAATTGTTTTTTGTATTTTATTCCCATCAATGCTTGTGTTAGCATAACATCTATTCAAATGTGAACGCATAGCACTTGTTTCATCTTCATATTTGACCACACAACCACAATAGTCGCATTTAGCCTTATTCTCGGTGCCTTGCAATGCAGTAAAATGGTCCCAAATCGTTGATGATGATAATTCAGCAGCAGTGTCAGGGGAAACTGGTTCATTAGAACCTGATTTCTCGGATGTCTCTGACATGATAGAGTCACTGACGATTCTTCTTTTCCTGTGCGTAAATTAAGACATCAATACATCAACAAACAAGTAACTCAACTAAAAAGCATAAATACTACTACCCACAAAGGGGATCTTAGGGCATACTATACAACTACTATTACGATTATCAGTTTCAAAGTGAAGAAGTAATTTCAAAAAGTTATGTTCTTGTCTTGTTTATGGTTTTTAATTTGCTGATATAGGCAGTAAATTAATCTACACTAAAACACATAAATCACAAAGTTCTATAATGCAATGCTCAAGGCAGTTAGAACTTGAAACACAGTAGATGCTGCTTCTAATAAAACACTTCTCCATGGGTTACATTTAAACAAATACATTGTACTAACGAATGTATGTCATATTATATGCAATTGATTCAAATTAATTAAGTCCTAACCAGTGTTTAACGAGGAAAATAAATCCAATCACATGCAATCATGAAAAAATAGCTCTTCCGAAACGAGTAATGCTAGGTAACCAACCTTTTTAGACCAACCAACTTTTTTTTTTTGAATTATTTTGTTTATCTTAAATTCTAACCCTAAATCATAAACCTTTTAACCCTAAATCCTACACTAGAGTTGACTAATGTTAGCTCACTAAAAATCAATTTGTGTTCTTTCTCTTCCAAAAAAGGTTCATCAAAGCACGGCCGCAAAATCTACAGACATTTCATCAAACAAGAGGCTAGCATTTGAAAATTCGAGCGATGCTGGATAACGGAAACAATGTTTTAGATATGAGAAAGAATGCATACGGGTGAGGTAGAAGAGGATGTGAAGGAGAGAAGTCACTGAGGTCCTTGTTGAAGAGAAGAGAGGCGCTGCGTAGGAGGTAGCATCAGAAGCAGAGCAAGATGAGAAGAACGTGAACGCCACCCGCGGCGGAGAGCGTAGCGACGACGATGATGCTCCGGCGTTTTACCGCTCAGAAAGCGGGGAGGTCGGTTTCGCGGTAGAAGTTTGTCATGGTTGGGTAATCTGGTTCTGATTTTTTGACTGTGTTTTTTCTTCCGTCCAAGATTTGGTAAAGTCACTCTACTATACACATTGGAGTAATATTGAGAGAAAATAAATTTTTTTTATAGTTATTTTTTATTATTTTATTATTATTTAAAGTATAAATTCTACCTTTTTTATTTTCTTTTTCATCTCAACAAAAAAAATCTATAAACTTGCATTTTTACCATATAATTCACCATTTGGTAAACCTGCTATTGCAACCCCTTTTAAAGGCAAATAGGCGCCTCAAAATATTTTGTTCTCGATCAAATAGGGTCTAAAATTTAAAATTTTTAATTAAATATGAAAGATTGTTTATTTATTTAGAATTTAATTTTGATGTTTTGTGTAAAGTAGTTTTATTTGTATATTTAAAGGTAAGTATAATTTTGGTTCTTATGATTTAGGCTGAAAAATTTATTTGTCTTTAATTTTTTTTACATTTGAATTTGTCGTCTTTTGAGTTTATTTGATATACCATCAAATTTCAAACATTAGGTTAATAATTTAATAGTTTAATTTAAATTTATTTATAATTTATTAAAAATTACAATAAAAAATACAAATCTTTTGATATTTTAAAATTGTTCCCGCAACAAATTTGAGAACTAAACTCTTATTTTATCTGTTGCCTTCTTCCCCTACCTTTATTTTCGTGTTGAGCCTCCGCTTCTTCCCCCATCTTCTTCTTCACCAGATACTTTTATGTTTCAATTCAATTTCTCAATTTCATCCAAATTCCTTTGAGTTCGTTTCAGACGCGATGCCTCCCCACAATAACAACAACCACCTCTCATCCTTAAAATCCTGCTTTATCCCCTCCTACTCCACCCAAAACTATCGATGATGTCTGGAAAAACATGATCCTAACCTACTCTCACAGAGACGCATCTCACCACAATCACTACCCATTCAAGAAAATGACCTTTGAGACTTTTCTCTCAAAAAACGCTGTCATAACTGATGATGACGTCATCGCTGTTGCTCCTCTTCATAATCATCATCTTGTTCCTCATCAGTTCCCGCAGGTGTCCACTGTTGAAGGCTCATCCTCCTCCGCGGCTGAGCTTTTTGCCAATGGGATGCTGCGGTGGCAAGTGGCGTCCCAGCACCCTCGTCATCATCAAGAGAAGGGGTGGTGATGGAGGAGGAGGGGCAGCTGCAGTGGCAAAAAGGAAGAGAAGAGCAGTGGAGGAACCAGTGGACAAGGCCACTCTTTAGAAGCAGAGACGCATGATCAAGAATCGTCAGTCTGCTGCTAGGTCCAGAGAACGAAAACAAATACTTCCCCCCTTCTTCAAATTTTTTTTAATAAAGTTTCATTTTTTATATATTTTTATTTGATGTTTGGAAAATAGAGATTCTTATATGGTAAGTGAGGTTCACTATTCCTGAGAATCTCACTATTGGGGGCTATAATTGTTAAGCTGGAAGAAGCAGAAACTGAATTAAAGTTAAAATTTTTCAATCTTATCTCTATAACTTTAAATTACTTGTTGCAGCTTCTTAAGTTCGTCATTCCAGTATCCAGTTGTGGAGAAGTGTAAAGCCAAATAGCTTCTAAGAACAAATTCAATTTTGTCATTGTGATCAATTTATGGCATGATGTAGATGCAAAGAGAAGCTTATCTGTGAAGCTCATAGCTGAGTATATTTATTCAACAAACAATTATAGTTCTTCTTTTAGTTGAATTCAGGCTTTAACAATGATATAAAGCAATTCTATCTCCCCTAAACATCATTACTTTAATCACTGAACCATCTCCTTGTTGAAGTTAAGAAAATAAATCTGAAACAAATAAAACAATCTCATCATTTATGCTCCACAGTTTAACAAAAAATTAGGAGGTGGTTGTGAGGTATTGTAAGGTAGATATTGAGGATCTTGACCTGAATCAGCTTGACTACTACCCATAGTCATTGCAGACCAATGAAATTTAAGGTGTGGGTGCTGGATATTATGATATACATGTTGAGGATCTTGTTAAGACTGAGCATAACCATTACTGCTATTCACCTATGATGAATTTAATTAAGTTTTTCCAGGCTAAATATTCGAATGTGTATATTGATGATCTGGAATTGGTGAAATAAAGCCACTACCAATGTCAGTGGCATATGTACCCTCCAAAGGGAGCAAACTCGTTGGAGGCAAAATCTAAATTTTAGATTAATTAGTTGCAATTTAGGTTATTTGATATTAATTTTTTTTATCTATTTCATCAAGTTGTTTAACAATAAATGTGGAATGAGGATCTCTTGCAGTAATAGACTCACTTACGACTTCTTTGTTTTGTTACTAGTGTTAAATTCTGGATGCAAATTACTGTCATAAGTATTTTATTTATTTTTTCCTTTGTTTGATTCAAGATGCTTCAAGATCCTTTATTGTTCACATGTGCACCCAAAATTTAATGAGGTTATAATATTTCATGAATAAAGACCAAATGCTCAGTTACCAAATTCTTTAACTCTAAATGGTACCCAAATAGCTACTTCCATTATTGATCTAATTGACCAAGTTGCATTCTAGAAAGAAGTCAAGAATATGAAAGCAAGTTAGCAGCTAATGATATTGCTATTTGGTTTTTTTATTGATTAAATCATATAAAATCAAGGTAAAGAAATTAAATTGAAGCTGTCTGATGAACCACTACTTCGTGGTACATCTTGTGTTTAATTGATTGGATTTTATCCACTATTCTGACACTTATTCATACAATTTGCATGATTTTACAATTTCTTCCCAATTTTGTTCTATGATTGAAAACTCGCTTCCTAGACCTTTAAATTGTGTAAGTTTTATTCCTCTATATACCATTCGATGTCGTGATCTGTGTGTTAAGTGTTTTCAGACTTTATAGGGCAGGAATGACTTAGAGGATGGAGAGAAAGCTTGCAAAAATGGAAGGAACACAAGAAACAAAGGAGATAGCCAGTGAGAATCGACGTGCACGCATGGCTCACGCGTGCACGTGACTTGAAGATTTTCACAGCGACGCGTGCGCATACTTGACGCGTACGCGTGACTTGGAGACTTGCACATCGATGCGTACGCGTGACTGACGCGTACGCGTGACATGCGCCGCGTGCAGAAAGTGAAGAAAGCGTTGAGGACGATTTCTGGGCTGTTTTTGACCCAATTTTCGGCACAGAAAACACAGATTAAAGGCTGCAGAATGGAGGAATGAAGGACATCACTTCTCATTCACTCAATTTTAGGTTGTAGATATAGTTTCTAGAGAGAGAGGCTCTCTCCTCTCTCTAGGTTTTAAGATTTCTCTTAGTTTTAGGTTTATTTCTTCCCAATTCCAGGTTCAATGTTCCTTTAATTTAGTTTCTCTTCTACTTTTATTTATTCTATTACTTTAGTTTGTCTTCTTATCTTGTCAATTTATTAATGCAAAGTGTATTTTTCTATTTAATTTCTTTATTTGCTTGATTATCTCAACTCAATTCCAAAATTATTATGTCTTCTTTCTACTCCCTTTACATGTATGCGAAATTGGCATCATATCAATGGAGTAGGCTTCCAACTTGGCTTTGGAGTTAGATTAATATTTGGAGACCCTTGAGTTAGAAAACTTAAGAGTTAAATAGTAACTGGAAGTTGCTGGCTAGCTCTCTACTTGCTAATGCTAATCCTTCCCAAGGGAGAGGATTAGTTCTTGTGAATAGAAGTTGGCTCAACTACTTGACTTTCCTTCATTCGTTGAGGGTTAACTAAGTAGAAACAACAACCTATTATTATTAATCTTGGAAAATCCAACAAGGATAGAACTTCCGATTAATCTTCTCCTAGCCAAGGCTTTTTAATTCAATTGCATAAAACCTCTTTTTAATTTTCCTTGCTTAAAATTATAATTAATTATTTTATCATTTCTCACTCTAAAAATTCTCAGAAAAACCCATAACCAATAGTAACACACTTCCCTGCAATTCTTTGAGAGACGACCCGAGATTTAAATATTTCAGTTTATTTTATTGGGTTTGCTTTAGTGACAACCAAACTTTTGTATGAAAGGATTTTAGTTGGTTTAGAAGCTATACTTGCAACGAGAATTTATTTGTGAATTCTAAACCACACTAAATTTCGATCGTTACTATCCTAGAAATTGATCAACAATTACTGTATGGTAATGACACTAAACAGATTGCTGAGGAATTTGCTGCTGGATTTGAAGATTTTCGGAGAGCTTTTGCCGAAATCAATGTACAAGATGGGGAACATCAATGTTTTAACAGGAAACCAAGGAGAGATACGCTTAAATTGTCGATATACAAACAAAGCCAAAAGTAAATGAGTGCAAAGTGATATCTTGTGCTGTTGATCAGGGCTTGCCCACTTCTAAATTTAAACATAATTGTTGTGTTCTCAAGGTAAAGAATAAACCATGAATAAGTAAATGAATTCCAATAGTTTAAGAGAAGTCACTTGAGAAAAAAAAGCTCTCTATAGCATGTATGAATAATTTCTTCTGCGAATATAACCATTCCAGTTGTTATCATAAAGGTTAAGTACGATTTTGGTTTCTAAGGTAGGGGCTGAAATTTTATTTCATCCTGGCCTTTTTTTCGCTACAAAATGGTCCCAAATGTTTAACTTAGTTTTAAAATCGTCCTTCATACTAAAATACCCGTCTCCTTCCCCTTCCCCTTCCCATTCTCCTTCTTCCCCAAAATCAACCAGAATTCCCTTCCCGTTCCCCTTCTTTCCCAAATTCAACCAGAAACAAAGCAGAAGCAGCAGCAACAATGAAGCAACAACAACCAGAAGCAGAAGAACAACAACAATGTTGCACGAAAATTTATCTCTCAACAAATTTCCCTTCGGCAAGTATACGGAATTGTCCTCAAGTAAAAACTCACAATAGAATGAGGTCGAATCCCACAGGGATTGATTGGTTAAGCAACTTTAATTAGAGGTGTGTTCTAGTTGAACTGAGTAAACGTTGGATTGAGAATTGCAAAATTTAAATTGGCAGGAAAAGTAAATAACAAGAATGTAAATAGCAGAATATAAGTGGCAGAAATTAAATTACAGAAAATAAATTGCAGAAAATTAAATGGGAGTGGGGATGATTGAGCATAAATGTAAACAGCAGAAATTAAGATGTGGTAGGATTGGTAGGATTTTATGTCACCGTATCCATCCAACCCCCAACCCAGTCCAACATGAGAAAGCATTTCTAGCATGATTTCCTCATTCCTCTTCCAAGGTTCAGAGGAAATCCAAGTATGAACAATTTCTCTTCCGAGACAATTGTTCACTTGAATGAAGATCGAAAGCTTTCAAAGTAAATTAAGAGAAAAGAAAGAAGAAGAGGAATGAAAACTATTATTGATCCATTGAATTGTAACAGAGTTCCCTAACCCAATGAAACGGGGTTTAGTTCATCATAGCTCAATTCAAATAAAAAGAGAGAGAAGTGCAGAAAAAGTAAAGAAAGTACAAAAGAAAATGATTACAGAGTTCCCCAAATTGGGTCCCTGACTTTCTACCCTTTTTTTAACAAACTTAAACTATATGCTATTTATACACTTTCTTTATTCAGTCTTCAAGTCTTTGAATTGGGCTTTTGCCCTTTGTTGAAGCAAGTTAAAGTGGCTCTCAATGACATTGAGGAGGGACGTTTGGCAACTAACGTTTATATTCTACATGGTGCTCAATTATAGTGGAGTCAGTATCAACGTTGGTGATCAATGTTTACAGGAAAACGGTGGGTCAAACGTTTTGTGAAAAAGGATTTGACCGTTGCCACTAACAATTGACTCAATGTTGGTGCTCCAACGTTCATCCACCCACGCGTATGTGTCGCCCACACATACGCATCAAAACAGCATTTTGCGCGTATGCGTCGCTCACGCATTCGCGAGATTGGCAAAAATGCACGTTCACGTGTACGCATTGTCATTGCATATTTTCCAACTCCAGATTTGAAATTTTTATCGCAGGCATTGGAGGTAATGTTGGTTCACCAACGTACCCTTCAATGTTGGCACCATATTTGCAGAATGTTTCCAGCAACATTGGTGAGCCAACTTTGGCCACCAACGTTGCACATTAAGCCCTGGAACGTTGCCTAGCAACATTGATGACCCAACTTTGGCCACCAACGCTACTTTGTTCTCTCTTGTCAATGTTTCCAATTTCATGGCTACTATTAAACTATTATACATGGTTGAAAAGCTCTGAATGTCAGCTTTCTAATCCAACTAAAAAAACCTCAATTGGATATCTGTAACTCAAGTTATGCTCCTTTGAAAGAGACAAGGTCACTGGCGTTGGTGTGCAACGTTTGAGGCAATGTTGGCACACCAATGTTGGTAACAAACGCCAGATTCTGGAAATCAAACGTATTGTCCACCTCATACTATTATATATAGTTGGAAAGCCCTAAATGACTACTTTCCAATGCCATTAGAAGAGCATCGTTTGGAGCTCTACAGCTCGAGTTATACTCCATGGAAGGTTACGAGGTCAGCTGGCCTTACTACAGGTTGATACTATGTTCATCTTTGCACTTTCAGGGCAAGTTTTCTTCCTCAAATTTAGTGTCCACCATGCAGTGCCATATATACTTGAAAAGCTCTAGATGCCTACTTTCCAATGCTTTTGGAATCATCTCATTTGGATCTTTGTAGCTCAAGTTATTTTTGTTTAAAGAAGGCAAAGTCGGGCTATCAGGAGTAACGTTTGTGGCAACGTTGGTGAGCCAACTTTGGCCACCAACGTTGCTTGCTCTGCTTCTTCTCTGCCCTTCTTTTTCTTCTTCCTACCTATCATCAACCAAAAAAAATGCATCAAAGTATTGCCATAATCACAAGATAATGCATCATTGATATCATCAAACAAATCTTACATAAATCTCATGAAAATACACATAATTAACCATGTTTGATTGAATCAAGACATACATAAAATTCGCATCCAATTACTTACTTATAGCTCAATAAAGTGCATGAAACTAATTGAAAACAAATTAAAAAGGCTTGTAAAACTAGCCTAAAATGCCTTGGCATCAAACAACACCAGCAGTAACAATAATAAAATCAGAAGCAAAATTAATGTAATCAGAAGCATAAACAGAATCAAAATCAGAGTAAAACAGAAGCATAAACAGAAGCAAAAACACAAAAAAGTCTAATGTAATCAGAAGCAAAATCAATGTAATCAAAAGCATAAACAGAATCAAAATTGCATGACTAACTGGTGGTACAAGGCAACAAAAGCAGCTCCAATGAAAGGCCTAACCCAAAAAATCCACAATAGTGAAGAAAAGGAGATATGAAATTTAGAAAGAAATGAGTGAGAAAAGAAAAAGCCAGAAATGAAGAAGACATACCTGATCATTCCTTGCATGGTTTCTGTTGAAGATGATGGCAGTGACAAACCCCAAATTGACGGTTTGTTTTGCATTGAATTCAGAATATCTTGATAGCCTTTTGTCACATTTAGCCTATGAATTAGCATGGTTTTGTTATCTCTCCCATATTCGTGCTTAAGTGTAAAAACATGCTTTTTGAGCCTTATTTCGATGAATTCGAGTTTCTCTTTGATTCCATAAGATGCCTTGATGTGTTTGCTAGTAATCTCATGTTGAAATAGGCTAGGCATGGATCAAAGGAAGCAAGGAAGGAAGCATACAAGTGGAGAGAAGCACAAAAAGCCAAAGAGTTGATCTCGGCCAAGCATGCGTACGCGCACAAGGCGCTCGCGCGCACATCGCAGAATTAGCCAGGGACGCGCACGCGTACCGTGCGCTCACGCGCCGATGGTGGCACATGACCTCATTAATGAAACACGTGCCTGGCGATTTTGGAAGGTTTTCAGCAACCAACTTTGGCGCCAAAATGCATATAAGAGCCAAGGATTGAAGGGGATTGACACACATTCACATCCATAGACTAATTTTAGATCATTAGGTAGATATTTTTAGTTAGTTACATTTGTAGAGAGAGAAACTCCAACTTCTCTCTAGGATTCATCTTCATTTTCTCAATTCTCAACCATTCCTTGGTGAGATCTATTACAACACTCAATTTACTTTGTTCATGTTGTAGATCCTCTTCTCTAATCTCATTAGTGTTTGTAATTGTTCAATTCTCATAAGTCTTAGATTCAACTTTGTTGTTATTGGATTCTATTGATTCATTGAAGATTTCATTTTCATTGTTGTTCATTGTTGATTGTTGTTAATCTCTTGTATTGAATTGCTTTGATCCTAATTCTTTTCTCTCCATTTTGCTATGTCTTTCATTCTTGCTCTCCAAGTGTTTGAGAAAATGCCAACTTTAGATATGGAGTAGTATCCCCTCACTTGGCCTAGTGGTTGAGTCATTGGAGACACTTGAATAATGGATGTCAATTGTTGATTAAGAATTGAGAATTGCTAATTGACTTGGAGTGCACTAAAGCTAGACTTCCCTAGGGTAAGACTAGGACTTGTGACTCAAGTTAGTTACTTTCACTTGACTTTCCTCTATAATTAGGGGTTGACTAAGTGAAGCAACACTCCTTTGTTATCACAATTGAAGGAAACTATAGTGATGGAACTTCCAATGTTCAACCTTGGCCAAGGTTTTTACTATTGATTGATTGTTGTTCCCTTTTATTAACACTTCTAGGCCACATTCTTTAGACCACAAAAGACCACTTAACCAATAACATGCATCCTTGTAGCATTCCTAGGGAAGAACGACTCGGGACTAATACTCTCGGTTATAGATTGTAGATTTGTTTGATGATGGATTTTGCGTCGGTTTAGACTATACTACGATTGATTACTTGATAATTTCTATACCGGAAAAAAATTCATTCGTCAAAATGGTGCCGTTGCCGGGGAATGCGCATGAGTGCCATGTTTTTGGTTAATGTAAATATGTGAATATTGTGAATATGTTTGTCTTTTGTTTGGTTGTTAGTTTTTGTTAGTTTTAGATCTCTATTAGTTTTGTTCTTATTTGCCACTATGAATTCTCGTCCTTGTGGTTTTGGATATGACTATGACTACTTTGTAGGCAATGAAAACTTGAATGATGGCTCACATTATGGGATAGACGAATTCTCAGGAAGGGAGCCATATCCATATGAGCAATCACCATGGAAACCTTCCCCTTCAAGTTACTATGATGGTAATCCCTCCTATAATGCATATCATTCCTATGGATATGATGAATCTTATCATGGTTATACCGCTCAACCGCCATCATTCTACACACCATATTCTCAACCCACATCTTATTTCCACCAATTGCCTACATATGATCCAAATCTATATTCCCCCTATGCATACCCTTGTGACGATTATGAACAAGCAACCCTTGAATCACCACCACCCCAACATCTTTACCTTCCAACCCAAATCCCCATGAATGATACACTTGGTATCATTCTTCAAGAGCAAGAAGAACTCCAAACCGCCTTCACTAGTTTCACCTCTACCCTCCAAGAATTTACGTCCCGTATAATTCCACCCTCTACCAATAACCTAAACAACTTCCCACCTCAAAGCTTTGACGAATCTCCTTTCCAACCATATCATGAATTCCCCTCTCCGCCACAAACCTCCATGGAAGAATATCAATGTCTATTAATCCAAGAGCAATATGATCCTACTTATGTTAGTAAAGCGGAACAAGAATTAAGGGATCGTTTCAAGGAAGAAATGGACCGACTTCAAGCAACCATCCGTCAAAAGATAGATTCTTGGGATTCATATCACAACCGAAATGAGTTCACGGATGATTGTGAGAAAGCAACCAAAGAGGGAGGTATGAGGGAGACTTTAGAATCTCAAGTTGAGCGCAAGGAAATGGAGCGTATGTTGCAACAAGCGGAGGAAATGAAGATTGTTGAAAATAAAGAAGTGGAAGAAGACCTAGAGGAGGTTGAACAAGAAGGAAGTTCCATCAACGAAAATAACTCTACATCAAGCGACAACGGTGATCTTGTTGAAGCTTCCCCCATCGAATGTGAAATCAATGTTGAGGAGGGTGCGCAACCTCCAGCACATGACTTGATCAATAATAAAGGTTTGAAGGAAGTTAGCAAACAAGAAGAATTTAAAGAAAGTTATCAAAAGATGAAAATCATCATGGAGGAGCCAAAGGAAGTAGAACCTACAATGTTAAGACCATTGGATATCTTCCTTGCTAAGTCGCCGTCCCAATCACAAATCGAGTGGGTAATCATCTCATCCTTTAATTTTCTTGGCCCATATCAATATGCATTGTTAGAAACGGACGGTCAACTTAGAGCTCTTTGTGGGCTAGAGAGTAAGAACGGATTAGATGTCGGTGGACAATTTGAATCAAGGTGCATAAAGGATGGAATATCAAACTTTGAGTCTCAAAGGTGGAGTGAAGCCAAATTCAATGGGATTAGGATGATGAGTATGAGTTACAAGGAGAATTCAATAAGTTTGTTACCCTATTGGAAGCATGAGGATCAAGAAGAAAAGGAGTCAACAATTAAAGTATGGGACCCCGGAACATACATAGACCACTATCAACTTAAGGGCCTCGTTACTTGCTTAGGCCCCCTTGAAGGCCTTGTACGTTTAAATTGGGATCCTGGAGGCTATTGGAAGTGCAAACACTGGTGGGGATTCGAAGAAGAGTTTAAGCATAAGCCACCCTAGCAAGGACCCCATCAAATGTCCAACTTAAGGACTTTAACTAAAAGTGCTAGGTGGGAGACACCCCACCATGGTAAACTCTTTCCACTCTCTTCTAACCTTGTTTAATAAGTGATTTGAGTTACCATTGTAGGTAGGTCTGCATATCATAATTAGCTTGTTTGTATACATTAGTAGTTAGAATATTAACATGTATGTTGTGATTAGTAGAAATAGAATAAATCTCAAAACCAACTTGCATTTTAGGCACCATGGGGAGTCTTTGGGCAAGTAGAGCTTTTAGGCATTATCCTCTTCAAAAAAAAAAAAAAAAGAGAGAGGGGGTGGACGCGCGCGCACGCTGCACGCGCACGCGTCCATGAGCGGATACCTCATCACCCGTATTCCAGAGAGTTGGGCCTCTCCTAGGCCAGCGTTGTGCCTCGAGCCCAATTCACTCCACGCTGACGCGCACTACGTGCGTGCGCGCCATACAACTATAGGGAATAGCACGCGTACGCGCACCTGCCGCGTACGCGTCAAATTGCTGCTGCAAGATCTTGCGCCAAGCCCCAGAGAGTTAAGCCAGCTCTGGGCCATCCTTAAGCCCCTGGCCCAATTCAACTCGCGCGGACGCGTACATGCCGCGTAAGCGCAGGCCTAAGTAGTGCAACCTCCAGGCCATTGACCAGAGAGTTAGGCCTCATATGGGCCAACCTTAAGCCTCCAGCCCAACTCCTTGCACGCGTGCGCGCATGGTACGCGCACACGTCCTCTCCCATTTTGATCTTCCGCGCCTAAGCGCGCTGTGCGCGCACGCGTAGGTCCCTAGTTTCATCAATGCACGCAGACGCGCAAGGTGCGCGCCCGCGTCGTTTCAAATAGATGATAACCTAATGCGCAACGAGCATTGCGCAGTCGCGCACTTCTCCTCCCCCAACCACCCTCTTCCCCGTTCCACCATCTTCCCCTCCTCCGTCGCCGCAACCACCTTCATCACCACCGGCGGCTGCGCCGCCATCACCACCCGCCCCTACCTTCCCTCTCATCCCTCTTCTTCTCCCCGTCACCACTTCCCCCATCTCCGATTCCCCCCTCCTTCTTCCCACTTCGGCCGCCGCTGCTGCTCCACCGGCAGCCACCACTGGACGGCCAACCTCCTTCTTTCTTTCACCACAACCACTTCCATTCGCTCTCTCTCTCATCCACTAGCCGCCATTCACTCTCTGTCTCTGCTTTCTTGCAAAATCGCTGCTGCCGCCATCTCCACCGCCACCATTTTCCCTTTCTCGGTCCCCCCCCCCCCCGCTCCTAGGTTCCTGCTCCGATCTCTGTTCTCTTTAATTTTTCATTTCTGTTAATTACTGTAATTTTCTGTTAGATAGTCTGGATTCAAATGTTGTATGTTAGGATTAGTTAGAAATAATTGCGGTTAGGTAGCTAGGGCTGGATAGAGGATTCTAGGCCTGATAAGTGCTCTGTTCGTGTTTATTTTCTGTTTGTTTACTTGTCTGCTAAGTGCCAATTTTGCCAGTTACTATTCCATGGGGATCCTGGGTGCACGAGAGGCCCGCCTCGCGCCGTAGATCTCGAGCCAGAGCAGCAGTTGAGGGAGCTGGACCCTCTTCATCATCAGCCCCTGCGGGAGCATCTACCGCAGCCGCACCTCAGCCGATGTACTTGTTAGTTCAGCGTCTCTTCCGGTACATGGAGCGCAGTAAGCGCCAGATCATGCGTCGCCTGGATCGGATTGACCAGATGTTTGTGGCCCAGGGCCTTGAGCTGCCCCCTCTACCAGAGTCTTCCGGTTCCGATGAGGAGACCCATGAGGAGGAGCACACAGATTTACAGACTGAGGATATTCCTGCGGATGAGCCAGCACATATGGAGGCACCACCTCAGACACAGGAGTCTCAGCCGGTACCACAGCCACAACCACAGCCAGAGCCTATCGGTGTACCTATCCCTGATCCTCAGGATTAGCATCGAGGACGATGCTTAATCTTAAGTGTGGGGAGGTAGCCGGTGGCATCATTAGATACCGGTGAACATTTTGGCCACTTTGCTAGCTATCTTACTTTGCACACTCTTTGTATATATTTGATGTATTTTGAGTTTATTTTGGATACTTTTACTGCTTGATACTTTTACTACTTATTTTGGATTTATTTTGAATTTTAGATACTTTGATGCTTATGGATATCCTTAGATGTTTTAGATGATAGATTTCATACTTTTACTTTTAGTTGAATTTTTCTCTATACATTTTTGCATATCTTTCTTTTTAATTCATGGTTGTGATTAGAAATCATACTTTGACTTGCAAACACTTAGTCACCCTTTTTGCATAAGAAATTGTTTTTAAGTGAAAAAGGAAAGGGTGAACTAAGAAAATTTTTGAATTTTTCAATCACAACAATGCCTAGTCAAATATTGAAAGTTTCCAAGAAGTTTAAATATAGGGCATCGACCCAATTGATTGAAAGAAAATTTTTAAAGGAACTTGCTTGAATTTCATACTTTGTGAATCATGTATTGAACTAAGAACACAAGCTTGTGAGACTTGAGCCTATTGATGTGGTTACATTTTATAACCACTTATTTTCCATTCTTGTGTGAAATTGTTCGCTTTCTATGAATGTAATCCTTGATTTGCTTGATTCTATATGTCCATTTATTTCTTGTATTCATGTATTTATATGATTGAGGCCATTACTTTATTAGCCACTTACCCAAATAGCCAACCTTTTATTCTCCATTGTTAGCCAATTTTGAGCCTATGCTTAATGTAATACCCGGTCTAACCGAAATTAATTAAATAATGAGTTAAGTAGGAGCGAATATGGTTGGAATATTTGGCAATTGGAATTTGATGATTTAAATATGATTTTTGGATTCAGTGAATTTTTCCGAGTCAGAAGACATAGTTTTCTGCGTAAAAGCGCGCAGTGGAATTTTGACCGGCAGTACCGGCTGAGACCTGTCTGGTACTGCAGCTGAGAAAGTTGATTATGAGTAAATAAGATTAAGAAATGAGGAATTATAATTAGGGGAGGTAGAAATATTTGAAGTGCGATTTAGAGCGCTAATGTTAAAGGTTTTGGTCCAAAATTGGGCCAACGGACAAAAATAAGTGAATTGGGGCTAAGTGGGCCCAAGACCCAACATATATAAACATTAGTTATGAGCATTTCAGCTCATTTTTACCCTAAAAGAGAGGTTGGGGCGCTGAAATACTGAAGAGAGGAGAGAAGAGAGAAAACCTAACTCTCTTTGATCTTCAAATCACCATAACTTGAGCTACGGAGCTCCGATTGACGAGCCGTTTGCGGCCACGCGTCGCTCTTCTCATCCTCTACAATTCTATCTAAGTTTTGTGGTGAGTATTCCATTCGTCTCTGCCCAGTTTTCGAAATTCCCCACTGTTACACGTTTTTGGGAAGTTAGTGTTGAAATCTTGTGATTTTGGGTGTTTAGGGATACTCCAACATGGATTCTAAGTGGGTTCTATCCCTACTTCATATGGGCTGAGGTAAGAAGTGCTCAAACCCTTGTGATTTATCATCTTTATGAGCCCTAGGTTGATGTATGTATGTGATATTGGTTATGTTAGTGTATTTGGTGATTTTGATGCACAATTGGGAGGTTGGTATTGCTTGAGGAGCTTTGGTGAGGCTTGGAGCTAAGGTTGGTGGAGACTCCCAAAGAAGAGGCTCAATTGATTTGGCTACAAGAGGTACGGTTTAAGTTTCATTTAAGTACCGTGTGGTGTGATGAGAATTCCTAGGCTAGATGCCCCTAGGATTAAGTTTGGATTGTGTAAATGGTTGATGCTAATATGCATAGTTGGTATGTAATGTGAATTAATGATTGGGTTGAGAATGGTGTGGCCTTGTATGCTTGGTGTATTGAAAATTTGATGTATTGGTTAATGAGTATTAATTTGTGGTTTATGCATTTAAATTGTGAAATTGGGCCGGAGGCCGTAAATTTTGGGCCGGAGGCCGGAAAGAGGTAAGGGAGGTAAGTTGATGTGTGCATTATATGATGACACAAGTGATTGGATGAATTTCATATAATGAATATATGAATGATTGGGTTGGTTATTGAATAATGAGGTTTGAGGAGTTGAAGTGTGAAAATCGGTAATTTTGGGTGAAATTGTATAGATGAAGTATGTTTGATTTTGGTTGATATATATTATGTGGTCATATATGTGAGTATGATTATTGATGCCTTGATGGTATGATAATGCATGAGAGATATGTATATTGTGACATATGCTTGTGGAATGATTAAGGTTGATTTGGGGGTGAAACCACGTGATAGTGAGTATGATATTGGTTATGTATAATGATGGTTGATTGGAAATAGTATTGTTGGAATTGGGATGAGGAAGGATGTATGACATGTTGATATGTTTGTAATTTAGCCATTTGTTTGAAATGGGTAAAGATGGTTATATGGCGGTTTTGTGAATTGTGGTAAGGTGTTAATGTATGAGTTGAGGAGGCTTGATGTTGATTTTGGTATATTTTGATTGGTTTCAAAAAGGGTTAAAATTGGCATGTTTTGGTTGATTTTGAAAAGAGTTGAAAATGGCTTGTTTTGAAAATGGCACTTTGTGGTTTTATATGAAAACATGGTTTTTGGGCATACTTTGACGGGACATAACTTGGACTACGGATCTTTGTTTTGTGCCAAATTTGTTTAGAAATGAAATTGAATCCGGGATGTCCATGCTGTTCGAAGAACGAGTAAAAAACGATTTAAAATGAGGAAGTTATGTCCGTCGGAAGATTGGGGGTTGAATCTGTGAATTCTGCAGCTTTTAACTTAGAAATTTTTTTAGCAGAATGACCCTCCACGCGTAGGCGCACTTGGCGCGTACGGTCGTTCTTCGAGAAGGCACCATCCACGCGAGCGCGTGGTGTACGCGTGCGCGTCAATGCGCTGCACCCAATGCCCAGCCTTTTTCCCGAGAGTTGTGCCAGTTTTGTGCCTGGGGCGCAAATGCACCCACGCGTATGCGTGGCTGACGCTTACGCGTCGTCTGGCTGTGTTTCAATCTGCGCGTCCGCGTGTATGACGCATACGCATCGATGAGCTTTGTGCGCATCCACGCGTGCGCGTGGAGTACGCGTACGCGTGGCCCTGCTTTCATGCCAAAGTTGATTTTTGAGTTCTAAAAGCCAAATCTCATACTTCTAAGCCTCCGATCTCACACCTTATGTATTAAATCATTATGATATGCCTAGCAATGAGAAAGGAGCTAGGGGATGTGGTAACTTGCGAGTGAAGCAAGGGGAAAAGTTATGATCAATGATGATCAACGATGATTATATGAGATATGGAGGATGACGGTGGGAGTACCGTGTATGCCATGAGCCGAAGGGCTATATTTATTGATAAATGGCTGGTTCTTGATTGGACCATGAGCCGAATGGCTGAGTTATTGCCAGGTCACGGCAAAGCCATTATTGATTATGGCTGAGTATAAATGCATATATGATTAATGAATGAATGTGTTGAATGGATAATAATGGGAAATGTTGAAATGTGATGTGTAACCCCGGGTAGTAGGCAGTGGCGTTGTCCACTTGCTCCGGGTATGAGACGAAAAAGGATGTTTATGATAAATGAGTTAATTATAGAGTTTTGAATGAATGTAATTCTGATACCTGGGTAGTAGTAAGGGTTGGGGTTTGTCCCACTTGCTCCAGGTTATTGTTTGAGATTTGAAAACAATGAGGATTGATAATTTGAATTGGGATTGAATGAATATATGCTTAAGATACCTGGGCAGTAGCAAGGGTTGTGGTTCATCCCGCTTGCTCCGGGTTAATGCTTAAGATACCTGGGCAGTAGCAAGGGTTGTGGTTCGTCCCACTTGCTCCAGGTCAGAGATTGTGACGCCTGGGTAGTAGCGGTAGTAGTGGTGAATCCACTCGCTCCAGGTTGAGCTGTTAAACACCCGCCTGGGTAGTAGCCGCAGTAGGGGTTGTTCCACTGGCTCTGGGCTGAGCGGGTAGTAGCAAGGGGGTTGTAGCTCAAACCTACTTGCTCCGCAAGGGGTGTTTCTGTCCATGGTTAGCTACCAGGACGTGTCGGGTTGGCTATATAACCGACAGATGATATCATCAGCCATAGGGCAGGCATACATCATTTGCATATGTTTGAATTGTTTGGGTTTGCCTATTTGTTTTGGATTTCTATATCATACATGCTATGTTACCTGATTACGTGCTACTTGTTCTACTTGAACCTTATTTGTGTATTACTTGTCTGTATTGCTTGTGTTTGTACAACTGAGAGATCCCTTATGTTGGTGTCGGTGGATGTTGGTGGTTGTTCTTGATGAGATGAATTGATAATGCGATTGCATGATGATGATGATTTTTGAATGAGATAATTTGAGTCCCCTGGGTAGACGCAGTGATGTGATTTCACTAGCTCCAGACGAGGGTATGATGTATTGATATAGAGTTGCTGAGACAGAACAACTGGTGATGGTTTTGCTTATGATTCTGAGTCTGATTCGTGTAAGAATCAGCGAGTTGGGGAAACATGTGTAACATGAACTAGATTTAGTATCCCCTTACGGCAGATGCCTATTTATGGATTAGTGAGAATCTAGGCTGGATACTTGGTGAAAAGGAGTTTAGGATGCTTAGTGAGTTTTTATTGCAGTGCATTGTATTTATTTGGCACTTTTACCGTACTGGGAACCCATGGGCCCGGGGTTCTCATTCCGTATATATCTCTTGTTTTTCAGATACAGGTCCAGGTGCTCAGAAGTGAGCTATGGTTCGTCTGAGAGTCGGCGAAGATCTTTATTTTCTCTACTTTGTGTTTTGCTTAGAATCTCTCCACCTTTGTTTTGAAGATATTATATTATGTGTTGAACTCTTTTGGAACTTGCCTATAGAGGCTCTTATGTTTCCTTTGGGAGAGATTAGGATATATTGTTGTCAACTACTTTCATACTGTACCCTAGCCGGCCTAAACTTCGCGGGTCGCGACTAGTGGCTATTTACTTATGTTATATATATCTATCTGTTATCTGTCTCTTAATCTCCTTTATGCCTTGTCCGTATATCGCTTTCGGCTTCACGTTTGAACTTTTCGTTGTCGAAACGTGAGTGATACGTCTTTGCGATTTTATTTCTACTCTTTTCAGACTTCTCGATTAATACTCCTTTCGAAATTACCTATAGTTATATATTAAAAATCCACCTGAGAGTCGTACCACCGTAATATCATTGACTTATGACTCGAGCATAAGGATTTGAATATTAGGGTGTTACACTTAACCAACTTATTCTCGATTTAGCACATTACAAGCCAAGGCGGAAAACCAATAAAAGTCCTTGTTTGGATCTTTGATTAGCCTAGGCTAGTGAGAGTGTTTATTATTCAAAGTTTATTCAAAGTTGGTGAGGCTTGGGAACATTGGATGGGATAAAAAGGGTAGTACACTTTCATGTTTAGGAATTGGGTACATACTCATGTATTGATTAAATGAATAGATCTTATGCATTGATGTTCTTGTATATAGTTTGACAAAAGAAAGAGAAATAAAAAGAAAAAAAAAGAGAAATAAAAGTGAAAATGAGAAAAAACAAAAGAAAGGAAAAGAAAAAATTGTATATGGAAAAAGAAGAAAAAAATAATAAAGAGGGGACAAAATGCCCCAAAGTGAAGTCAATAAAAAAAAAAGAAATCAATGCATAGGTGTTATGAATCAAATAAGGATGCATGAATATGTAAGAAATAGTGAAGAATGGGTAGTTAGAATAGCTTCCATTTGGATAGGTCATTAAATAGGTTAGGTGGGAAAGTCTATGTTAATCAAAGATTCAAATCTTAGTCCACTTAACCATAAATGATCCTACCTTGACCCTAACCCCATTACAACCTAAATGAAAGACCTCATGATGAATGTATGCATGCATTGAATAAATGTTGATTGTTAGAAGAAAATCAAATTTTGGAAAGCTTGATTAGAAGAGAATTGAGTGAATTGACCCTTAAACACTTGAGTGAATAGAGCGGATACACATCCGGTGAGGGTTCAAAAGTTCAACTACATGTGTTCACCCATATTATCTATATTCTTGCAAGTTTAAATTCTTTTAGATAATTCAATACAATTGTGGTTTGGAATTAATTCCTATTGCCTAGCCCTTGTGCTTACACATGCTCTCTTGGCAATTTGATGTGTTTGAATTAAGCATTTGCATTTATTTTAGGTAGTTGCATTTAGATAGGATTCATATAGTTTAGTTGCATTCAATAAATATCATACCCCTTAGTTCTTTCTTATTTTAGCATGAAGACATGCTAAGGTCTAAGTGTGGGGAGGTTGACAAACCCCAAATTGACGGTTTGTTTTGCATTGAATTCAGAATATCTTGATAGCCTTTTGTCACATTTAGCCTATGAATTAGCATGGTTTTGTTATCTCTCCCATATTCGTGCTTAAGTGTAAAAACATGCTTTTTGAGCCTTATTTTGATGAATTCGAGTTTCTCTTTGATTCCATAAGATGCCTTGATGTGTTTGCTAGTAATCTCAGGTTGAAATAGGCTAGGCATGGATCAAAGGAAGCAAGGAAGGAAGCATACAAGTGGAGAGAAGCACAAAAAGCTAAAGAGTTGATCTCGGCCAAACACGCGTACGCGCACAAGGCGCTCGCGCGCACATCGCAGAATTAGCCAGGGACGCGCACGCGTACCGTGCGCTCACGCGCCGATGGTGGCACATGACCTCATTAATGAAACACGTGCCTGGCGATTTTGGAAGGTTTTCAGCAACCAACTTTGGTGCCAAAATGCATATAAGAGCCAAGGATTGAAGGGGATTGACACACATTCACATCCATAGACTAATTTTAGATCATTAGGTAGATATTTTTAGTTAGTTACATTTGTAGAGAGAGAAACTCCAACTTCTCTCTAGGATTCATCTTCATTTTCTCAATTCTCAACCATTCCTTGGTGAGATCTATTACAACACTCAATTTACTTTGTTCATGTTGTAGATCCTCTTCTCTAATCTCATTAGTGTTTGTAATTGTTCAATTCTCATAAGTCTTAGATTCAACTTTGTTGTTATTGGATTCTATTGATTCATTGAAGATTTCATTTTCATTGTTGTTCATTGTTGATTGTTGTTAATCTCTTGTATTGAATTGCTTTGATCCTAATTCTTTTCTCTCCATTTTGCTGTCTTTCATTCTTGCTCTCCAAGTGTTTGAGAAAATGCCAACTTTAGATATGGAGTAGTATCCCCTCACTTGGCCTAGTGGTTGAGTCATTGGAGACACTTGAATAATGGATGTCAATTGTTGATTAAGAATTGAGAATTGCTAATTGACTTGGAGTGCACTAAAGCTAGACTTCCCTAGGGTAAGACTAGGACTTGTGACTCAAGTTAGTTACTTTCACTTGACTTTCCTCTATAATTAGGGGTTGACTAAGTGAAGCAACACTCCTTTGTTATCACAATTGAAGGAAACTATAGTGATGGAACTTCCAATGTTCAACCTTGGCCAAGGTTTTTACTATTGATTGATTGTTGTTCCCTTTTATTAACACTTCTAGGCCACATTCTTTAGACCACAAAAGACCACTTAACCAATAACATGCATCCTTGTAGCATTCCTAGGGAAGAACGACTCAGGACTAATACTCTCGGTTATAGATTGTAGATTTGTTTGATGATGGATTTTGCGTCGGTTTAGACTATACTACGATTGATTACTTGATAATTTCTATACCGGCAAAAAATTCATTCGTCAGGCAGCACCAAGTCTCCTAGCAGGGTTAATCCCAGTTCCAGTGATAGGAATGGTTGCCAAGTGGACCTAGAAGACAGCAAACACAATCGGAAGCAGCGGTGATCGGTGAGGAGCAGCGATGACTGGCGATTGAGCAAGGAGGAGAAGCAGAAACGAAGAACAGTGAGCAGCGCACGACGTCCACCCTCCCGGATCTGCTGGCGTCGACGTCGAGGAGCAACGGCAAGATCCACCGACCGAACGACGAAGAGCAGCTGCGGCGGCGAGAAGCAGCGGCGGCGGATTCCCTTCCCCTTCCCTTCCCCACCTTCCCTTCCTCCTCTTCTTCCATTAAAAACCTACCTCCCCAGCGTGATTAACCCTTCCCTGTTCCCCAGCTTTTAACTCGTTTTTCTCTTTCTTTTTTCTTTTTTTTATATTTTTTAATTAGGGATAATTTGGTAATAAAAATTAAAATTTTAGTAACAATGACAATTTTCAAACTAAGTTAATCCTTTGGGACTATTTTGTAACAAAAAAAAGGCCGGGAAAGAAAATAAATTTTTAGCCCTTATCTTAGGGACCAAAATCGTACTTAACACTTATCATAAATAACAAGGATCTCATCCTTACAAAACTCTCTCTCTCTCTCTCTCTCTCTCTCTCTCTCTCTCTCTCTCTCTCTCTCTCTCTCTCTCTCTCTCTCTCTCTCTCTCTCTCTCTCTCTCCATATATGGTATGGTTGTGTGCCTTTTCTAAACTTATTACACCCGCTATATCTATAGCAATAACAAAAATATGTATGATTTTTTTTCAAATGTAAGAGCTCAACCAAAAGGTTAAAGAAAGAAAATTTGTTCGCATAACATATGCAAGTATTCAACATTGCAAATTGATCAGACTCAGGTGCAATCAGAGTGATAAAAAATTCCCTCCTTCAATCTTCACACTGGCTACATGACGAGGAAAGAGAAAGAATATAACATAAGCAATGGAAAGAAATATTTAATATGATATTCCTAATAGGAAAACAATCATATTCCTCACATAACATACTTCTCACTAAAGAAAAAGGGGTTATTCAGGGATTATTTTTTAAATTAAAGAAAAAAAGAGGTGGGAGGATATGCTATTTCGAATCTATTTAATATTTGTAAACAAAATCTCCAATAAATTACAAAGATCGCAGATTCTACCCTCCAAAATTATATTTGTAAGTCACAACATGAATCAAAATTCCAAATATCACTAAAAAGCAACCTATAAAGAAATTTAGCATCAATAAAAAGCATTCTTGGCTGTAAACACTAAGCAGCAACAATCATCCAAAGGTAAATGCATTCACTAAAATAATAAAATAGCAAAAAAACAAAGGAATTTAAAAATAATGAATAGCAAAATAAGGAATTTAGAAAAAGTAAAATTTAAATTATGAACAGAAATCAAACAACAATAACATAAAAAATAGAACATCATGAATAGAAACATAAATCCAAAAATTAAAATCAGAATCATAAAAACAAATACCAAAATTGAATAGAATAAACCCAGAAATTGAAATCATGAACGGAAATCAAATGAAGCAAATTCATACCTGAGTCTAAGGCTCCATTGGAACACTAGAAGTGAAGCGACGAAGGGAGAGACATAGCACCACAGCACAGACAATGATGTTGACTCTACGAGACCCATGCCATCGTTCTGAGGCTGAAGACGAATGACGCAAAGAAAGAAGAAAGATACTGAGAATAAATGAGACAATGAGGCGTTGGGCTGAGAAGAGAGAGGATGAGAGATGTTAACTTTCAGAGACCCACGCCACCTCTGTTCATGCCTTGTGCTTGTGTAGTCCCGATTGCAAAACATGCTACCAGCGCTAAACGCCAGTGACTGGGCGTTTAACGCCAACCAGGCAGCAAGGCTTGTATGCGAAATATGGGCTTAGGCAGTAATAACATTTTTTTCCTTTTTCATTGAATGAAAACAAAAAAAAGACATACTAAAAAATTAGAATATTCAATAAAGAACCATGAAAGAGAAGAAATAAAAAGCTTGAAAGCTATAAGCATAACCCAATTTCTGAACTTTCAAATATTGTCTTTCATTTTGGCGGAATGCCCTTTTAGTGTAGGTGCATTGCTTTCAAAACTTCAAAATTGAGTGGTGAGTTCTGGGTAGTTTCTTATTTGTAGGAACTCTCTCCTTGCCATAATCTTTGGCTAATTACTCCCTTTTGTATATGGTAATGTTACCAAAGCTTGAGCTATTGATAAAAGTCAATACCTTGAGCATTGAACTAGCTATAGTCTTCTCCTTCTTTCAAGAAGTCAGACAAGAAAATCAGAGATCAAGAACAGAGTGAAGTGGCGCAGAGGTAGATGGGCAGCAACAGTTTCATGGGTATGATGTCCTCAATGTGTTTGCCAAATCAACACCTTTAATCTTATGCTTTGACCCCAAGTTTCATTTCCATCCCTTTGATGAAAATTAGAAAAAGTAACCTCCATTTTTCTTCTTCTTATCCGAATTATGCTTCTTCTTCAAAGTAGCTTCAACAAGCTATTATGTGTGCATAAGAATGGAAAAATTACATTACTTTTTTCTTCTAACCATTCTTAACTTAGGAATTTGATTTTGGTTTTATGGATTTGGCTTGACCTCATTTTTCTTCTTCGATGTCAAATTAAAAAGTAATGCACATTTTTCTTCATTTTTGCCTTACTCGAATTGTCAAAGCTCCATATGTAGCAATTTGGTTTTCCCTTGATGAAGCTAATGAGTTAGGTTGTGGGCTTAATCCAAGTAGCTACATTTTAGACACATTATTCTTTTACTTTGGGCTGTTTAAGCAAACTTGGTCTGCATCACTAAAGCATGCATCAAACAACATTGGTCTTTTAAACTCAAACAAATATATGTTTGTCATCACCAAAAATATGATTATTGTTTACTAAACTCAACATCATCTCCCCACAAGGCAGATAAAAAGTATCGGACTCATGATACCATCTGTAAAACCCGTTAAATTAATAAATAATTAGTCAAAAAATAATTATTATTTAAAAAAATTAAAAATTTAAATTAATTTTTATAGTTTAATAAAGTAGACTTGATTAAAACATGAATTTTGACACTAATTTTAAAGAATTTGACCCAAAATTGGGCTGTCAAACCGAACCGATTCGATTGGATCCAAACTAGATCCAAGGCCCAACATATAAAATCTCCATTTGCAGCCCTATCACCATCATAAACTGAAACACATTGAAAAGAAAAGAAGGAGGGTTACGGTGAGAAGAGTAGAAGGAAAACCTAATCACCTCCAATCTTCAATTGCTTACATCTTTCAATTCGGAACTCCGTTTGACGAGCCATCAGCGCCCATGTGTTCGTCTTGGAATTCTCTACAAAATCCATGGAACAAAGTTGTTGATAAACCTCACTTTCATGCCCAGCTGTTCACTCTTCAGTTTTGAAATTTTTGAGCTTTAGTGTTGAAATTTTGTGTAATTTTGGTATTTAAGACGAAATTAACTTTGTGGACTTGCTGGATCTTGTCTCCAAACTTCCGTTGGTAAGGTGAGAAATATCTAACCCTTGTAAAATTATTGATATAGCGAATGCGGTGTTGATTTAGTGATGTACATGTGATATTAGATTAAATTATAAGTGTTGGTGGCAAATTGGTGGTGTTAAATGCTTGGAATTTGGATCATTGGGGCTGAATTTCTATTTGAAAGAGGTGTGGAGCCTTAGACTTTGTGAAACGGTGATCCTTGTGACGTTCTGGGTTAAGAGAGGAATCGGCCAAGGTATGGTTTTGGTTTGTTGTATGAGCCTTAGTGATAAATATAATGTGTAGTGTGTATTGTTGTGAGAATTGATGTATGATAAAGAATTATTTGAATTTGAAGGAAAATCGGTATTTGAGTGATTAAACTAGTTGGTGGATCATATATTGAAATTAATTAGACTGAGTAATTAGTTATGATATGAGGATAGATATCTGTATTGTTGAATGTTTGATGTTGGATTATTGAAAGAAGAAAGTGAATTATGAATGTTGATTGTTGAAGTTGAAGTGTGATGATTATAATGATGTTTAATGAGCTACGTGTATGTTAATTGGATGTGGTTAAATGAGTACATTGGTTAATGATATGCATGTGGTGGATAGTTGATAAGATGATGTATTGAATGAATAATGATGCTACTTTAATGAGTAAGTATGAGATTATGTTGATTTTTGAATTCTTGGGGTGGAATTGATTGTATATGTGTATTGATGGCTTATGAAATGAATGAGAAGGGTTGAGATTGAAATTATACTATTTTAGGTTGGTTTAAAAACTTGGAATGTTGGTTTGAGTTGGAAGATGTGGTAAAAATAGAGGTGGGTGTTTTTTTATGAAAAACTGATTTTTTACCGAATTTCGGCGAGCCATAACTCAGATTCCAGATCCCAAAACCATTTCAAACTTATTTCATATGAAGATTGGGTCTGTGAAGTTTAAGCTGTTTGAAGAACGGATGGAAAATAATTTTAATGAAAAAGTTATGCGCGTCGGAAGTTTGGTCTGTAAGATGTAAATTCTACGTGCAATTGTATTAGTTTTTTAAGGAAAACACAGGTGGTGCGTACACGAACATATGCCTGCGTACCCAGCCATTTGTCTCTGTCCAGGGCATTTGCATATGCGGATAAGTGCCACATATGCGGGATGGGGAAAATGACGCTCCCACGTACGCGAGAACATGCATGTGTACGCAGGACCCTGTTTTTATGAAAATTGAGTTTTATGTTTTAAACATGATTTCAAACTTCTAAACCCCTATTTTTACTCTCTAAGACCCTAAAACTTAGTTTTAATCATAGTGAGGGAGTTAAACCTTGAGAGGGTGGTAACTTAGAAGTGAAAGAAGGTTGTGAGGTAGTGAGTATGGGCTTGAGAAGTGTAAAAACACTGAATACATGATGAACTGATGAGATATTGAGTAATGGCTTTAGGGATAGATGAGTAACCCCTATCTGAGATATAACATTGAGAATAGATGAGTAATCCCTATGTATGATGAGATTTTAAGGATAGATAATAAACCACTATTTTATAGTTTATCTTGTGCTAATAGGAGTAGATTTTATCAATCTTTTATACACTTATGCATATGAAATGCATGGTTTTACATTTTCCTTCCCAAATTGATGCTATGATTGAAAACATGCTTGTTTGGCCTTTAATTGACTATTTCCTAAATTCTGTCTTATTTCCATTCGATGTTGTGATATGTGTGTTCAGTATTTTCAGAGACTACAAGGCAAGAATGACTTAGAGGATGGAAAAAAAGCATGCAAAAGAGGAAGGAAGATATGGAATTAAAGATCTCAAGGGCGAGCAATGACGCATACGCGCAAAGCACGCGTACGCGTGGTTAGGAGATAGAGCAGCGATACGCCCACGTGTAGTACGCGTATGTGTGATTAAAGGAATGCACATCGACACGCACGCGAGGAAGGCCATCATGTGCTGTATATCAGAATTCGCCGGGGGCAATTTTTGGGCCCCTGTTTGACCCAGTTTCAGGCCCGAAAGACTAGAAGAGATGCAAGGGTGTAGCTGATACTTGACACACTTTTCATTCTCACTTTGTTTTAGATTTAGTTTAGAGAATTCTAGAGAAAAACACTTGCTCTCGTAGGGTTCTTAGCTTTCCATAATTTTTCTTAGTTTTGCTTGGATTGGATCTTGAGAGAGAGTTGTTACTATCTTCAGTGGAAGTCTTCGTCATTATAGTTTGATTTTCTCTTACCTTCCTCTTGTGCTTTCCATTTCAATTGCTTGGATTCATGTTATGATTTTCTTAATTTTACGTTTATTAATATAAGGAACCAATTTCAGTTTTAATTCCATTACTTGTTGAATTCCTTTCAATTACTTATCATCTCTAATTTTAGTTTTATTAATTTTAATTTTAATTACCATGTCCTTTCTCTACTCCCTTCATATGTTTGTGGAAATGGCATTCATATCAATGGAGTAGAGCTCCCAACTTGACTTTGGAGTTGATTAATAGGAAACCATTGAGTTGGAATACTCAAGTGTTAATAGGTAATGGAAAATTGCTGCCAATTGGATTATCACTAACTCTAATCCTTCTTTGGGAAGCGATTAGGACTTGTGAATCGAAGTTGGTTACCTACTTGACTTTCCTTTATTAATTAAAGGATAACCAAATAGAAGCAACAACCATTTCCCTGTTATACTTGGAAAAACCAATAAGGATAGAAATTCCTATTAATTTTCTCCTAGTCAAGGCTTCTTAATTTAAATACACAACACATCTTATTATCATTCACTGTTTTAATTTTTAGTTACTTATTTTTCTAATTTCAACATCAAAAATTTCTCAGAAAATTCCTGATTAATAATTCGCACCTTGTTTCATTGAATGACACGATCATTACCGGATCAATAATTCCTTCATTGAATGACACGATCATTACCGGATCCAAACTTAGCCGCATTTGATCCTGAGATTGAAAGAACTATTTCACGTATTAGGCAAGCTCGGCATCGATTATTCTTTGAGAGTGGTGAAGGGGTTTGATGAGCGGATAATTTAGACGCTTTTTGGCATTGTTTTTAGGTAGTTTTTAGTATGATCTAGTTACTTTTAGGGATGTTTTCATTAGTTTTTATGATAAATTCACATTTCTAGACTTTACTATGAGTTTGTGTGTTTTTCTGTGATTTCAGGTAATATCTGGCTAAAATTGAGGGAGCTGAGCAAAACTCTGATAGGAGGCTGACAAAGGACTGCTGATGCTGTTGGAATCTGACCTCCCTGCACTCGAAATGGATTTTCTGGAGCTAAAAAACTTCAAATGGCGCGCTCTCAATGGTGCTGGAAAGTAGACATCTAGAGCTTTCCAGCAATATATAATAGTTCATACTTTATTCGTGATTAGATGACGTAAACTGGCGCTCAACGCCAGTTCCATGTTGTTGTCTGGATTCAAATGCCAGAAACACATCACAAACCGGAGTTGAACGCCCAAAACACGTTATAACTTGGCGTTCAACTCCAAAAGAAGCCTCAGCTCGTGGATAGATGAAGCTCAGCCCAAACATACACCATGTGGGACCTGGAAATGGATTTATGCATCAATTACTTACTCTTGTAAACCCTAGTAGCTAGTCTAGTATAAATAGGATAGTTTACTATTGTATTAGACATCTTTGAACGTTTAGTTCTTAGACCTTGGGGGCTGGCCATTCGGCCATGCCTGGACCTTTCACTTATGTATTTTCAACGGTGGAGTTTCTACACACCATAGATTAAGGGTGTGGAGCTCTGCTGTACCTCAAGTTTCAATGCAATTACTATTATTTTCTATCCAATTCGATTTATTCCTGTTCTAAGATATTCGTTGCACTTCAACTTGATGAATGTGATGATCCGTGACACTCATCATCATTCTCACCTATGAACGCGCGTGACTGACAACCACTTCCGTTCTACCTTAGGCCGGGCGCATATCTCTTGGATTCCTTAATCAGAATCTTCGTGGTATAAGCTAGAATTGATGGCGGCATTCATGGAAATCCGGAAATTTTAATCTTGTCTGTGGTATTCTGAGTAGGATTTCGGGATTGAATGACTGTGACGTGCTTCAAACTCCTGAAGGCTGGGCGTTAGTGACAGACGCAAAAGAATCACGGGATTCTACTCCAGCCTGATTGAGAACCGACAGATGATTAGCCGTGCTGTGACAGAGCATTTGGACCATTTTCACTGAAAGGATGGGATGTAGCCATTGACAACGGTGATGCCCTACATACAGCTTGCCATGGAAAGGAGTAAGAAGGATTGGATAAAAGTAGTAGGAAAACAGAGATTCAATAGGGACAAGCATCTCCATACGCTTATCTGAAATTCCCACCATTAATTTACATAAGTATTTCTATCCTTTATTATTTAAGCAAGTATCTCTTTATATTTCCCATAACCAATTATTATCCACCTAACTGAGATTTACAAGATGAACATAGATTGCTTCATACCAACAATCTCCGTGGGATCGACCCTTACTCACGTAAGGTATTACTTGGACGACCCAGTGCACTTGCTGGTTAGTTGTGCGGAGTTGTGACTAAGTGTAATTCACGTGTGAGAGCTACCAAGTCATTGGAGCCATTGTTGATGATCACAATTTCATGCACCAAATTTTTGGCGCCGTTGCCGGGGATTGTTCGAGTATGGACAACAGACGGTTCATCTTGTTGCTCAGATCATGTAATTTTCTTTTCAAAAGGTTTTCAAAAATTTTTCAAAATTTTTCTTTGTTTTCGTTTTTCCAAAAAAATTTTTTTAAATTATTCTATGGCTTCAAAACTTTCAAGAATGAATTCTAGAGTTTCATGGTAACATGTTGAATCCTAGCTAGCTACAAAGACATATTCAAACTCCTTTGGAATTGGTCTTCAACTAATCACTACAATGCATGTAATTCCATCCTAAAGTTGACTGGCTATTAAGCCATGTCAAACCCTTTGATTGGAGCTTTGGGCTAACATTGAAAGATTCCTAGAATTCTTCTTAAAGATTTTGAATTTCTTATTTTCTTTTTCCATATGTTTTTCGAAAAAAAATGAAAGAAAATACAAAAAATTAGAAAATCATAAAAATAAAAAATATTTGTGTTTCTTGTTTGAGTCTCGAGTCAATTTTTAAGTTTGGTGTCAATTGCATGTTTTAAAAATCTCTTGCATTTTTTTCGAAAAACTCATGCATTCATGGTGTTCTTCATGATCTTCAAGTTGTTCTTGGTAAGCCTTCTTGTTTGATCTTGATGTTTTCTTCTTTTGTATTTTTTTGTTGTTTATCATATGCATTTTTCGTTTGTTAGTATCCATGCATTAAAGATTTCTAAGTTTGGTGTCTTGCATGTTTTCTTTGCATAAAAAATTTTTCAAAAATATGTTCTTGATGATCATCATGATCTTCAAAGTGTTCTTGGTGTTCATCTTGACATTCATAGTGTTCTTGCATGCATCATGAGTTTTGATTCATAATTTTCATGTGTGAGTCATTTTTGTTGTTTTTCTCTCTCATCATTAAAAATTCAAAAATAAAAAAATATCTTTTCCTTATTTCTCTCCAAATTTTTGAAATTTTGGGTTGACTTGGTCAAAAAATTTTGAAAATTAGTTGTTTCTTACAAGTCAAGTCAAATTTTAAATTTTAAAAATCTTATCTTTTCAAAACTTTTTCAAATCAAATCTTTTTCATTTTTATCTTATTAATTTCAAAAATTTCAAAATATTTTTTTCAAAAATATTTTTCTTAATTTTATTTCAAAATTTCGAAATTACACTAACAATTAATGTGATTGATTCAAAAATTTGAAGTTTGTTACTTTCTTGTTAAGAAAGGTTCAATCTTTAAATTCTAGAATCTTATCTTTTAGTTACTTGTTAGTTAAGTAATTAATTTTAATTTTAAAAATTTAAATCTTTTTCATCTTATCTTTTTATCATATCTTTTTCAAAAATTTATCTTTTTCAAAAATTTGATTTCAAAATATCTTATCTAACTTCTTATCTTCTTATCTTTTCAAATTTGACTTTAATATCTTTTTCAACTAACTATTTGACTTTTTGTTTGTTTCTTATCTTTTTCAAAACCATCTAACTACTTCTCTCTCTCTAATTTTCGAAAATATCTCATCCTTTTCCAAAAAATTCTTTTTAATTAATTAATTGTTTTAAATTTTAATTTTGATTATATCTTATCTTTAATTTTCGAAAATCATTATCTCTCCTCTTCTTCTATTTATTTATTTATTTATTAACACTTCTCTTCACCTCTCTTCATCTCCAATCACTGCCTCTATCCTCACCTTTGTGATTGGATTCTCCACTTTTATTCCTTTCTTCTTCTACTAACAATAAGGAACCTATTTACTGTGACATAGAGGATTCCTCTTTCTTTTCTTGTTCTCTTCTTCCCTATATGAGAAGGAACAAGGAAAAAGGCATTCTTGTTGAAGCTGATCCTGAACCTAAAAGGACTCTGAAGAGAAAACTAAGAGAAGCTAAATCACAACAATCCAGAGATAACCTTTCTGAAATTTTCGAACAAGAGAAGGAGATGGCAGCCGAACCTAACAACAATAATGCAAGGAGAATGCTAGGTGATTTCACTAAACCAACGTCCAAATTTGATGGAAGAAGCATCTCCATTCCGGCCATTGGAGCAAACAATTTTGAGCTGAAACCTCAACTAGTTGCTCTAATGAAACAAAATTGCAAGTTTCATGGACTTCCATCAGAAGATCCCTATCAGTTTTTAACTGAGTTCTTGCAGATCTGTGAGACTGTCAAGACGAATGGAGTAGATCCTGAAGTCTACAGGATCATGCTTTTCCCTTTTGCTGTAAGAGACAGAGCTAGAACATGGTTGGATTCACAACCTAAAGATAGCCTGGACTCCTGGGATAAGCTGGTCACGGCCTTTTTGGCTAAGTTCTTTCCTCCTCAAAAGCTGAGCAAGCTTAGAGTGGATGTTCAGACCTTCAAACAAAAAGATGGTGAATCCCTCTATGAAGCTTGGGAAAGATACAAGCAGATGACCAAAAAGTGTCCTTCTGACATGTTTTCAGAATAGACCATATTAGATATATTCTATTATGGTCTATCTGAGTTTTCCAAGATGTCATTGGACCATTCTGCAGGTGGATCCATTCACCTAAAGAAAACGCCTGCAGAAGCTCAAGAACTTATTGACATGGTTGCAAATAACCAATTCATGTACACTTCTGAGAGGAACTCCGTGAATAATGGGACGCCTCAGAGGAAGGGAGTTCTTGAAATTGATGCTCTGAATGCCATATTGGCTCAGAATAAAGTGTTGACTCAGCAAGTCAACATGATTTCTCAAATTTTGAATGGATGGCAAAATGCATCCAACAGTACTAAAGAGGCAGCTTCTGAAGAAGCTTATGATCCTGAGAACCCTGCAATAGCAGAGGTAAATTACATGGGTGAACCTTATGGAAACACCTATAATTCATCATGGAGAAATCATCCAAATTTCTCATGGAAGGATCAACAAAAGCCTCAACAAGGCTTTAATAATGGTGGAAGAAACAGGCTAAGCAATAACAAGCCTTTTCCATCATCTTCTCAGCAACAGACAGAGAATTCTGAGCAGAGCCCCTCTAATTTAGCAAATTTAGTCTCTGATCTGTCTAAGGCCGCTTTAAGTTTCATGAGTGAAACAATGTTCTCCATCAGAAATTTGGAGGCACAAGTGGGCCAGCTGAGTAAGAAAGTCACTGAAACCCCTCCCAGTACTCTCCCAAGCAATACAGAAGAGAATCCAAGAGGAGAGTGCAAGGCCATTGATGTAATCAATATGGCCGAATGCACAAGGGAGGAGAAGGACGAAAATCCTAGTGAGGAAGACCTCCTGGGACGTCTCTCAAACAAGAAGGAGTTCCCTATTGAGGACCTAAAGGAATCTAAGGCTCATATAGAGACCATAGAGATTCCATTAAATCTCCTTCTGCCATTCATGAGCTCTAAAGATTATTCTTCCTCTGAAGAAGATGAAGATGTAACTGGAAATCAAGTTGCTCAATATCTAGGAGCCATCATGAAGCTGAATTCCAAGTTGTTTGGTAATGAGACTTGGGAAGGTGAACCTCCCCTGCTCATTAGTGAACTAGATACATGGGTTCAGAAAACTTTACCTCAAAAGAGACAAGATCCTGGTAAATTCTTAATACCCTGTATCATAGGCACCATGACCTTTAACAAGGCTCTGTGTGACCTGGGGTCAGGCATAAATCTTATGCCACTCTCTGTAATGGAAAAACTGGGGATCATTGAGGTACAGCCTACCTTATTCTCATTACAATTCACAGACAAGTCAGTAAGACAAGCTTATGGATTAGTAGAGGATGTGTTAGTAAAGGTTGAAGGCCTTTACATCCCTACTGATTTCATAATCTTAGGCACTAGGAAGGAAGAGGATGAATGCATCATCCTTGGAAGACATTTCCTAGTCACAGCAGGTGCTGTGATAGATGTTAACAGAGGAGAATTAGTCCTTCAATTGAATGGGGACAACCTTGTATTTAAGGCACATGGCTATCCTTCTGTAACAAGGGAGAGTAAGCATGCAGAGCTTCTCTCAATACAGAGTCAAACAGAGCCCCCACAATCAAACTCTAAGTTTGGTGTTGGGAGGCCACAACCAAACTCTAAGTTTGGTGTTAAACCCCCATATCCAAACTCTAAGTTTGGTGTTGGGAGTCCACAACATTGACCTGACCACCTTTGTGGCTCCATGAGAGCCCACTGTCAAGCTATTGACATTAAAGAAGCGCTTGTTGGGAGGCAACCCAATTTGTATTTATCTAATTTTATTTTTATTTAATTGTTATTTTGTGTTTTAGTAGGTTCATGATCATGTGGAGTCACGAAAAAATTTAAAATTAAAAACAAAATCAAAAACAGCAGAAGAAAAATCACACCCTGGAGGAAGGACCTACTGGCGTTTAAACGCCAGTAAAGAGCATCTGGCTGGCGTTGAACGCCAGAACAGAGCATAGAGCTGGCACTGAATGCCAGAAACAAGCATGAAACTGGCATTCAACGCTAGAAACATGCTGCAGTTGGGCGTTGAACGCCCAGAACATGCATCACCTGGGCGTTTAAACGCCAGAATTGCATGCAAAGGCATTGTACATGCCTAATTGGTGCAGAGATGTAAATCCTTGACACCTCAGGATCTGTGGACCTCACTGGATCATCTCAGGATCTATGGACCTCACAGGATCCCCACCTACCTCACCCTCTTTCTCTCCATTCACGGTCATCCCTTCTGTTTTTCACCTCTCACATCCATCCATCTCTCTCCCTCTCCTCCTATCTTCTTCTTCTCCTTCCATTCTTTCTTCTTTGCTCGAGGGCGAGTAACATTCTAAGTTTGGTGTGGTAAAAACATAGCTTTTTTGTTTTTCCATAACCATAGATGGCACCTAAGCCCAGAGAAACCTCAACAAAAAAAAAGAAGAAAAGGGAGGACAAAAAAAATTTTTACCACCTCCGAGTCATGGGAGATTGAGATATTCATCTCAAGGGTCCATAGCTCAGTAGAAGAGCATTTGACTGCACATCAAGAGAGCATGAAAAATTCCCTCTTCAAGAAATCCCTGAGATACCTCAGGGGATACATGTTCCTCCATATAATTATTGGAAGCAACTAAGGATAGGAACACCAAAATCACTAGGGATCATGCAACAGAAGCAAGGAAGAGATATAAAGGAGCTCAAAAAGCACCATTGGACCTTCAAGAAGGCACCACCCTCACTCAGGTGGACTCATTCCTTGTTCTTATTTTCTCTGCTTTTCAGTTTTTATGTTATATGTTTATCTATGTTTTGTGTCTCTACTTCATGATCATTAATATGTAGTAACTATGTCTTAAAGCTATGAATAAATTCCATAAATCCTCCACCTCTCTTAAATAAAAAAATTGTTTTTAATTCAAAAGAATAAGAAGTACATAAATTTCGAAAATTGTCCTCGAATTTAATTTAATTATATTGATGTGGTGACAATACTTTTTGTTTTCTGAATGAATGCTTAAACAGTGCATATTTTCTATCTTGTTGTTTATGAATGTTAAAATTGTTGGCTCTTAAAAGAATGATGAACAAAGAGAAATGTTATTGATGATCTGAAAAATCATAAAATTGATTCTTAAAGCAAGAAAAAGCAGTGAAAAAGCAAAGGCTTGCGAAAAAAATTGGCGAAAAAAATAGAAAGAAAAAGAAAAAGCAAGCAGAAAAAGGCAATAGCCCTTAAAACCAAAAGGCAAGGGTAAAAAGGATCCAAGGCTTTAAGCATCAATGGATAGGAGGGCCCAAGGAAATAAAATCCAGGCCTCAGTGGCTAAATCAAGCTGTCCCTAACCATGTGCTTGTGGCATGCAGGTCCAAGTGAAAAGCTTGAGACTGAGTGGTTAAAGTCATGATCCAAAGCAAAAAGAATGTGCTTAAGAGCTCTAGACACCTCTAATGGGGGACTCTAGCAAAGCTGAGTCACAATCTGAAAAGGTTCACCCAGTCATGTGTCTGTGGCATTTATGTATCTGGTGGTAATACTAGAAAACAAAGTGCTTAGGGCCACGGCCAAGACTCATAAAAGTAGCTGTGTTCAAGAATCAACAAACTTAACTAGGAGAATCAATAACACTATCTGAAATTCTAAGTTCCTATAGAAGCCAATCATTCTAAACTTCAAAGGAAAAAGTGAGATGCCAAAACTGTTCAGAAGCAAAAAGCTACAAGTCCCGCTCATCTAATTAGAATTAATATTCATTGATATTTTGGAATTTATAGTATATTCTCTTCTTTTTATCCTAATTGATTTTCAGTTGCTTAGGGACAAGCAACAATTTAAGTTTGGTGTTGTGATGAGCGGATAATTTATACGCTTTTTGGCATTGTTTTTAGGTAGTTTTTAGTATGATCTAGTTACTTTTAGGGATGTTTTCATTAGTTTTTATGCTAAATTCACATTTCTGGACTTTACTATGAGTTTGTGTATTTTTCTGTGATTTCAGGTAATTTTTGGCTGAAATATAGGGACCTGAGCAAAACTCTGATAGGAGGCTGACAAAGGACTGCTGATGCTGTTGGAATCTGACCTCCCTGCACTCGAAATGTATTTTTTGGAGCTACAGAACTCCAAATGGCGCGCTCTCAACGGCGTTGGAACGTAGACATCCAGAGCTTTTCAGCAATATGTAATAATCCATACTTTATTAGTGATTAGATGACGTAAACTGGCGCTCAACGCCAGTTCCATGTTGCTGTCGGGAGTCAAACGCCAGAAACACGTCACAAACCGGAGTTGAACGCCCAAAACACGTTATAACTTGGCGTTCAACCCCAAAAGAAGCCTCAGCTCGTGGATAGATTAAGCTCAGCCCAAACATACACCAAGTGGGCCCTGAAAATGGATTTATGCATCAATTACTTACTCTTGTAAACCCTAGTAGCTAGTCTAGTATAAATAGGATAGTTTACTATTGTGTTAGACATCTTTGAACATTTAGTTCTTAGACCTTGGGGGCTGGCAATTCGGCCATGCTTGGACCTTTCACTTATGTATTTTCAACGGTGGAGTTTCTACACACCATAGATTAAGGGTGTGGAGCTCTGCTGTACCTCAAGTTTCAATGCAATTACTATTATTTTCTATCCAATTCGATTTATTCCTGTTCTAAGATATTCGTTGCACTTCAACTTGATGAATGTGATGATCCGTGACACTCATCATCATTCTCACCTATGAACGCGCGTGACTGACAACCACTTCCGTTCTACCTTAGGCCGGGCGCATATCTCTTGGATTTCTTAATCAGAATCTTCGTGGTATAAGCTAGAATTGATGGCGGCATTCATGGGAATCCGGAAAGTCTAACCTTGTCTATGGTATTCTGAGTAGGATTCCGGGATTGAATGATTGTGACGAGCTTCAAACTCCTAAAGGCTGGACGTTAGTGACAGACGCAAAAGAGTCACGGGATTCTACTCCAGCCTAATTTAGAACCGACAGATGATTAGCCGTGCTGTGACAGAGCATTTGGACCATTTTCACTGAGAGGATGGGACGTAGCCATTGACAACGGTGATGCCCTACATACAGCTTGCCATGGAAAGGAGTAAGAATGATTGGATGAAAGCAGTAGAAAAACAGAGATTCAACAGGGACAAGAATCTCCATATGCTTATCTGAAATTCCCACCATTAATTTACATAAGTATTTCTATCCTTTATTATTTAAGCAAGTATCTCTTTATATTTCCCATAACCAATTATTATCCACCTAACTGAGATTTACAAGATGACCATAGATTGCTTCATACCAACAATCTCCGTGGGATCGACCCTTACCCACGTAAGGTATTACTTGGACGACCCAGTGCACTTGCTGGTTAGTTGTGCGGAGTTGTGACTAAGTGTAATTCACGTGTGAGAGCTACCAAGTCATTGGAGCCATTGTTGATGATCACAATTTCGTGCACCAGGGTTGTACCCAATTCACCAGTCTTATATGAGAACGGGTCTGACGAGTCATTCGAGGAAGAGACTAGTTCCTCTCTTGTTAATTTTATTGACGTTTCTTCTCTTGATTTGAGTGTAGTTACTATGGCAGAGCCGAGGAGAATCACGCTAAAGGAAGCGGGAGCTCCAAATTTTACACTGCAACTATATCAAGCACGTCATCCAAACTTGGATGCAGACTTCGAACTGAAGACCGCTTTGATCAATTTACTACCCAAGTTCCATGGCTTACCTGCTCAAGAGCCTATCAAGCACCTAAAAGATTTTCAGACATCTTGCTCAACTACTAGGCGGCATGGTGCTTATGAGCCTTCCCATTCTCACTTGAGGGAAAGGCAAAGGAGTGTTTCTACACTCAACCGAAAGCTGTTGTTACTAATTGGGACTTGCTCAGAAGGAAGTTCCTAGACAAGTACTTTCCAGTAGAAGTTACAAATAGATTGAAGAAGGAGATTTCCTGTGTCGTTCAAGGTGAATCAGAGACACTCTACGAATATTGGGAACGTTTTAGGAATCTCCTAGACTCATGTCCTCACCACAAGATTGAACAGTTGGTGTTGATTAGCTATTTTAGCCAAGGCATGAAGCCTGGAGACAAGACCTTATTAGATGCTGCAAGTAATGGCTCTCTGACGAAGTACAAGATGGCGACAGAAGCGTGGCAATTGATCACCGATCTAGCTGAGTCTACCCGAAATGCAAACCAAATGACTCATCGCCCAAGGGCTACTACAGAAGCTTCCTCTAGTGGTGAGACTGCTACTCTCACCAAAACTTTGGGAGAGATGACCAGTATACTAAAGCAGCTCTAGCTTAATCAATAACCCCCGCCTCCTCCACAGCAGCAGTGTCAACAGATAGTCCCCCAGAGAGTGTGCGAAATATACGCTTGCTATTATCACTACACTGATGAATGTCCTTGATGAGTCCATATTTGACGATATATTTTAGCTTGAATTGGATAGATTTTATCATATAAACTCACACTTATTCACTAAAATAATAAACTTTTGTGTTTGATCCCAAAATTGAACCTAAATATGAAAACAAGCGTTTTTATGCTTAAATTGAGCAATTTAATTTCACTTTTATTCCATTCGATGCCGTGATATATTTGATGAGTGATTTCAGGCATAGTTGTCAGAACCGGACCGGACCGGCCAATTCGACTGGAAAACCGGTAAACCGGACTCTATGTCGGTCCGGTCCGGTATTTGGACCGTGTAAGGTAGAGAACCGGTACAAACCGGTCAAACTCAGTGTGAACCGATGAAAACCGGTCAAATTCGGCGAAAACTGGACCGGTTCCGGCCGCTCGGTCAACGTTGAAGGGGAATCTACAATGGATCAACGATCTGCTCCACTATGCTCTAAACCCTCCAGCACTGCCAAGTGTCAAACTTGTGATGATTTTTGGAAAATTTTCCAAAATGCTTCCAATGGGGTTCGAACCCCTTCCTCCACCATAAAACAAGTATGCTTCTACCACCAAGCTGAAATGTTTCTCATCAATTAATATACAAATTGTAATACATATAGTATATTTTCTTTTCACTTATATTCTATTTATTTTAATTTCAAAGTCACTCATTTTTAAATTAATTACATTTTATTTAACTATAAATTTTATTAAATATATACAAATTAAAAAGATAAACAAAAAATTTAATTAATCACAATTTATTTTTTTAATATATTATTTTATTTTTTGTCTTCATATAAGGTTGATAGTTGAAAATTGTTAGATGATATTTAGTTAAACTAGTCAAATAATTAATTTTATATAATTATTTAATTATACCGAGTTAACCGGTTCAACCAGTGATCCACCGGTTGAACCAGTGACCCAGTGACCCAGTAACCTCACCGGTTCAATCACTGGTTTGGTTCTGACCCAGTAACCTCACCGGTTCGATCACCCAGTGTTCCTATATAAGATGTTCATTCGCGCTTAACTATGGAGAAGGTGGTGATCTGTGACACTCATCACCTTCCTCAATCCATGAACGTGTGTCTGATAACCACCTCCATTCTACATCAGATTGAATGAGTATCTCTTAGATTCCTTAATCAGAATCTTCGTGGTATAAGCTAGAATTGATGGCGGCATTCATGAGAATCCGGAAAGTCTAAACCTTGTCTATGGTATTCCGAGTAGGATTCTGGGATTGGATGACTGTGACGAGCTTCAAACTCGCGAGTGTGGGGCGTGATGACAAACGCAAAAGAATCAATGGATTCTATTCCGACATGATTGAGAACAAACAGTTGATTAGCCGTGCTGTGACAAAGCATTTGGACCATTTTCACTGAGAGGATGGGAAGTAGCCATTGACAACGGTGACACCCTACATAGAGCTTGTCATGGAAGGAACTTTGCACTTTTGCATGAGAGGAATATTATGTTACAGGAATTCAGAAGACAAAGCATCTCCAAAACTCCAACATATTCTCCATTATTGCACAACAAGTAATTATTTCACGCTCTTTTATTTTTTTTAGTAATTCAAACTGATAATTATAATTGATCTCCTGACTAAGAATAATCAAATAAACATAGCTTGCTTCAAACCAACAATCTCCGTGGGATTCGACCCTTACTCACGTAAGGTATTACTTGGACGACCCAGTGCACTTGCTGGTTAGTTGTGCGGATTGCAAAAGTGTGATCGCAATTTCGTGCACCAAGTTTTTGGTGCCGTTGCCGGGGATTGTTTGAGTTTGAACAACTAAAGGTTTATTTTGTTGCTTAGATTAGGAATAATTTATTTTTGTTGCTATAGAGTCATTAAATTCTGAGTCCTTTATTTCCTTTTCAAAATTTTTTCAAAAATATTATCTTTTTTTATCAATTTTTAATTTTTTTCGTGAGTTTAGTGTCTTGTTCTAAGTTTGGTGTCAATTGCATATTTTATATTTTCCTTTTAAATTTTCGAAGTTGTGTTCTTTGATCTTCAAGTTGTTCTTGTTTATTTTTCTTGTTTGATCTTTAGTTTTTCTTACTCTGTGTCTTTTCTTGTTTTTCTTGTGCTCCAAAATATTAGTCTTCCAAAAGGAATATACCTCTTCAAAAATTGGCTAAAGCGTTGGTCTACGCTCTTGGTAATTGGGTATCTCCTTTTTAAAATCTTTTTCAAAAATAATTTTTCTTTGATTGAATCTTGTGCTAAACTTTAGGTTTGGTGTTTTCTTGTTAATCTTTTTTATAATTTTTGAAAATTTTATTGAAGTTTTCTAAAAATTTTAAGATTGGTGTTCTTTCTTTTGTTCTTGTTGTTCTTGTGAATCTTCAAGTGTTCTTGAGTCTTTCTTGTGTTTTGATCTTAAAATTTTTAAGTTTGGTGTTCCTTGGTGTTTTCCCTCCAAAATTTTCAAAAACAAAGACCATTAGATCTAAAAATTTTAAGTCTTGTGTCTTTTGTGTGTTTTTCTCTTTCATCATAAAATTTAAAATTCAAAAAAAAATTTATCTTTTCTAACTATTTTCAAGCTATATTTTCAAAATTTTTTATAAAAATTCAGATTTCAATTTCAAAATTTTTCAAATCTTATCCTTTTAAGATTTTAAAAAAAAATTATTATTATATCTTTTTCAAAAATATCCTAATCATTTTCTCTCTCCTCACTTTTTTTGAAAATCTTTATAAAATATTTTCAAATTCTTATTAATTTTTTTATTTTAATTTTCTTATTTTATCTTATTTTTATTTTGGTTTTTATTTTATTTTATTTTATTTCGAAAATCATTTTTTTATTTATTTATAAAATAAAAATTTAAATCCACATTACCCCCTTTAGTCCAACATGGACATAAGTGGAAATAAACAGTCCAGAAGGACTTTGGGGTCATATGCTAACCCCACTACTGCTTCATATGGGAGTAGTATATGTATACCCTCCATTGGAGTTAGTAGTTTTGAGTTGAATCCTCAGCTCATTATCATGGTGCAACAAGGTTGCCAGTATTTCGGTCTTCCACAAGAAGAACCTACAGAATTTCTAGCACAGTTTTTACAAATTGCTGACACAGTACATAATAAGGAGGTAGATCAGGATGTCTACAGGCTATTATTGTTCCCATTTGCTGTAAAAGACCAAGCTAAGAGGTGGTTAAAAAACCAACCTAAGGACAGCATAAAGACATGGAAACAGCTGTCAGAAAAATTCCTGAATCACTATTTTCCTCCGAAACGGATGACACAGCTAAGGCTGAGCATCCAAGGCTTCAAACAAGGAGATAATGAATCTCTCTATGATGCCTGGGAGAGATACAGAGAGATGCTAAGAAAATACCCATCTGAAATGTTTTCAGAGTGGGTGCAGTTAGACATCTTCTACTATGGGCTTACAGAAAGAGCTCAGATTTCTCTAGACCACTCAGCTGGTGGATCTATACACATGAGAAAGACAATAGAAGAAGCTCAAGAGCTCATTGATACAGTTGCCAGAAATCAGCATCTGTACCTAAGCAGTGAACCTTCCATGAAAGAAGAGGCTAAAACAGTAACTGCTGAAATGAGTACTGCAGAACAAGTTACGAAATTCAATCAGCAACTGGATTTTCTAACAAAACAGTTAGCCAAATTCAAAGAGATATTACAAGAAACAAGAATGGCTAATATGAATATGGAAGTGCAATTGAAGCAAACAGAACAGCAGTTATCAAAACAAATAACAGAAGAATGCCAAGCATTTCAATTAAGAAGTGGAAAAATATTAAATACCTCACTTCAAGGTAGCAGGAATCCAAGGTAGCAGGAATCCAAGGAATGAGCAAACTACCCAAAATCCATCTGAGGACAGTAAGAGCCCAAAGAGAAATAATTTTGGCGCTCAAACGCCGGAAAATGGGTGGAAAGCTGGCGTTGAACACCCCAACCATGCTCAGTCCTGGCGTTCAACGCCAGAAACAAGCAAGGAGTTGGCGTTGAACGCCCAAAGGGAGCACAGTTCTGGCGTTCAGACGCCAGAGGCAGGTAAGGAGCTAGCGTCTAACACCACTCCAGCTTCCACCCCTGGCATTCAAATGCTAGTGGGGGATCAGACGCATACTAGTGCTGATAATAATCCTTCTAAAAAGGCTTCCCAACCCACATATGTAGGCAATAAACCTGCAGCAACTAAGGTTGAGGAATACAAAGCCAAAATGCCTTATCCTTAGAAACTCCGCTCAGCGGAACAGGATAAGCAATTTGCCCGCTTTGCAGACTATCTCAGGACTCTTGAAATAAAGATTCCGTTTGCAGAGGCACTTGAGCAAATACCCTCTTATGCTAAGTTCATGAAAGAGATCTTAAGTCATAAGAAGGATTGCAGGGAAACTGAAAAAGTTTACCTCACTAAAGAATGTAGTGCAGTCATTCTGAAAAGCTTACCTGAGAAGCTTAAAGATCCGGGAAGCTTTATGATACCATGCACATTAGAAGGTACTTGTACCAAGCAAGCTCTATGTGATCTTGGGGCAAGTATTAACCTAATACCTGCAGCCGCTATCAAAAAGCTTGGGTTGACTAATGAAGTTAAACCAACCCGGATATGTCTCCAACTTGCTGATGGCTCCATTAAATACCCATCAGGCGTGATTGAAGACATAATTGTCAAGGTTTGGCCATTTGCCTTTCCCACTGACTTTGTGGTGCTGGAAATGGAGGAGCATAAGAGTGCAACTCTCATTCTGAAAAGACCTTTCCTAGCAACTGGCCGAACCCTTATTGATGTTCAAAACGGGGAAGTAACCCTGAGAGTCAATGAGGATGAGTTCAAGTTGAATGTTGTCAAAGCCATGCAGCATCCAGACACCCAAATGACTGCATGAGGGTTGATATTATTGACTCTCTGGTAAAAGAAGTCAATATGGCTGAGAGTCTCGAATCAAAGCTGGAGGATATCTTTAAAGATGTTCAGCCTGATCTGGAAGAATCAGAGAGAATAATAGAACCTCTGAAAATCCCTCAGGAAGAGGAGAAACCTCCTAAACCCGAGCTCAAACCATTACCACCATCCCTGAAATATGCATTTCTGGGAGAAGGTGATACATTTCCTATAATCATAAGCTCTACCTTAGAGCCACAAGAAGAAGAAGCACTAATTCAAGTGCTAAAGACACACAAGACAGCTCTTGGGTGGTCCATCAGTGATCTTAAGGGCATTAGCCCAGCCAGATGCATGCACAAGATCTTATTGGAGGGTGACGCTGAGCCAGTGGTTCAACCACAAAGGCGGCTGAATCCAGCCATGAAGAAGGTGGTGCAGAAGGAGGTCACTAAATTACTAGAGGCTGGGATTATTTATCCTATTTCTGATAGCCCCTGGGTAAGCCCTGTCCAAGTCGTCCCTAAGAAGGGTGGCATGACAGTGGTTCATAATGAAAAAATTGAACTGGTTCCTACAAGAATAGTTATAGGGTGGCGTATGTGTATTGATTATAGAAGGCTCAATACAGCTACCAGAAAGGATCATTTTCCTTTACCATTCATAGGCCAGATGCTAGAAAGACTAACAGGTCATGAATACTACTGCTTCCTGGATGGATATTCAGGTTATAATCAAATTGCAGTAGATCCCCAGGATCAAGAGAAAACAGCATTCACATGTCCATATGGAGTATTTGCATACAGAAGAATGCCATTTGGCCTGTGCAATGCACCTGCAACCTTTCAAAGGTGCATGCTCTCAATTTTCTCTGATATGGTAGAAAAATTTCTAGAAGTCTTCATGGATGACTTTTCAGTATTTGGAGACTCATTCAGCTCCTGTCTTGACCATCTAGCACGTGTTCTAAAGATGTGCCAAGAGACTAACCTGGTTTTAAACTGGGAGAAATGTCACTTTATGGTGACTGAAGGAATTGTCCTTGGGCACAAAATTTCGAACAAGGGAATAGAAGTGGATCAAGCTAAGGTAGAGGTAATTGAAAAATTACCACCACCTGCCAATGTTAAGGCAATCAGAAGCTTTCTGGGGCATGCAGGATTTTATAGGAGGTTTATAAAGGATTTTTCAAAAATTGCCAAATCTCTGAGTAATCTGCTAGCTGCTGACACGCCATTTATCTTTGATAGAGTGTCTGCAGGCATTTGAAACTCTGAAAGCTAAGCTGGTCATAGCACCAGTCATCTCTGCACCAGACTGGACATTATCATTTGAATTAATGTGTGATGCCAGTGACCATGCCATTGGTGCAGTGTTGGGACAAAGGCAATAAAAGCTTCTGCACGTCATTTATTATGCCAGTCGTGTTCTAAATGATGCACAGAAGAACTACACAACCACAGAAAAAGAGTTACTTGCAGTGGTTTACGCCATTGACAAGTTCAGATCTTATTTAGTAGGATCAAAAGTGATTGTGTACACTGACCATGCTGCTCATAAATATCTACTCACAAAGCAGGATTCAAAACCCAGACTCATAAGATGGGTGTTGCTTTTACAAGAGTTTGATATAGAAATTAGAGACAGAAAATGGACAGAGAATCAAGTAGCAGATCACCTGTCCCGAATAGAACCAGTAGAAGGGGTGTCCCTCCCTCTTACTGAGATCTCTGAAAACTTTCCAGATGAGCAACTCTTTGCCATCCAGGAAGTGCCATAGTTTGCAGACATTGCAAACTACAAGGCAGTAAGATTCATATCCAAAGAGTACAGTAGGCAGCAAACAAAGAAATTGATCACGGATGCAAAGTACTATCTTTGAGATGAACCATATCTCTTCAAGAGATGTGCAGATGGAGTAATCCGTAAATGTGTGCTTAAAGAAGAAGCACAGAAGATCCTCTAGCACTATGATAAACCACTATTTTATGGTTTATCTTATGCTCAATTGAGTGGTTTTTATCAACTCTTTACTCACTTATTCATACAATTCGCATGTTTTACATTTTCCTTCCTGATTTTGTGCTATGATTGAAAACATGCTTTTTTGATCTTATATTTGCTTATTATTAATCCTCTCTTATTACCATTAGATGCCTTGATACGTGTGTTAAGTGATTTCAGGGATCACAGGGCAAGAATGACTTAGAGGATGGAAAGGAAGCATGCAAAAGTGGAAGGAATACAAGAAGTTGAAGAAATTGCTAAACTGTCCAGCCTGATCTCTTCACACTCAAATGACCATAACTTGAGCTACGAAGGTCAAACTGAGATGGTTTCAGTTGCGTTGGAAAGCTAACATCCGGGGCTTCGCAATGATATATAATTTGCCATAGCTGCCCTAATGCCAGGCAACGCGAACGCGTGGATCACGCGGCCGCGTGACCTGGCAGGAACACAACCCACGCTAACGTGTGGACGATGCCTCCGCGTCACTCTTCCGCGACCTGTACGGACCAGAAAGCGCTGGGAGTGATTTCTAGGCTGTTTTTGACCCAATTTTCAGCCCAGAACACACAGATTAGAGGCTATAAAGTAGGAGAATGCATCCATTCATAATCATGCTCTGATAATTCATAATTTTAGTTTTAGATGTAGTTTTTAGAGAGAGAGGTTCTCTCCTCTCTCTTAGGATTTAGGTAGGATTTTTAGAAATTAGGATTTAATTCGACTCTTCATCAGGTTCAATATTTCCTTTACTTTATATTTATCTCTTATCTTAGATACTTTAATGCTTTTATTGGTATTTGATTTGTGTTGCCCAATTGGCTTATGAACTTTTCATGTTAGGATTATACATTATTGAGATGTTTTTAGATTTATGATTTCAATTCAGCTTTCCACCTTTTTGGTCTTGGTTAAGAAATCAGTAACTCAGGAGTTATCTTAGCTCAACATAATTGATAACTGTTATCTTTGCTAATTGAATTGAACTTCAATAATCCCAACCTTTTCTTAGGAAATAAATAAGATTCGAAGGTCAAACTAATTAGTCCCTTGACTTTCCTTTGCTTTAGCAAAGGTTAACTAAGTGGAATTAAGATTCAACTTTCATTATTATTGATAAGAATAACTAAGTCTGGACTTCCAATTTCTCATACCTTGCCAAAGGGTTTGCTTTACAGTATTTGTTTATTTTAATTGTCATTTGAATTACTTGTCATACTTCTTCCTTATTTCCAAAACCCCAATTTTACCTTTTTCATAGCCAATAATAAGAACATACCTCCCTGCAATTCCTTGAGAAGACGACCCGAGATTTAAATACTCGGTTATCAATTTTAAAGGGGTTTGTTACTTGTGACAACCAAAATTTTTGTACGAAGGGATTTCTGTTAGTTTAGAAGCTATATCTGCAACGCGAATATTTTTATAAATTCTCTACTAGCAAAAATCCTAACGTCACACTGCCATGGATCACAGTATGGAGGACATTTTGGAAGTGAGCGAACAGCCACAAGAGTCCTCCAATGTGGCTTCTACTGGCCTACTCTCTCTAAAGATTCCCGAGTGTTTGTACTTAATTGTGACTGTTGCCAAAGATCTGGCAATCTGCCTCACAGTTATGCCATGCCTCAACAAGGGATCTTGGAGATTGAGTTGTTTGATGTATGGGGTATTGACTTCATGGGACCTTTCCCACCCTCATACTCAAACACTTATATTCTGGTGGCAGTGGATTATGTATCCAAATGGGTGGAAGCTATTGCAACACCCACTAATGACATTAAGACAGTGCTAAAATTCCTCCAGAAACACATCTTCAGCAGATTTGGTACCCCTAGAGTATTAATCAGTGATGGGGGCACTCATTTCTGCAATAAACAACTTTACTCTGCTTTGCTTCGATATGGAGTTAGCCACAGGGTGGCCACTCCATATCATCCACAGACAAATGGGCAAGCTGAAGTCTCTAATAGAGAACTTAAAAGAATCCTGGAACGGACTGTGATTAACCGTAGAAAGGTTTGGGCAAGAAGCTTGGATGATGCTCTGTGGGCATACAGAACAGCATTCAAGACCCCTATAGGGACCTCTCCATACCAGCTTGTGTATAGAAAGGCATGTCACTTGTCAGTGGAACTGGAACATAAGGCCTACTGGGCAACCAGATTCCTAAATCTTGATGCCAAGTTAGCTGGAGAAAAATGATTGCTCCAGTTAAATGAGCTAGAGGAATTTAGACTCAATGCTTTCGAGAATGCAAAAATTTACAAAGAGAAAGCAAAAAGATGGCATGATAAGAAATTGTCATCCAGAGTCTTTGAGCCAGGGCAGAAAGTTCTACTATTTAATTCTAGGCTCAGATTATTCCCCGGAAAATTGAAATTCCGGTGGAGAGGACCATATGTGATTACAAGTGTGTCACCATATGGATACGTAGAGCTCCAAGATAATGATTCTAACAAAAAGTACATTGTTAATGGACAAAGAGTCAAACATTATCTTGAAAGTAATTTTGAGCAAGAATGCTCAAAACTGAGACTTAACTAAAGCTCAGTAATAGTCCAGCTAAAGACAATAAAGAAGCGCTTGCTGGGAGGCAACCCAGCCATTTACAAAGCTTATTTGTTAATTAATTAATTTTTACAGGTATATGTCAGGTATCTTCAAAGTAAAATAGCAACTGCCTAAGTTCACAGAGTTACAGAAGGAATCAAAGGATAAAACAGCAAAAAAGGAAGCTCACTGGTGCGAAAAAGCCAATAAAAGCTGTTCTGGGCGTTCAACACCAGTAAGGATAGCCATCTGGGCGTTAAACGTCAGAAAGAAGCATCTTCTGGGCATTGAATGCCAGAAAGAAGCACCTTCTGGGCGTTCAACGCCAGATTTGCAGCGTCCTGGGCGTTCAGAAAAACGTCCAGTGACAAAGGAGTTCCTGGCGTTCAACACCAGAAAAAAGCAACTGCTGGGCGTTGAACGCCCAGGAGAAGCTGCACATGGGCGTTAAAAGCCCAAAACATGCAGTGTTTGGGCGTTTAACGCCAGGATGGTGGGGAGGAGGTAAATTCGTTTTTACTTCACAAAATTTTTAATTCTCTATATTTCAATTTATGATTTCTTGCATAAACATGTTCCAAACTATCATCCTTCAATTCCAAAAAAAAAATTTATCCTAATTTCTAAAAACCCTAATTTCTAAAATTCCTTTTTTAAAAATATCAAATATATCTTAATGCAAAAACACAAATCTTTTTCCAATCCAATCCAACTCTATTCAAAACACAATTATCTTTTAAAATCTTTTTCAAATATTCAGATTTATCTTTTTCAAATATCAATCACAACTTTTTAATTTTAAATTATATCTTTTTCTTATTTATCTTTTATAAATCATATCTTCTATCTTATCTTTTTAATATTTTCGAAAACCCACCCCCTCCCTTTAAAATCCACATTCGGCCTCCCTCCTCTCATCCAACATTCGACATTAGCTCTCCTTTTATCCCTCTCCTTTCTTTTCTTTTGCTTGAGGACAAGCAAACCTCTAAGTTTGGTGTGTTCATCCGTGATCACAAAAACATACTCACTTAGATCATGGCTCCTAAAGGAAAATAATCCACTCCAAGAGTCAAGAAAGAGAGTATTCCAAAACCACTTTGGAATCAAGGGAAGTTCTTAACCAAAGAACATTTAGACCATTACTACAAAATAATGGGTCTAAGATCAGTGATCCTGGATGTCAAGTTCGATCTGAAAGAAGATGAATATCCGGAGATCCAAGAGCAAATTCGAAACAAGAACTGGAAAATCCTAGCTAATCTTGAAATAAAAGTAGGAAGGAATATGGTTCAGGAATTCTATGCTAACTTGTGGCAAACAGACAGGCAGAGAATATCTGAAACTGCCCTCTATGACTATCGGACCTTGGTCAGAGGAAAGATTGTTCACATCCACCTTGACAAAATCAGGGAGATCTTTAAGCTGCCTCAGCTGAAAGATGACCCAGACTCCTTTAATAGGAGAATGATGAGAACAAACAAGGGCCTGGACAAGATTCTAGAGGATATATGCATCCCTGGAGCCAGGTGGACCACCAGCACCACTGATCCCAATTCAACTCAAGAGAGAAGATCTCAAACCAGTCGCCAGAGGCAGGCTAGACTTCATTGGGCGTTCTATATTGCCTACTAGCAATCGTTCTGAAGTCACTGTTAAAAGAGCAGTGATGATTCACTGCATCATTTTGGGAAGAAAAGTAGAAGTTCATCAACTAATCTCATGTGAACTTTACAAAATAGCAAACAAAAACTCAAAAGATGCCAAATTGGCTTATCCAAGCTTAATTTCTATGCTCTGCAAAGATGCTGGAGTGAGGATGGGAATAACTGAGTATATCTCAGTTGAGCGGCCAATCACTAAAATATCAATGAAAAAACAACAGTTGCAGGATGACCCCATCAAGAGGAGAGCACAGGAATTCCTCCCAAAAATCCCTCAATTTGAATACTGGGAGTATCTTGAGGCATCTGTTTCCAAGTTGCAAGAAGCTATGGACCAAATAAAGGAAGAACAGAATAATCAAAATAGCATGCTTTACAAATTGCTTAGGGAACAAGAGGAGCAAGGGCGTGACTTGAGGGAACTGAAGCGTCAGAAATTAATTTTTGAAGGACCAAGCACCCCACAAACTAGAGGAACATCCACTTCCCAAAATACAGGTTGTTGAGTTCTAATCTTAGCTTTAACTCTGTGATAGTTGTTACTATAGGAATTTACCTTAGAAGTTATATAGGAGTAGTGGTAATTAGTATATCTATTTTTATTTTATTTTCAATTAAGTTATAATTTATTTTTCTCATCATCATCAAACATGAATAAAATAGTAGATTTTTAAAATAAAGAGGTAATTTATATCTTTCGAGTTCTTAATAAGAAAAATTATAATTAATTATATGTGGTGGCAATACTTTTTGTCTTCTGAATGAATGCTTGAACAGTGCATATTTTTTATCTTGAATTTTATGAATGTTAAAATTATTGGCTCTTGAAAGAATGAGGAACACGAGAAATATTATTGCTGATCTGAAAAATTATGAATTTGATTCTTGAAGCAAAAAAAAGCAGTGAAAAAAAAAGCAAGAGGTAGAAAAAGCCAATAGCCCTTTAAACCAAAAGGCAAGGGTGAAAAGTATCCAAGACTTTGAGCATCAATGGATAGGAGGGCCCAAGGAAATAAATCCATGCCTAAGCGGCTAAATCAAGCTGTCCCTAAACATGTGCTTGTGGCATGCAGGTCCAAGTGAAAAGCTTGAGACTGAGTGGTTAAAGTCATGATCCAAGGCAAAAGAGTGTGCTTAATAACTCTGGACACCTCTAATTGGGGACTTGAGCAAAGCTAAGTCACAATCTAAAAAGGTTCACCCAGTTATGTGTCTGTGGCATTTATGTATCCGGTGGTAATACTGAAAAACAAAGTGCTTAAGGTCATGACCAAGACACATAAAGTAGCTGTGTTCAAGAATCAACATACTACACTAAGAGAATCAATAATACTATCTGAATTCTGAGTACCTATAGATGCCAATCATTCTGAATTTCAAAGGATAAAGTGAGATGCCAAAACTGTTCAGAAACAAAAAGCTACTAGCCTCGCTCATCTAAATTAGAATCTGAGCTTCACTTAAAACTCTGAGATATTATTGCTTCTTAATTTCTTTTTATCCTATTTTATTTATCTAGTTACTTGGGGACAAGCAACAGTTTAAGTTTGGTGTTATGATGAGCGGATATTTTATACGCTTTTTGGGGGTAATTTCATATAGATTTTAGCATGTTTTAATTGGTTTTTAATAGAATTTTATTAGTTTTTAATCAAAAATCACATTTCTGGACTTTACTATGAGTTTGTGTGTTTTTCTATGATTTCAGGTATTTTCTGTCCGAAATTGAGGGAGCTGAGCAAAAATCTGATTTAGGCTGAAAAAGGACTGCTGATGCTATTGGATTCTGACCTCCCTGCACTCGGAATGGATTTTTTGGAGCTACAGAAGTATAATTGGCGCGTTCTCAATTGGGTTGGAAAGTAGACATCCAGGGCTTTCCAGCAATATATAATAGTCCATACTTTGCGCGAAGATAGATGATGTAAACTGGCATTCAACGCCAGTTCTATGTTGCAGTCTAGCGTCCAGCGCCAGAAACAGGTTACAAGTTGGAGTTCAATGCCAAAAACACGTTACAACCTGGCGTTCAACTCCAGAAACAGCCCAAGCATGTGAGAAGCTTAAGTCTCAGCTGCAGCACACACCAAGTGGGCTCCAGAAGTGGATTTCTGCACCAATTATCTTAGTTTACTCATTTTCTGTAAACCTAGGTTACTAGTTTAGTATTTAAACAACTTTTAGAGACTTATTTTGGATATCATGACATTTTTAGATCTGAATTTTATACTCTTTGACGGCATGAGTCTCTAAACTCCATTGTTGGGGGTGAGGAGCTCTGCAGCGTCTCGATGAATTAATGCAATTATTTATATTTTTCCATTCAAACATGTGTGTTCCTATCTAAGATGTTTATTCGCGCTTAACTATGGAGAAGGTGGTGATCTGTGACACTCAGCACCTTCCTCAATCCATGAACGTGTGTCTGACAACCACCTCTGTTCTACATCAGATTGAATGAGTATCTCTTAGATTCCTTAATCAGAATCTTCGTGGTATAAGCTAGAATTGATGGCGGCATTCATGAGAATCTGGAAAGTCTAAACCTTGTCTGTGGTATTTTGAGTAGGATTCTGGAATTTGATGACTGTGACGAGCTTCAAACTCGCGAGTGTGGGGTATGATGACAAACGCAAAAGAATCAATGGATTCTATTCCGACATGATCGAGAACCAACAGTTGATTAGCCGTGCTGTGACAAAGCATTTGGACCATTTTCACTTAGAGGATGGGAAGCAGCCATTGACAACGGTGACACCCTACATAGAGCTTGCCATGGAAGGAACTTTGTACTTTTGCATGAGAGGAATATTATGTTATAGGAATTCAGAAGACAAAGCATCTCCAAAACTCCAACATATTCTCCATTATTGCACAACAAGTAATTATTTCACGCTCTTTTATTTTTTTTAGTAATTCAAACTGATAATTATAATTGATCTCCTGACTAAGAATAATAAAATAAACATAGCTTGCTTCAAACCAACAATCTCCGTGGGATTCGACCCTTACTCACGTAAGGTATTACTTGGACGACCCAGTGCACTTGCTGGTTAGTTGTGCGGATAGCAAAAGTGTGATTGCAATTTTGTGCACCACAGAGCAGTAAGCTTCAACCTTGATGAAGCCACGAAGCACCCACCGGAAGATCACTCCATCTTCCAATGTGACATTATTGATGAGATTTTAGCTGAAGTTCACCAAGAGACAGCAGATGAAACGACCATTGAGCAAGGTGCAAGTGTGGGGAAGCCTTCTGAGTATACTGAAGACACCTTGCCACCTGCAGTGGTTCTAGATGATCAGGTGCCCAGTCATGAGCTAAAAATGAAGTTGAAGCCCCTTCCACCCCACCTCAAGTATGCCTATCGTGAGGACAATCAGAATAGTCCAGTTATTATTGCAAAGGAACTCACTTCCCAACAAGAGGAGCAACTGCTTAGTGTGCTGAGAAGACACAAAAAAGCAATTGGGTGGAGTTTGGCGGATATAGTAGGTATCAGTCCTCAGGTTTGTGAGCACAGGATATTTCTAGAGGAGGGAGCAAGGCCTATCCGTCAACCTCAAAGGCGGTTGAACCCCACCATACTAGAAGTAGTAAAGAAGGAAGTAACCAGACTACTAGAAGCTGGCATCATTTACCCAATCTCGAATAGTGAATGGGTTAGCCCAGTACAGGTAGTCCCGAAGAAGTCTGGCATTACCACAGTAAAGAATGAGCATGGAGAACTCATGGCCACTAGAGTGCAAAATTCCTGGAGGGTGTGCATTGACTACAGACGTCTGAATCTGGCCACTCACAAGGATCACTACCCACTACCCTTCATCGATCAAATGCTTGATCTCCTGTCAAGTAAATCACACTATTGTTTTCTAGATGGTTATACAGGATATTTTCAAATTCATATAGCTCCGGAAGATCAGGAGAAAACTACTTTTACGTGTCCCTTTGGAACGTACGTGGTGCACGAATTTGTGATTCGCACAACTAACCAGCAAGTGCACTGGGTCGTCCAAGTAATACCTTACGTGAGTAAGGGTCGATCCCACGAAGATTATTGGCTTGAAGCAACCAATGTTATTTTATTAATCTTAGTCAGGAGACTAATGAAGTTATTTGGATTTATTTGTAAAAAGCCAAACTACAAACTACTTAAAATTGTAAGTTAAAATAATAGAGAATAACAGCTTTACTTGTTGTGCAGTAATGGGAAATATGTTGGAGTTTTGGAGATGCTTTGTCCTTAGAACTTCAACTCTTCCTTGAAATCCTCTTCTCACACGCAAGTTCCTTCCATGGCAAGCTCTATGTAGGGTGTCACCGTTGTCAGTGGCTACTTCCCATCCTCTCAGTGAAAACGTTCCTATGCTCTGTCACAGCACGGCTAATCATCTGTCGGTTCTCAATCAGGTTGGAATAGAATCCATTGATTCTTTTGCGTCTGTCACTAACGCCCAGCCCTCAGGAGTTTGAAGCACGTCACAGTCATTCAATCCTGGAATCCTACTCGGAATGCCACAGACAAGGTTTAGACTTTCCGGATTCTCATGAATGCCGCCATCAATCCGGCTTATACCACGAAGATTCTGTTGGGGAATCTAAGAGATATTCATTCAATCTGATGTAGAACGGAGGTGGTTGTCAGGCACATGTTCATGGATTGAGGAAGGTGATGAGTGTCACGGTTCATCACCTTCTTCACAATTAAGCGCGAATAAACATCTTAGATAAGAACAAGCGTGTTTGAATGGAAAACAAAGGAATTGTATTAAATCATCGAGACGCTGCAGAGCTCCTCACCCCCAACAATGGAGTTTAGAGACTCATGCCGTCAAAAGTATGTAATTCAGATCTGAAAATATCATGAGGTACAAGAAATGTCTGTAAAAGTTGTTTAAATAGTAAACTAGTAACCTAGGTTTACAGAAAATGAATAAACTAAGATAATTGGTGCAGAAATCCACTTCTGGGGCCCACTTGGTGTGTGCTGGGGCTGAGACTAAAGCTTTCCACGTGTAAAGGCCTTTCCTGGCGTCAAACTCCAGGTTATGACGTGTTTTGGGCGTTCAACTCCGGATCATGACGTTTTTCTGGCGTTTAACTCCAGACAGCAGCATGAACTTGGCGTTTAACGCCAAGTTACGTCATCTATCCTTGCGCAAAATATGGACTATTATATATTGCTGGAAAGCCCTGGATGTCTACTTTCCAACGCCGTTGAGAGCGCGCCAATTGGACTTCTGTAGCTCCAAAAAATCCATTTCGAGTGCAGGGAGGTCAGGATCCAACAGCATCAGCAGTCCTTTTTCAGCCTAAGTCAGATTTTTGCTCAGCTCCCTCAATTTCAGCCAGAAAATACCTGAAATTACAGAAAAACACACAAACTTATAGTAAAGTCCAGAAATATGATTTTTGCCTAAAAACTAATAATATTTAACTAAAAACTAATTAAAACATGCTAAAATCTACATGAAATTACCCCCCAAAAAGCGTATAAAATATCTGCTCATCACAACACCAAACTTAAACTGTTGCTTGTCCTCAAGCAACTAGATGAATAAAATAGATTCTAACAGAAATTAAGAAGTAATAATATTTTAGAGTTTTAAATGAAGCTCAGATTCTTTATTAGATGAGCGGGGCTTGTAGCTTTTTGTTTCTGAACAGTTCTGGCATCTCCCTGTACCTTTTGAATTTCAGAATGATTGGCATCCTTAGGAACTCAGAATTCAGATAGTATTATTGACTCTCCTAGTGTAGTATGTTGATTCTTGAACACAGCCACTTATGAGTCTTGGCCGTGGCCCTAAGCACTTTGTCTTCCAGTATTACCACCGGATACATAAATGCCACAGACATATAACTGGGTGAACCTTTTCAGATTGTGACTCAGCTTTGCTAGAGTCCCCAGTTAGTGGTGTCCAGAGCTCTTAAGCACACTCTTTTGCTTTGGATCACGACTTTAACCACTCAGTCTCAAGCTTTTCACTTGGACCTTCATGACACAAGCACATGGTTAGGGACAGCTTGATTTACCCGCTTAAGCCTGGATTTTATTTCCTTGGGTCCTCCTATCCATAGATGCTCAAAGCCTTGGATCCTTTTTACTCTTGGCTAGTGCTCATGGCTTGTAAATAATATATATATATATATATATATATATATATATATATATATATATATATATATATATATATATATATATATATATATATATATATATATTTACTGCTTTTTCTTGCTTCAAAAATCAATTTCATGATTTTTCAGATCATCAATAATATTTTTCGTGTTCCTCATCCTTTCAGGAGCCAATATTCATCAAATTCAAAGTACATATTATGCACTGTTCAAGCATTCATTCAGAGAACAAAAAGTATTGCCACCACATATAATTAATTATACTTTTTATTATTAAGAACTCGAAAAATATAAATTACTTCTTTATTCTAAAAGAAAATCTACTATTTTATTCATGCCTAATGATGATGAGAAAAATAAATTATAGCTTAATTGGAAATAAAATCAAAATAGACATACTAATTACTACTAAATATCTCCTAAGGTCAATTTCTAAAAAGAATAATTATCACAGAGTTGAAGCAGAAAAAATTGGAACTCAGCAACCTGTTGTTTTGAGGAGTAGATGCTCCTCTAATCTTTGGGGTGTGGTTCAAGGATTAATTTTTGGCGCTTCAGCTCCCTTATATCACGCCCTTGCTCTTCCTGTTCCTTGAGCAGTTTGCAAATCATGCTACCTTGATTGTTCTGTTCTTCCTTTATTTGATCCATAGCTTCTTGCAATCTGGAAATAGAGGCCTCAAGCTGTTCCCAATATTCGAATTGGGGCAGTTCTGGGAGGGCTTCTTGTGCTCTCCTCTTGGTTGCATCCTCTTGCTGCTGTTGTCTGATCATTGATGTTCCAGTAATGGGCTTTTCAATTAGGATATATTCAGTTATTCCCATCTTTACTCCAGCATCTTTGCACAGCATAGAGATTAAGCTTGGATAGGCCAATCTGGCGTCCTTAGAGTTCCTGTTTGCTATTTTGTATAGCTCACATGAGATCAGCTGATGGACTTCTACTTCCTTTCCCAACATGATGCAGTGAATCATGACAGCTCTTTTGATGGTAACTTCAGAATGGTTGCTGGTGGGCAATATGGAATGATTAATAAAATCCAGCCAGCCTCTGGCTACTGGTTTTAGATCTTCTCTTTTGAGTTGAACTGGGATGCCAGTTGTACTAGTAGTCCACTTGGCTCCAGGGATGCATATATCCTCCAGAACCTTGTCCAACCCTTTATTGACCCTCATCATTCTCCTATTAAAGGAGTCCGGGTCATCTTTCAGTTGAGGAATCTTGAATATCTCCCTGATCTTGTCAGAATTGGTATGGATGATCTTTCCTCTGACTAAGGTCTTATGGTCAAAGAGAGCAGCTCCAATGATTCTTTGCCTTTCTGTCTGCCATAGATTAGCATAAAATTCCTGAACCATGTTCTTCCCCACTTTCGTTTCAGGATTGGCCAGAATTTCCCAATTCCTGTTTCGAATTTGCTCCTGGATCTCCGGATATTCATCTTCTTTCAGATCAAATCTGACTTCCGGGATCACTGATCTGTGACTCATTATCTTGTAGTAATGGTCTGAATGTTCTTTAGTTAAGAACTTCCCTTGATTCCAAAGTGGCTTTGGAGTGCTTTCTTTCTTTCCTCTTGGGGTGGTTTGCTTTCCTTTAGGAGCCATGATCTTAAGTGAGTATGTTCTTTGTGATCACGGATAAGCACACCAAATTTAGAGTTTTGCTTGTCCTCAAGCAAAGGAGAAGAAAGAAGAGGGATAGAAGGAGAGCAAGTGTTGGATGAAGAGGAGGAGGAGAAGGCCGAATATAATATAAAGGGATGGGGGGTGGGAAATTTTCGAAAAAATAAGAAAGAGATAAGATAGAAGTTATGATTTTAAAAGATAATTGTGATCAGAGAAAGATATAATTTTAAAAAAAGGAAAAGATATGAATCATAATTTAAAAGATAAATTTGAAATTTAATTTTGAAGAGGATTTTTTAAAAGGAATTATTCATGTGTTGGAAACAAATTTGAAAAGATGATGGCTTGAATTGGAAAGCCATTTGGCTTTATGGATTAAGATATATTTAATATTTTTGAAAAAGGGATTTTAGAAATTAGGATAAAAACTTTTGGAATTGAAAGTGATAATTTAAAATATGTTTATGCAAGAAATCATGAATTGAAACATAAAAATTTTGAAAAATTGTAAAGAAAAACGAAATTGTACCTCCTCCCACCATCCTGGCGTTAAACGCCCACATGTTGCTTCTCCTGGGCGTTCAACGCCCATGTGATGCTTCTTTCTGGCGTTTAACGCCCAGTGGGTGCTTCTTTTGGGCGTTTAACGCCCAAAGTATTTCTTACTGGCTTTTTCATGCCAGTGAGCTCCCAAATTTCCCTGTAACTCTGTGACTTCAATCAATTGCTAATTCACCTTTGACTTAAACCTGTAAAGAAAAGAAAATTTATTTAATTAGTAAATAAACTTTGTAAATGGCTGGGTTGCCTCCCAGCAAGCGCTTCTTTAATGTCCTTAGCTGGACTGTCACTGATCTTTAATGTAGTCTCAGTCTTGAGCATTCTTGCTCGAAATTATCTTCAAGATAGTGTTTAACTCTTTGTCCATTGACAATGAACTTTTTGTTAGAGTCACTATCCTGAAGTTCTATGTATCCATATGGTGATACACTTGTGATTACATATGGACCTCTCCACCGGGATTTTAACTTCCCAGGGAATAATCTGAGCCTAGAGTTGAATAGCAGAACTTTCTGTCCTGGTTTAAAGACTCTGGATGACAATTTCTTATCATGCCATCTTTTTGCTTTTTCCTTGTAAATTTTCGCATTTTCAAAAGCATTGAGTCTAAATTCCTCTAGCTCATTTAACTGGAGCAATCGTTTTTCTCCAGCTAACTTGGCATCAAGGTTTAGGAATCTGGTTGCCCAGTAGGCCTTGTGTTCCAGTTCCACTGGCAAGTGACATGCCTTTCCATACACAAGCTGGTATGGAGAGGTCCCTATAGGGGTCTTAAATGCTGTTCTGTATGCCCACAGAGCATTATCCAAGCTTCTTGCCCAATCCTTTCTACGGTTAATTACAATCCGTTCCAGGATTCTTTTAAGTTCTCTATTTGAGACTTCAGCCTGCCCATTAGTTTGTGGGTGATATGGAGTAGCCACCCTGTGGTTGACTCCATAACGTACTAGAGCAGAGTAGAGCTGTTTATTACAGAAATGAGTGCCCCCATCACTGATTAACACTCTAGGGATACCAAATCTGCTGAAGATATGTTTCTGGAGGAATTTTAATACTGTTTTAGTGTCATTAGTGGGTGTTGCAATAGCCTCCACCCATTTGGATACATAATCCACTGCCACCAGAATATAGGTGTTTGAGTATGATGGTGGGAAAGGTCCCATGACGTCAATGCCCCATACATCAAACAACTCAATCTCCAAGATTCCTTGTTGAGGCATGGCATAACTGTGAGGCAGGTTGCCTGATCTTTGGCAACTATCACAGTTAAGCACAAATGCTCGGGAGTCTTTATAGAGAGTAGGCCAGTAGAAGCCACTTTGGAGGACTCTTATGGCTGTTCGTTCACTTCCAAAATGTCCTCCATATTGTGATCCATGGCAATGCCAAAGGATCTTCTGTGCTTCCTCTTTAGGCACACATCTACGGATTACTCCGTCTGCACATCTCTTGAAGAGATATGGTTCATCCCAAAGATAGTACTTTGCATCTGTGATTAATTTCTTTGATTGCATCCTACTGTACTCTTTGGGTATGAATCTCACTGCCTTGTAGTTTGCAATGTCTGCAAACCATGGCACTTCCTGGATGGCAAACAGTTGCTCATCTGGAAAGGTTTCAGAGATCTCAGTGAGAGGGAGGGACGCCCCTTCTACTGGTTCTATTCGGGACAGGTGGTCTGCTACTTGATTCTCTGTCCCTTTTCTGTCTCTTATTTCTATATCAAACTCTTGCAGAAGCAACACCCATCTGATGAGTCTGGGTTTTGAATCCTTCTTTGTGAGTAGATATTTAAGAGTAGCATGATCAGTGTACACAATCACTTTTGATCCTACTAAATAGGATCTGAATTTATCAATGGCATAAACCACTGCAAGTAGCTCTTTTTCTGTGGTTGTGTAATTTTTCTGTGCGTCATTTAGAACACGGCTGGCATAGTGAATGACGTGCAGAAGCTTGTCATGCCTTTGTCCCAACACTGCACCAATGGCATGGTCACTGGCATCACACATCAATTCAAATGGTAATGTCCAGTCTGGTGCAGAGATGATCGGTGCAGTAACCAATTTAGCTTTCAGAGTCTCAAATGCCTGCAGACACTCTTTATCAAAGATAAATGGCGTGTCAGCAGCTAGCAGGTTGCTCAGAGGTTTGGCGATTTTTGAAAAATCTTTTATAAACCTCCTATAGAATCCTGCATGCCCCAGAAAGCTTCTGATTGCCTTAACATTAGCAGGTGGTGGTAATTTTTCAATTACTTCTACCTTAGCTTGATCCACCTCTATTCCCTTGTTCGAAATTTTGTGCCCAAGGACAATTCCTTCAGTCACCATAAAGTGACATTTTTCCCAGTTTAAAACTAGGTTAGTCTCTTGGCATCTTTTCAGAACAAGTGCTAAATGGTTAAGGCAGGAGCTGAATGAGTCTCCAAATACTGAAAAGTCATCCATGAAGACTTCCAGAAATTTTTCCACCATATCGGAGAAAATTGAGAGCATGCACCTCTGAAAGGTTGCAGGTGCATTGCATAGGCCAAATGGCATTCTTCTGTATGCAAATACTCCAAACGGGCATGTGAATGCCGTTTTCTCCTGATCCTGGGGATCTACTGCAATTTGATTATAACCTGAATATCCATCCAGGAAGCAGTAGTATTCATGACTTGCTAGTCTTTCTAGCATCTGGTCTATGAATGGTAAAGGAAAATGATCCTTTCTGGTGGCTGTATTGAGCCTTCTGTAGTCAATGCACATACACCACCCTGTAACTGTCCTTGTAGGGACCAGTTCATTCTTTTCATTATGAACCACTGTCATGCCACCCTTCTTAGGGACAACTTGGACAGGGCTCACCCAGGGGCTGTCAGAAATAGGATAAATAATCCCAGCCTCTAGTAATTTAGTGACCTCTTTTTGCACCACTTCTTTCATAGCTGGATTCAGCCGCCTTTGTGGTTGAACCACTGGCTTGGCGTCATCCTCCAACAAGATTTTGTGCATGCATCTGGCTGGGCTAATGCCCTTAAGATCACTAATGGACCACCCAAGAGCTGTCTTGTGCGTCCTTAGCACTTGAATCAGTGCTTTTTCTTCCTGTGGCTCTAAGGTAGAGCTTATAATTACAGGAAAGGTTTCACCTTCTCCCAGAAATGCATATTTCAGGGATGGTGGTAATGGTTTGAGTTCGGGTTTTGGAGGTTTCTCCTCTTCTTGAGGGACTTTCAGAGGTTCTATTATCTTCTCTGATTCCTCCAAATCAGGCTGAACATCTTTAAAGATGTCCTCCAGCTCTGATTCGAGACTCTCAGCCATATTGACCTCTCTTACCAGAGAGTCAATAATATCAACACTCATGCAGTCATTTGGGGTGTCTGGATGTTGCATGGCTTTGACAACATTCAACTTGAACTCTTCCTCATTGACTCTCAAGGTCACTTCCCCTTTTTGGACATCAATGAGGGTTCGGCCAGTTGCTAGGAAAGGTCTTCCTAGAATGAGAGTTGCACTCTTGTGCTCCTCCATTTCCAGCACCACAAAGTCAGTAGGAAAGGCAAATGGCCCAACCTTGACAATCATGTCTTCAATCACGCCTGATGGGTATTTAATGGAGCCATCAGCAAGTTGAAGACATATCCTGGTTGGTTTGATTTCTTCAGTCAAACCAAGCTTTCTGATAGTAGATGCAGGTATTAGGTTGATACTTGCCCCAAGATCACATAAAGCTTGCTTGGTACAAACACCTTCTAATGTGCATGGTATCATAAAGCTCCCAGGATCTTTAAGCTTCTCAGGTAAGCTTTTCAGAATGACTGCACTGCATTCTTCAGTGAGGTAAACTTTTTCAGTTTCCCTCCAATCCTTCTTATGACTTAAGATCTCTTTCATGAACTTAGCATAAGATGGTATTTGCTCAAGTGCTTCTGCAAACGGAATCTTTATTTCAAGAGTCTTGAGATAGTCTGCAAAGCGGGCAAACTGCTTATCCTGTTCCGCTTGGCGGAGTTTTTGAGGATAAGGCATTTTGGCTTTGTATTCCTCAACCTTAGTTGCTGCAGGTTTATTACCTACAGAAGTGGGTTGGGAAGCCTTTTTAGAAAGGTTGTTATCGGTACTTGTATGTGACTGATCACCCACTGGCATTTGAATGCCAGGTGTGGAAGCTGGAGTGGCGTTAAACGCCACCTCCTTGCTTGTTACTGGCGTTTGAACGCCAGAACCATGTTCTTTTTGGGCGTTCAACGCCAGATCCATGCTTGTTTCTGGCGTTGAACGCCAGGAATGAGCATGGGATGGTCGTTCAGCGCCAGCATTATTCCTCTCTGGGCTCTGATTGTCCTCAGAGGGATTTTGATTGGCCATCTGTTCATTTCTTAGCTTCCTACTGCTTTGAGGTGAGGTATTTAATGTTTTCCCACTTCTTAATTGAACTGCTTGGCATTCATCTGCTATTTGTTTTGACAGTTGCTTTTCTGTCTGCTTTAATTGCACTTCCATATTCCTGTTAGCCATTCTTGTTTCCTGTAATATTTCCTTGAATTCGGCTAGCTGCTTGGTTAGAAAGTCTAATTGCTGATTGAATTCATTGGCCTGATCCACCGGACTGAGTTCAGCAGTTACTGTTCTAGCTTCTTCTTTCATGGAAGATTCACTGTTTAGATACAGATGCTGATTTCTGGCAACTGTATCAATAAGCTCTTGAGCTTCTTCAATTGTTTTTCTCATGTGTATAGATCCACCAGCTGAGTGGTCTAGAGAAATCTGAGCTTTTTCTGTAAGCCCATAGTAGAAGATGTCTAATTGCACCCATTCTGAAAACATTTCAGAGGGGCATTTTCTTAGCATCTCTCTGTATCTCTCCCATGCATCATAAAGGGATTCATTATCTCCTTGTTTGAAGCCTTGGATGCTTAGCCTTAGCTGTGTCATCCGTTTGGGAGGGAAATAGTGATTCAGGAATTTTTCTGACAGTTGTTTCCATGTTTTTATGCTGTTCTTAGGCTGGTTATTTAACCACCTCTTAGCTTGATCTTTTACAGCAAATGGAAACAGTAATAATCTGTAGACATCCTGATCTACTTCCTTATCATGTACTGTATCAGCAATTTGCAGAAATTGTGCCAGAAACTCTGTAGGTTCTTCATGTGGAAGACCAGAATACTGGCAGTTTTGCTGCACCATGATAATGAGCTCAGGATTCAGCTCAAAGCTACTAACTCCAATGGAGGGTATACAGATACTACTCCCATATGAAGCAGTAGTGGGTTAGCATATGACCCCAGAGTCCTCTTGGACTGTCCATTCATACTTACTTCCGTAATGGAATACAAGTTGAGAATTTATATGTTGAGAATTATTTATTTTATAGTAATGGAATAACAAAAAAAATGGGATATAGATATAAAAATATTTTGAAGATATTTTGTGAAAGAAAATTAAATTTTTTTTTTTTTGAATTTTGAATTTTTAATTTTATGATGAAAAAGAAAAACACACAAAAGACACAAGACTTAAAATTTTTAGATCTAATGCTCCTTATTTTCGAAAATTTTTTGGAGGGAAAACACCAAGGAACACCAAACTTAAAAATTTTAAGATCAAGACACAAAGAAAACTCAAGAACACCAAGAACAAAAGAAAGAACACCAAACTTAAAATTTTTAGAAAACCAAGACAAATTTTCGAAAATTAAAGAAAACTTAACAAGAAAACACCAAAATTAGAGTTTGACACAGATTAAATCAAGAAAAATTATTTTTGAAAACGATTTTCAAAAGAACTGGTGCCCAATTGCCAAGAACATAAGCCAACGCTATAACCAACTGAGTTAAAAATGTAATGTATTTTAAGGATATATTATTTTTGTGGATAAAAGTATAATTTTTGAAAGTTAATGTTTTGAAAAAGCACAAGAGAAACAAGAAAAGACACAAAACAAGAAAAACTCAAGATCAAACAAGAAAAATAACCAAGAACAACTTGAAGATCAATGAAGAACAAGGAACACAAGTTCGAAAATTTAAAGAAAAATATCAAACATGCAATTAACACCAAACTTAAAATAAGACACTAGACTCACGAAAATTAACAATTAATTAAGAAAAAATAAATTTTGAAAAGAAATTTTCGAAAATAAACTATCCTATCAGAATTTGATGACTCTATAACAACAAAAGGAACTATTCCTAATCTAAGAAATAAAATAAGCCTTCAATTGTTCAAACTCAATAATCCCCGGCAACGGCGCCAAAAACTTGGTGCACGAATTTGTGATTCGCACAACTAACCAGCAAGTGCACTGGGTCGTCCAAGTAATACCTTACGTGAGTAAGGGTCGATCCCACGGAGATTATTGGCTTGAAGCAACCAATGTTATTTTATTAATCTTAGTCAGGAGACTAATGAAGTTATTTGGATTTATTTGTAAAAAGCCAAACTACAAACTACTTAAAATTGTAAGTTAAAATAATAGAGAATAACAGCTTAACTTGTTGTGCAGTAATGGGAAATATGTTGGAGTTTTGGAGATGCTTTGTCCTTAGAACTTCAACTTTTCCTTGAAATCCTCTTTTCACACGCAAGTTCCTTCCATGGCAAGCTCTATGTAGGGTGTCACCGTTGTCAGTGGCTACTTCCCATCCTCTCAGTGAAAACGTTCCTATGCTCTGTCACAGCACGGCTAATCATCTGTCGGTTCTCAATCAGGTTGGAATAGAATCCATTGATTCTTTTGCGTCTGTCACTAACGCCTAGCCCTCAGGAGTTTGAAGCACGTCACAGTCATTCAATCCTGGAATCCTACTCGGAATGCCACAGACAAGGTTTAGACTTTCCGGATTCTCATGAATGCCGCCATCAATCCGGCTTATACCACGAAGATTCTGTTGGGGAATCTAAGAGATATTCATTCAATCTGATGTAGAACGGAGGTGGTTGTCAGGCACACGTTCATGGATTGAGGAAGGTGATGAGTGTCACGGTTCATCACCTTCTTCACAATTAAGCGCGAATAAACATCTTAGATAAGAACAAGCGTGTTTGAATGGAAAACAAAGGAATTGTATTAAATCATCGAGACGCTGCAGAGCTCCTCACCCCCAACAATGGAGTTTAGAGACTCATGCCGTCAAAAGTATGTAATTCAGATCTGAAAATATCATGAGGTACAAGAAATGTCTGTAAAAGTTGTTTAAATAGTAAACTAGTAACCTAGGTTTACAGAAAATGAATAAACTAAGATAATTGGTGCAGAAATCCACTTCTGGGGCCCACTTGGTGTGTGCTGGGGCTGAGACTAAAGCTTTCCACGTGTAAAGGCCTTTCCTGGCGTCAAACTCCAGGTTATGACGTGTTTTGGGCGTTCAACTCCGGATCATGACGTTTTTCTGGCGTTTAACTCCAGACAGCAGCATGAACTTGGCGTTTAACGCCAAGTTACGTCGTCTATCCTTGCGCAAAATATGGACTATTATATATTGCTGGAAAGCCCTGGATGTCTACTTTCCAACGCCGTTGAGAGCGCGCCAATTGGACTCCTGTAGCTCCAAAAAAGCCATTTCGAGTGCAGGGAGGTCAGGATCCAACAGCATCAGCAGTCCTTTTTCAGCCTAAGTCAGATTTTTGCTCAGCTCCCTCAATTTCAGCCAGAAAATACCTGAAATTACAGAAAAACACACAAACTCATAGTAAAGTCCAGAAATATGATTTTTGCCTAAAAACTAATAATATTTAACTAAAAACTAATTAAAACATGCTAAAATCTACATGAAATTACCCCCCAAAAAGCGTATAAAATATCTGCTCATCAGTACGCATATAAGCGAATGCCTTTTGGCTTGTGTAATGCACCGGCTACATTTCAAAGATGCATGATGAGTATTTTCTCAGATTTTCTTGAGAACTGTATGGAAGTTTTTATGGATGACTTTAGTGTGTATGGTGATTCGTTTAACCTTTGCTTGGATAGTTTAGCTAGAGTATTAGATAGGTGTGTTAGTTCAAACCTTGTATTAAATTTTGAAAAATGACATTTCATGGTAAAACAAGGTGTTGTTCTAGGACATGTTGTTTCTAATACTGGTATATCTGTTGATCCAGCAAAGGTAGATATTATTTCTGGTTTACCTTACCACTCCTCCGTGAGGGAAGTCCGTTCGTTTCTTGGTCATGCAGGTTTTTACTGGCAATTTATCCAGGATTTCAGTAAGGTAGCATTGCCTTTATCCCGTTTGCTATAGAAGGATGTAGAGTTCGAGTTCAGTGAAGATTGCATGGAGGCATTTGATAAGCTGAAGGCTGCCTTGACCCAAGCTCCTATTGTGAGAGGGCCTGACTGGAGTAGGCCGTTAGAGATCATGTGCGACGCATCAAACTACGCGGTAGGAGCGGCGCTGGCTCAACACGAAGGTAAGGACCCTTATATTATTGCTTATGCCTCTAAGACTTTAGATGGCGCTCAGTCTAATTATACTACCACTGAAAAAGAGCTATTAGCTATTGTTTTTACTCTGGATAAATTCAGAGCTTATTTACTTAGAACTAAGGTGGTAGTATATTCAGACCATGCAGCCTTAAAATATCTGTTAGCTAAGAAAGAGTCTAAACCAAGTTTAATCCGTTGGATACTGCTGTTGCGACAATTTGATTTAGAAATCAAAGATATGAGTGGCTCCCAAAATTTAGTGGCGGACCACTTGAGTTGCCTAGAACATATTAAAAATGACTCCACTCCTATCAATGATGTTTTTTCACTTGATAGCTTGCAAGCAGTATCTGAGATGGTTCCTTGGTATGCACCTGTAGCTAATTATTTGGTTAGTCGTACATTTCCTCCTAATTTTACTAAGCATCAAAGACACAAGCTGAAAAGCGAGTCCAAATATTATATATGGGATGACCCATATTTATGGAGATGTGGTGCTGACCAAATAACTAGAAGGTGTGTACCACAATCAGAATTCCAGTCAATCTTAGAGGCTTGTCACTCTTTTAAGAGTGGTGGACATTTTGGACCTCAAAGAACTGCTAGAAAAATTTTGGACTATAGATTCGGTGGCCCACACTTTTTAAGGATGCTAGCATATACTATGACTCTTGCTCCCAATGCCAAAGGTTTGGAAATATATCCAAGAGAGATGATATGCCCCCAACAACTTATGTTATTCTGTGAGATTTTTTATGTATGGGGTATTGACTTCATGGGTCCATTTCCAAATTCTAATGGTTTCTTATACATATTGCTAGCTGTCGATTATGTTTCAAAATGGGTGGAAGCAATTCCTACCCGTACTGATGATGCTAACGTTGTTGTTTCTTTTGTTATGAATAATATAATTTGTCGCTTTGGATCACCACAAGCAATCATGAGTGATCAAGGCACTCACTTTTGTAACAGGAGAATGACAGGACTGTTGAAGAAACAAGGCATCATCCACAAGGTGGCGACAGCTTACCATCCCCAGACCAATGGGCAAGCCGAGGTGTCAAACAGGGAGATAAAACGCATATTAGAGAAGATCGTGAAACCTCATAAGAAGGACTGGAGTGCTCGACTAGCAGATGCGCTTTGGGCTTATCGGACTGCATACAAGACACCCATCGGAATGAGTCCATTCCGCCTCGTCTACGGGAAGGCTTGTCATCTTCCGGTGGAGGTTGAACACAAGGCCTACTGGGCGGTGAAGGAATACAACTTCGGATTAGAGGGAGCAGGCATTGAAAGGAAGCTGCAACTGCATGAATTAGAGTGCCTTTGACTAGAGGCGTACAAAAACTCACGGCTTTACAAGGAAAAGGTGAAGGCAATGCATAACAGAAATATTAAGAGGAGAGAGTTTAGAGCTGGGAATTTGGTCCTCCTCTACAACTCAAGGCTAAGACTCATGTTAGGAAAGTTGAAATCTAGGTGGGAAGGACCCTACAGGGTGGAGAAGGTTAAGCCTTATAGCGTCTTCCATCTGAGTCATCCGTCAAGCCCCAACTCCTTCAAGGTGAATGGCCACTGCTTGAAGCTATATCATGGGGAGAAGTTGGAAAGGAATAAGGAGCTGGAGATCTTCCTTCTGAAGGATCCAGCGTAGGAAGAGGACTAAGCTCATAGACCGTCCAACTTAAGGACATTAAAGAAAAGTGCTAGGTGGGAGGCAACCCACCATGGTATGATCTTTCCTTTTTATTAATTTCATTTCTTTTGTACTAGTATTATTTCTCCGTTTTGCATATTTATTTATATATAAAAAAACAAAGTGCATCCATGCGCAAGCATCTATGACGCGTACGCATCGTGCTTATGTGCCCATAAATAAAAATAGGAAGAGAGTTGTGCTAGAACGGCGCAGGAACAGTGCCTCGCGCATGAGCCAACCCACGCGTACGCGTGGGCGACGCGTACGCGTGGGAGGAAATCGGCGTAAATGGCTGGTTTGGCCGAGAGTTAGGCTGCCTTGGTGCTGGTACTGTGCATTCAGCATGACCAGTAGTCACGCGTATGCGTGAAGCACGCGCACGCGTGGATGTCCAAAACGGCGTAAATGGGTACTTGAACAGAAAGTTACGCGGGAGTGAGGCTGGATTCGCGCATTTAGCACGGATCCTGGTCACACGTACGCATGACTGACGCTTTCATGTCCCTCACTTATAAGCTCACCCACGCGTACACGTAGGCGATGCGTGCGCGTCGATAGCGCCGTCTCACTTAAACACAGTGCACTGCCTGTTCTGTTTACTTTCAATTTTCTTTTCTTTTCAAATCGTAATTTTTTTCTTCTTCTTTTCCTTACTATCTTTTTCATTCTTCTTCTTCTTCTCTCCTTCTTAATTTCTTCTTCCTTCATTCTTATTACTCTTCTCTCACTCTCACATTCTCAATTACTTTTCTATTTTCATCTTCTTCTTCTTAAGGTTATTCCTCTTTCCCTCTTCTACTCCCTATTTTTGCAATCTTATGTTGGTGTTAGAGATTTATTTGGGTGATTATTTTGCTATATCGTTGCTTGTGGATGTTATGTGGAGTGATTTGACAATTGGCATTTTATTCTAGATCTCATACATGCTTGGATTAATTACTTTAATTTCAACTTTTAAAAGTGCATACCAAGTGTTTGTGAAAAAGTCCTCATGACATTTTGTGCTTTCTTCTATTTTATTCTTACACTCTAATGCCTCTTTTTCACAACCCTTGAATTTCGTGTAAGTTAAGTATATTAGTCATTAATTGTCAACATTCAAGTGCTCATTATTTTATTACATGTGATAATTGTTTTTGCTATTGATGCTTGAGCTACGCTTCTCATGCTTTTATTTGCATGCTTTTAATCCTCTTGCATCTAGTTGTTATGATATGCCTTCATGATGTTACTTGATGTCCTATTTGCATGTTGTTGTGACCATGTATTTAAGACACTTTCTTCTCCTTTGGAATTGATTATCACTTATATTTTCCCCCTCCCGGTGCTAGCTATTTGAATTTGATATTCCTTTTCTTTCTTCCTTTTTCAGGATGGCCACCAAAAAGGGAAAAGAGAAAGCTTCTAACAAGACACCGACGAGGAAAGGAACTAAAAGAGCACTGGTTAAGGAAAAACCCTCCACAACAGTCAAGCCACCTACTAAGAGGGTGAAGAGGATTATCCGAGTAGATGAGACAAAAAAGCATTTCCTACACGGGATTCCGCACGGTTCACCAATCGTTACTGTGAGCGGATATTCCCCCTTCTAGCAGAAAGGAATTACAATAATGAGCACCTTCTCATCCTTCCAACACATTTTATTGACTTTTTGGAGCCTTGCATCGAAAGGAGACATTGGGGATTCTTAAGAAGGTAGCCGCAAGAGGCCAACTTGTCTTGGGTAGTTGAATTCTACTCCAACTTTCACTCGCCTATCCTGCAGTCTGTCTATATTCGTCAAAAGCAAGTACCTGTCTCTGAAGGGGCCATTCAGAGAATATTGGATCTTCCACCTAGCCCAGAGGGATTGGACACCTATCAAGAGGCCTCTCTCAAGCGCCAGACATACCAGTTTGACTAGGATAGCGTCCTTGGAGTCATAGCACAACCTGGCAGCACATGGATCTATGGACAACATCAAACTCGACCTAAGAGCATCTCAGCTCATGCACTTACCTTGGAGGCTCACGTGTGGGCCCAGATTATGTCCCACTATGTCTTTTCGAACACTCACGAGTCCACCTTCACTGCAGACATGGCTGTTCTCATCTGGTACATTCTTGCAGAGCAGCCCCTCAAATTACCAGACATATCCGGCAGGCCATGGGATACGTGCAGATTGCGGACACCAAAGCCATGATCCCAAGGGCGAATCAGTATGTCTCGAACGAGAAGTATACCAGACCTCCAGTACCTTTTGCCAGCTGGCCTGCGGGCCCGTCTTTAGACACCGCTTCCACTTCCACTCCACTGTCACCCACACCTCCTACACCATCCACTACTCAGATGTTCCTTCAGATCCTTGAGAGGTTAGACCACCAAGATGGACGGATGGAGCAAATAGAGTGTCGTAACAAGCGCCGATACACTTATCTGAAGGAGCTCATTGCTGGTACTCACCCACTTCCAGAAGAGAAGGACACCCCAGACTCCCCCTCACCTAGTAGCACAGGGAGCCATGACGACCCGACCTGTGGAGGCGACGCTCTCAGCCCTACCTTACTCCTTACTGATGGCACGGAGGACCGTGCCAAGTCTTAAGTGTAGGGAGGTCAGTACCTGACTTCCGGAGGTAACATCTCTCTCTCTTTCAACACCAATATTTTTCTTTTCCCTTGTTGTATGGAATAACTTACATAACTAGTAGTAGTTGTTGCATTTAGGTACTGCTTGGTTGATTGATATATTCTTTCTCAAGACACTATTCTATAGTATTTCATTAATTCAAATTAAAAATTTTGTTAAACTTGTTTGAAGATTTTAATTTGGAACATAGTTTAGAGCTACAAAACACAACCTGTGAGATTTTGAGCTTAATTATATGGTTACATTATTTAACCATGATTTTTCTTCTTGTGTGTTCTCTTCTCTACAATTGTAATCTTTGCTTTGCTCCATTCTATATGTCCATTCTTTAGTGTATAGTCATGCATACATGTGATTGAGGTCATCATTTGACATTAGCTCACTTATCCCAAATAGCCTACCATTTCATTTACCTTTGTTTGCCACTTTGCGCCTTTTAACCCCATTTGTTTTTTATATATTACCACATCACTAGCCTTAAGCAGAAAAATAATTAATTACCCTATTTGAATCTTTGGTTAGCTTAAGATAGAGATTGTGTGTCAACTAAGTGTGGGAAAATGTGGAAACTATGGTTGATGAGAATGTATTTTTGCTCTTATTGACAAATATTAGGAATTTGGGTGCTCACTCGTATAAAAATTAGAGAAACCATATGCATTGATACAATATGCTTTCAATTAAAAAAAAAAGAAAAAGAAGAAAAATAAATGAGTAGGGGACAAAATTACCCCAATGTTAAGTTCAATAAAAAGATCAATGCATATGTGATGGAATTAAAAATTCATACATAAGTGTGTGAAAGTTTGCAAAAATGAGAATTTATGTAGCTAAGAATAATTTGAGAATTATATAGAGTGTGTGTATGTGTTAGGTGCAAACTTAGGTTAGGCAAAGATTCAAATCACAGCTCACTTAGCCATACATATATCCTCACCCTTACCTTAGCCACATTACAACTGTGAAAAGCCCTCATGATGTCTGCATTAGTACACTAAATTTTTGTTGATTGGTTAGATGAAGAACAAAGTTTTAGAAAGCATGACTAGAGGAGACTAGAGTGGAATAACCCTAGACACCTGAGCGATTAGAGTGCATATACACTTCCAGTGAGAGTTCAATGCTCCACTCTATGTTCCCAACTTGAGCTTTCTTCTCACAAGTTTACTATTATCTTACTGTGCAATTTGAATTAGTGGTATCTATTTATGTTTGTCTTGGAGAGTTTGTTTGTTTTTAACCAAGTAGGTAGAAATATTTTGGCATGTAGTTACATTCATATAGATATGTTGCATTGTACAAGTCTCACCCTTCATCCCCTACTCTCTTGGTTTCCTTGACCTTAGCATGAGAACATGCTAGTGTTTAAGTGTGGGGAGATTGATAAACTACTATTTTATGGTTTATCTTGTGCTAAATAGAGTGGATTTTATCAATCTTTTATACACTTATTCATATGAAATTCATGGTTTTACATTTTCCTTCCCAAATTGATGCTATGATTGAAAACATGCTTGTTTGGCCTTTAATTGACTATTTCTTAAATCCTCTCTTATTTTCATTTGATGCCGTGATATGTGTGTTCAGTGTTTTTAGAGACTACAGGACAGGAATAGCTTAGAGGATGGAAAAGAAGCATGCAAAAGAGAAAGGAAGATATAGAATTAAAGATCTCAAGGGCGAGCAACGACGCACACGCGCAAAGCACGCGTACGCGTGGTTAGGAGACAGAGCAGCGACGTGCCCGCGTGTAGTATGCGTACGCATGATTAGAGGAATGCACATCGACGCACACGCGTGGACGACGCGTACGCGTGGAAGGCCGTCACGTGCTGCATATCAGAATTTGCCGGGGACGATTTCTGGGCCCCTGTTTGACCCAATTTTGGGCCCAAAAGTCCAGAATAGATGTAGGGGTGTAGCTGAGACTTGACACACTTTTCATTCTCACTTAGTTTTAGTTTTAGTTTAGAGAATTCTAGAGAAAAACACTTGCTCTCGTAGGGTTCTTAGCTTTTCATAATTTTTCTTAGTTTTGCTTGGATTGGATCTTGAGAGAGAGTTGCTACTATCTTCGGTGAAAGTCTTCGTCATTATAGTTTTCTTTTCTTACCTTCCTCTTGTGCTTTCCATTTCAATTACTTGGATTCATGTTATGATTTTCTTAATTTTACTTTTATTAATATAAGGAACCAATTTCAGTTTTAATTCCATTACGTGTTGAATTTCTTTCAATTACTTACCATCTCTAATTTTAGTTTTATTAATTTTAATTTTAATTACCATGTTCTTTCTCTACTCCATTCATATGTTTGTGAAAATGGCATTCATATCAATGGAGTAGAGCTTCCAACTTGACTTTGGAGTTGATTAATAGGGAACCCTTGAGTTGTAATACTCAAGTGTTAATAGGTAATGGGAAATTGCTGCCAAATAGATTATCATTAACTCTAATCCTTCCTTGGAAAGCGATTAGGACTTGTGAATCGAAGTTGGTTACCTACCTGACTTTTCTTTATTAATTAAAGGATAACCAAATAGAAGCAACAACCATTTCCCTATTATACTTGGAAAAACCAATAAAGATAAAAATTCCTATTAATTTTCTCCTAGTCAAGGCTTCTTATTTTAAATACACAATACATCTTGTTATCATTCACTATTTTAATTTTCAGTTACTTATTTTTCTAATTTCAACATCAAAAATTTCTCAGAAAATTCCTAATCAATAATTCGCACCTTGTTTCAACTCGTTGAGAAACGACCTGGAAATTCTAATCCCAGTATTTCATTCGTAATTGTGACAAACTCTTTTTAAATTGATAAGTGGAACTTTCGTCGATAAAGAACTATACTTTCAACGCTATTCTTATTATAAATTCTTAATCGGCAATTTTTCTCCCGTCAATAGACGAGTAATCCATATCCGAGATGCGATTTTATGGGTAGACGAGTAATTCCTATCCGAGTCATGGCCTGTGGTTAGACGAGTAATCCCTATCAGGATTATGGTTTGAGATACCTACCCGAGTAGACGAGTATTACCTATTTTGGGTTGGGTGAAACACTGGCATGGGGAGACGAGTAATAACTATTCCACGTTATGGTGTTCTGTCCAGGATTAGTTATTGGACTTGTCGAGTTGGCTGTATAACCGACAACTGAACTCATTAGCCATAGGGTAGACATGCATCATATGCATTTATATGTTTTGCTTGCTTGTGCATTATTTGAGTTTGTCTTTGTGAATCACTATGCTTACCTGCTATATTTGCTACATGCTGTATCTGTATTCTACTTGTGTTTGCTTTGTCTATATTACTTGTCAGTGCACTGGAGTTTTGGAGAACTGGAGAAAGGCAGAAATTAGGGCTTAAGTTAGAAAAGAATTAGAAATAAGAATCTTAGATAACCTACCCTGTTTATGGTTTTTAATTTATAAACTTTAAGATTTAAATATGAGTATCGGAGTTCTAGGATCGTCTCTGACTTTTTCGGGACCTTATATCTTACGTATGTGGCACCTTTACCATGCTGAGAACCTCCAGTTCTCATACCATATATATGTTGTTATTTTTAAATGCAGGTCGGGATGCACCTCGATGAGCGTTTAAGATCTCTGGCAAGCGAAGTCTATTTTACGATTTTATATTTTGATATCATATGATGTATTTATGTTCTAGAATTCTCCGATATGTATATATATAGTTAGCTATGTTCCTATTAGAGGTCGACGATGGAGAAACATGTTATTTATTTTGTATTTTGGGATTCCTTTGGGTTATGACTATATGTATGTATATATACACTTGTTCTCCGGCAAGCCTTTACTTCACGAGTTGAGTTAGGAGCTTACTATTCTATATTTTGATCCTCCACTTTTTATTGTGTAGTTTACATTTCATCCGATTGCGTTTTTTCGTGTGTGATGCGTTTTATTTTTTTTTTTGCAATTTTTGTTTAAACCTTTTTTAAAGGCTCCTAGTTTTGAATTTCTTCAACCATATTACGTATATATTTTATTTTAGAGGTCGTAATACCATACCATCTTTGTTTTACGACTTAAGCATAAAGCTCTGTGTGGCACGATGTTATACCATCTCTCGATAAAAGCATAGACCAAGGCCCAGTCATGGTACTACTCTAGCATATATGCCACATGCTCAAATCATCTTCATCTGAGGTGTGTTCTGTTCTTCTCGGAGGGATGCGGTAGTAAATTTCTTCTTGTATGCAAGACCCGAAGACCCTATCAAAAAACTTAATGAGTCAATGGAGCCCCAAATAATAAGACAAATTTTAAACATATAAAAGACTTATGTTATAAGATATATCACTCGGCCAAGTCTGCCAGCAATATGGTCAATTTGATCTCGTCTATAAAAGGTATTATCATAACCTAACATGTTTTGCGCCATCAAACTACACTATAATAGAATAAATTATCATAAAATAATTTAAATTTAATCAACTTTAAACTTATTAAAAATAAATCTAAATACCTAAACCATAATTTTACTCTAAATCATAATTAATTCAAATGAAACAATAATCTAAATAACATATATTAATCTCCTATCATAACTATCATAACTATATGATTGTTGGACATTATCTAATACAACATAACTTAAGTAAAATATGATATAATTAACAATGGATACTGATCTAAAACTAACTATATCATCTAATTATCAAATTAAATAATTATTTTTAACAACTAATTTAACATAAAAATTCATTTTAACTAAATAAATATATTAAAATTATAAAATAATACAAGAATAAATTAAATTTAAAATGAATAGAAGAATAGAATTACTTTGACGAATTTCAAAGATAAAAAAATAAAACAGTCAAATAGAAAGTAAAAAAAAAAGGATAAGAGTGACTCATAAAGAATAAAAAGTGAAAAGTACAAAGTGAAGGAACCGCAAATTTATATATTTAGGCGAATTTACCGAGGGAGACAACAAATTTGATTCTAAGTGCCAAAAAAAATTAAAAAAAATAAAGTTTAATTCAATTTTTTTGGAGAATAATTTTTTTTATTTTATTATAAAAAAATCCCTCACCCAATAGTTTCAAAAAACATTGTTAAATTTTTAAATTTTTTATGCATAATGCATTAAAATTATTGGAAAACCCGTTTTCTAAATTCTCTTAACTAATACAATTAAAAAACTTTTTAGTAAAATTCTTTTAAAAAAATGTTAAATTTTTTGAAAATTAAAACCCACCTGACAAGACAAAGCACTATCATAGGAAATTGTTAGGAAAGATACGGCATGGTGACTAACTCAAACACAAATAGGCTTCCAATTAATAGAAAAAAAATATAATATATATAATGAAAAGTCAAAGCATTTTGAGTCGTTTGGTTTGGGAGTCATAGTTCTAACGCATGCTTTTACTCCTTTTATTCCCATGTTTAATACTGCATTTAATGTAAAAGTCTTCTTTATTTACAAGAAATTCTAGAGTACATGCAATTGGGTTTTACGGGTTTATTAATATTTTTAGTTAGAATATTTATTTTATGAAATAATTATAACAATAAATAATGAGAGAGGTAGGGTAGAACTTGGAGTAAATTACTGTTGACCTCTTAAAAGATTCAATTATTGATAAAATGACATGAAGAAAAAAAAAATACATTTTAACTTTACAAATCAAAGATGATTTCAATTTAATAATAAAAAATATTAAGTGGATATCAGAATTTATTATTTTTAATTATTAGTTAATTAGTTAATTAATATTTAAAAATATAAAATAAAATATATTATTAAATTATATAAAAAAATTAAATTAAAAAAGTTAAATTAATAATTAAATAATAACAAAAAAATAATAAATTTTAATAATTTGTAGTATTTTTCTTTAATAAAAAGTGCTTTTTTTTTTCTTAAATGACCAATAATTTATATGTTTGATCCAATTTTTTTTGTTGGAACACTAGTTTAGAAAATTATTTAAAAGATGTACATATAAAAACGGAGAACAAGTTCTCTTACTAGTGTGTCACCGTATATTTAGTGCCTTTTATCAAATCAAAATCGTCTTTGAAAACTTAAAATATATATTTTTTAAATATATTACGTACACATAAAAAAGTTAACTATTTATTTAGTTATCAAACATATTTTTAAATTATTTAAACGTTTGATAAAAATATATTTGAATTTTATTATCGACAAAAATATTTTTAAATAATTTAAAAATACAAAAAAAATATCTAATAATAAATATATATTTTTAAAACATACTTTAAAGATTAAATTTTGATACAATTTTTTACAAATATAATTATAAAAATAAGATATTATTATACTTAAAATTTGGTGATTTTTGGTTAAGTATATATTTTTTGTAATTTTTTTGTTAACAGCTAATAATACTTTTAAAAAATCACAAAAAATATATATTTAGAAAAAATCACCAAATTTTAAAAATAATAATATCTCATTTTTTTAATTATATTATAAAAAATACAGCAAAATTAAATTTATAAGGTATTTTTTGAAAATATATATTTACTGTTGGACATTTTTGTGGCGTTTTTAAATTATTTAAAGACATTTTTGTCGATAATAAAATTCGAGTGTATTTTTGTCGATGTTTGAATAGTTTGGAGGTATTTTTAGTAGTTAACCCTTAAAAAATTAATAATAATAAATTATTAAGTATAATTTAAATTTTTAAAAATTTATTTAGTATTTAATCTAGTATAAATAAAAGTTCAGTCCAACTTAAATATTAATATTAATGATTTTCAATATTTAAAAAATAAGTAATAATATTAAAAAAAATCTGAAAAATATATTATTACTAATATTTTTTATTAAATAAATTTTTTCAAATTCCATAAAGTGATTTTTTTTGTGATCGTCGTTTTTGATTTATTTGATATTAATTCTCTCTATTTGAGCTGCTACAACTGAGAGATTATTTTCAGTTATGAATATTGTGAAGAATAACTCAAAGATAAAATGAAAGATAAATTTTTTATTACTTGTTTTTTAATTATATTAAAAAAATTATTGAAAAATTTGACACAGATTCTATTATCGATTAAGTTTATGATACAAAAAATCAACTACTTCGTTAATAAAAAATATAAACATATTTTTTTACTTTAAAGTATATTTTTTATTGGTATATTTTTATAATACATTTTATATTATATAAATTTTTACATAATTTTTTATTATTATACATATTATTGACTTTCTATTATAATATTTCTGAATTCGTTACTAATTCAACAAAAAAATTATGCAAATGCTACAAAACCAAGTTGTTTCAATTTTATAAAGGTGACACTCAATAGTACATATGAGTACAATTTAAACAGTAATTCACTAAGGTAGCGTTTATTTTGAAGCATTGGAATAAAAATTAAGAGACTAAAATTCAATATTATGTTTGTGAGTTCAAAGATTGGTACTCTCCATAATTTTAATATTTCAGTACTTCGAAAAAGTGAGGACAGTGAGGACTGAAATTTTTAGATACGAAGACTGAAATTTTAATAATATTTTATACCTAAACTATCCTCATTTTAATTAATTAATTCCATTTTTACTTTTTGTACAAATTAAATTAGAGTTTCATTCTTTTTTCGGTTTCTATCTCCCACTTTACACCAAACAGAATATTAAAATTTATTTCAATTTCTGTCTTTGAGTCTCTGTCTCTTAGTTTCAGTCTTTTTAATCTCTATCTCTCCATCCAACGCTATCTAAAAAACTAATTTGTTTATTTACAAAAAAATAAAAAACTTAATTGATGCCTATTGAAAATTTAGGACGAAAGAGATATTTATTCCAAATATTAGAGAAAACATGATAGATACTTCACCCATTAATAAAAAATTAATAGTACACTAATTTTTTTCTTTAAATTGATCATTAATTATTAAATAATTAAATAAAAAATAACATTAACTGAAATTTAAAAATATAAATAACACATATTATATAAATAAAAAGTCTTGGGATGCGTGCATTTTAGTAATTAATTTTGATTGATAATTAATTAGTATAAATATTAAATTATTTTTAATAAATAAATTTTATTAATTTATATATGTAAATTTTGATAAATATAAATATAAGTTGTATTAATTTATGTGTGTAAATTTTAATAAATATAAATATAAACTATGAATTTTATATATACAAACTATTAGTCTATTACTAACCAAATATTGACTTAAAATAATATTATTATTAATCATATAGCATTGTTGATATATATAAAATAAAAGAAGTAATTTTCTTTTTTTTCATAGTAATTAATAATAAAAAGGAGAAATCCAATAATAACTAAAAAAATGTCAAAAAATCACTAGAATTTATTATTTTTTATGATTAATTATTTATTAATATTTAAAAATATAAAATAAAATATATTATTAGATTATTAAATTAAAAAAATTTAAACTAAAAAAATTAAATTAATAACTAAATAAAGATTAAAAATAATAAATTTTAATAGCCTATAATATTTCTAAATAACTAATTGAAATTGAATCTCGAAAACGAAGACCAATAAAACCTCAACAATAATAAATCAGTATTAATTAATTAATACTTTAATTAATTAATTAATTAATTAATTAATACCCTATATATCTCACAAAACCATAACTTTCCCGTTTGACTTACTTCAGATACACACACAACAAACTACCACAGTTTCTCTCTCTTTCTCTCTCTTTCTCTCTCTCTGCCATGGAAGATGAAAAAGCCTGCATCACAAGTCTAACTCTGGGTTTGGGAATTGGAGGAGGAGGAGGAGGGTATCCCCCAAAGAAGAAGCAGAAAATGATGATGATAATGAAGAACAAGCCTATTAAGCCTGTGCCTTCTCTGGACCTAACTTTTGGTGATGATGAAGCTTTTCCGAAAGAAGCCATTGATGATGATGATGATGATGATGATCGAGAAGAAGGGTTATTCATCTCTTTGAATAATAAGAGAGTCGGTGAAGAACACAGTTACAATAATAATAAGCACTGCCCGAATGGAAAAAACAGAGATGACAGCTATAATGATGAGAATAATAATAATTATTATTGCAGCAGAAAGAAACTGAGACTCACCAAGGAGCAATCAGCTTTGCTTGAAGAAAATTTCAAGAATCATACCACTCTTAACCAAGTATATTTTATAATTCATTCATCACAATTTTCATTTCTTTATTATTCATTCATTCATTTCATTAGTTTTATATATGAAATACTATTAAAAACATAAAGATAATTACACAGTCAAGTATATTTATCGATATTATTATTATTATTATTATTATTATTATTATTATTATTATTATTATTATTATTATTATTATTAACAATTAACAGTTGCTATGCAATTATTTTGAATAAAATTTTGCTAACGGCTTATATTAATTAATTGTTAATTATAGGCACGAGGTGAATGAGGTTTATGAGTTTAATTAATATGTATCGGTTTCGACATGCAGGCTCAGAAACAAGCACTTGCTAAGCAATTGAATTTAAAGCATAGACAGGTTGAAGTTTGGTTTCAGAATAGAAGAGCAAGGTATGTGCGTTATTATTATTATTAATTAATTAATTATTCTTATTTTAAGATAAGATAAATCTATTTTCCTACTCTTGTTCATTTTTAAATTAGAGGGTGTTCAAATTCACATTTGGTTTGGTCATGTTCTTAACTAACTGTTAAGGACTACTATTTTTACTCTAAATCAATTTCGCTTTTGCTTATCTAGGTTCCATTTCTCACTTCCATAGAATTGTTTTTTAGTAAGGCGGTTTATTTTATGAAAATATCTTCCAAGTGAAAATATCTTTTTATAAATATAGTATTGTAAAATATTAGATAATTTAGTCAAATATATCAAATTTTCTAATGATTTATAATACGATCTTCACTTGTGAACTTCCTAAACGAAGTAGTTATCTTTTAATATATAATTAGCTTTCTGTTTCTTTCTTTCTTAATAGTAGTTTTTTTGGTTGAGCCTATTTAATATTCAAGATTCAATAGTAATAACGTTGATGATGTTACATAATTTTATTTTTATCCGTAGTTAGATAACCGTGTTCTGAAAAAATTGGTGCATTTAAAATGAAATGCATGATCAGGACAAAGCTGAAGCAAACAGAGGTGGATTGCGAGTTCTTGAAGAAATGCTGTGAGAGGTTAACCGATGAGAATCTAAGGTTGAAGAAGGAATTGCAGGAGCTACGTGCAATCAAAGCTGGACCAACACAATCACCAACACCGCCATTGTACATTCAATTACTCTCTTCTAAATCTTCACCCTTGACTATTTGTTCTTCTTGTGAGGAGCTATTGAAGAAGACCAAACAAGAAAATATATAATAATTAATGTTGCTGTTATTCCCAACACAAATTGGGACCAGCTAGTGTAGGTTTAATTTAATTAATTTAGACTAGTACTGGCACTAAAGGTAAACTGATCATAGTATAGTATACTTTTGATCAAGCATATTGGATTATTATTTTGCAGTATTAAACTTCAATTGTTCATTAATTATTCATATAGAAAATATGTGATTATTTATAATTTCTCTATCGATCGGCTTGCTTATTAGGTAGTTAACAAATTAAAGTGCTTCTGTTTGTTGATTTATAATTGTTACACTGATGATAAGGGATGCTATTAATAAGTGATTATTATTATTATTTGTTTGTGCTTTTTTTTTTTTTTTTTTTGCTTGAATTCGAAGATCGATGTGGACCACATGGTACGGACAAAGAACAAGTCTTTGAATGGTAGTAATTGACATAGATGGAGACAATTTCCTAAGTCAATAATCCACTAATAAGAACGAAGAAGAGTTGAATGGTGTGGTTTGGTTATATCTGTCATCCATGATGCGAGATATCAAAGATATGGGTGTTTCGCCAAATTCGTATAGGGACCAATGACCAACTATAATTAACATATTTGGAGTGTGAAAAATGTTGGGTGAAGAATGACAATCATATTTTTCTTAAAACTTTAGTATAGTCATATTCAAATATATATAATCTTGACTAGCTACTTCTCCTCTAATCATATATTACATTGACGCTTGACTATCACTATATATTATTATATATCAACAAATCTTAATTTCCTTTATTTTAATCAATTCCTAAGTTCTTTTTTCTTTTTTTTTTCAAAAAGAAATAATTCAGAATATATATTGATTTATTAGTAAAATGTCAAGAATTATAATACTAATGTGTAATATGATTAATTATATAAATTTAAATTATTTTAAACTATATATTAGAAAATAAAAAAATTTAAGTGATGAATAAAATTTTTTTGAGCCAATAATCTCATTTTTATTATCTTTCCTTTAGTGAAAAGGGGAAAAATTATATATTTTATTAGTTATTTTTTTTCTTATTTTTCTCTATATTAATTATGTATTGACTACAAAATTAGAAGATGTACATCTTTTAATTATGGATAAATAAAGGAGTCTATTCATTATTAGATGCGGTAAGAAAACACGTTGGGAAAGAATACGAAAATTGATAATAAAAAAGAATTAATAAAAAATAATCAGTTAAAATTTATTTTATTTAATATTATAAAAAAAATAGGTATTGTCTAACATTAATTTCTTTAATTTTTCTGGCCATATGATTTGAGTCTAATCTCCATGAAACACGCTTCTTTTATTATTATTTTATTTTATTTTTATTGAATATAAAGAGATTCAAATCTAAATTTTTTAAGTGAATATGAAAAGATTATACTATTTAAATTATAACTCATTAATATTATTGCTATTAATTTATTATTAAGGAAGTCTTTTCCAAAATTCGGTTGACTAATTTATGATGCTCTCTGTCTATCTATCTCTCTCTATATATAACTTATGATACACTTTTCTTACATGGTCATCATTAACTAATGTTTATAACTTTAATCAACAACAACAATAATAATGTAAAAAAGGGTGTTCTAACTCGGACTTATAGAAAACGTGTGCGATGGGACCCTGAGAAAAGGTAGATATATACATAGATAGATCATAGTTGAACACTGCTATCTCTCAATGATGCTAACCCTTATCTTTGAATAGTTTATCAAACTAGTCAAGTATCTTGACCTTATCGAGAAGCCATATAATAATTTTAAATTACAAGTGAGCTCTATCAACTAAAAGAAACGGCCAATTCCCTCAACCCTCTTTTTTGTTGAGAAGAAAGTAGAAACAAAAATATACAAGATTCAACCATGCATATGGTACATAACGTATATAAAAAAAATTCAACTAACAAATTAGTTAGTTATTGGTATGAAATATATATTTAAATATAAATTATATATTAAAAATAAGTTAATAATATATTTATTTATATACAAAAATATAATAATTAATTTAGTGGTTAATTTTTTGTGTGCAATAGTATTTTTGTATTAAATTTTAAGGTTTGCGTCATAATTTAATTTTATTTTTTATTAAATTTTTTGAGACTTGTTAAAAAAGGAAAATTAAAAAAAGAAATAATTAACAGTAAACATTGTGTAATGTTATTTACACAATAATTAAAACTTAATTTATTTAGACGATATTTATTTAATCATCAAATGTGAGATTGAAATTTTATTCATTTTCAATTCGTTAGCTTATTTACCTTTTAATTTACAATATTTAAATTTTGATAGGTATCAAATAAACGCCAACTTTTGGATGTACAACGATGATATTATTATTATTATTATTATTATTATTATTATTATTATTATTATTATTATTATTATTATTATTATTATTATTATTATTATTATTATTATTAAACTACTACTTACTTCAATTTGTCAAAATCTATTTCAAATTGAAAAGTTTAATTTAACTTATTTTAAATTTAAATAATTCAACGAGAAATAATAAAGAACTATCTATTTTTAGTTATTATTTAATTATTAACTTAGTTCTTTCAATTTATTCTTTTTAATTTAAAATTTTAATAATATATTTATTTTATATTTTAAATATTAATAATTAATTAATAGCCAAAAATAACATTCCTTTAAATCAAACAATACACGCACTTAAATAATGTTGGCCTAAAAGTGCTTTTGATAATAGTCAATGAATTGAACCAATACAGAAGAGGTCAAAAATCAGAGCAGGGGCAGGATCACCCACAAGAGAGAATTGAAGTATGGATTGTATTTTTGATAAGTCACATGAGTGAGACAATAACCACAAGGCTGTACGAAGAAGCTAAGCATCTTCTAAGTCAGTGCTAAATGTTAATGCATCTAAATCAAGAAAATTACTTATGGCGTTATGCACATTATACAATGGATTAGGATTGCCACAAAAGGGTAATGGAGGACCTTTATGGCGTGTTTCACGCTCCGGGCCTACTGCCCTGCTCCCCAAGCAATCAATATATATCTGTGTTTTCTTAATATTACATACAGGAATAATTAACAACAAATAATCGCATTTTAGGTTGGAGAATGGACATTGTAGACGAATATATTAGATGTTAGAAATATAATTATTTATATATTTTTTTATTATTTTGAATTTTTTAAAAAAAACTTGTTAATATTGTATTAAAATTTTTATGATTGAAAAGTATATAATTTGATTCTTGTTGATTCTTAAAAATAAAAATTTTAGTATAAGACAAATAAAAATTATATAATAAAAATTTATGTAAATTTAAAAAAATTTCTTGCGTAAAAAAACGTGTTACACATATATAATCATTTATTTTATCTCTTTTATTTTAAAATTTTAAGAATAATAATATCATCACACTAAAAAAAAGTGATAATAGTGGTGAAAGTATTTTAACTTCAAATCTTTTATTTAGACAGTACAAGGTTAGAATTATATAATTTCATTTCGGGGAATGCTAGGGGATAATGATTTTATTGAACAATATGAACAATTACCAATCAAATAAAAACACATTACACTTCCAAATTAACCTTCTAATTTTAATATTAAAATAACTATCCGTACACTAATAAAATAAACATCTGATATATCTATTATTTACATTGTTTAATATTTTCATTGTTCACCTATACTTTTCCATTTCAAAAGTAATCCTAGAGTTAGAAATTTAGATATAGGAGTGAGAGATAGTACAAAGAGGGATGAGGATGCGTTGGTCCTCAGTTTGGAGTTTGGACCCTGTGATGATCCCTTTAATAATAGGAAATTCTTGTACAACACCCACCAAGAATAGAGACATAGGAGTAGGGCTGTTCAAATTTAAATCGGTGTAAATTAAATAGTTTATTTAATTTAATTTAAATCAAAAATTGATTAAAATTGTACTAATTTAAATTTAATTGGTTTTTATTTTTTGTAAATTATTAGATCAAATCGAATTTTAAATTTATTTTTTATAATCGATTCAATCCAATCTAAATTATCCAATGTGCTATAATAATATTATCTTATTATTATATTATAATTATATTTATAACATGTTCAATTTATTATATATTTTTATATTATTCATGTATTATTATTATTTAATAAATATTTTATGTTCAAAATGTAATTTATTTATTTAATTTAATCTATAATTTTATGTTTATTGTTATGTTGTCGTTGGCTTTTTAAAATATTGTTAAGATTTGTTATGTCATTGTTGATTATTTAAAATTTGATATTGAGACTTCTTATATGTATTTAATTTTTGGATTTTGATTTTCTAAATTTTAAATTTTATTTTAGAGGATAAAGTATGATCTCTCATCATTTATTTTTTAGGTGAAACAAAAAAATATATATATATAAAAGAGATAAACTATTTAAAGGTGAGACCGTGAGAGATCACCTTTTACTATCTAAAGTAAAAATTTAAAATTTAGAAGATCCAAATTCTAATTTTTTTAATTTATAAAACCGTAAATCTAATCCAATCCAATTCAAACCGCTTGAAATTTGATCGGATCGAATCGAATTTTTTAAAAAATCATCCAATCCAAATTACACCACAAATAAAATTAGTGTTCGAATCAAATTAATTTTTGACTCAAAATCGATCCAAATCACATAACAAACACCCTACATGGGAGTTGCCTAGTTCGGAACGAAGTTAAAATTTGTGGTCAACACTAATGTTAAATCAACTCTGATATTAACAATTTTAAAATTTTAAGGATATAAAAAAAAGGCAAATTACCTAAATAAAATAACTCTCCTCTAATATTGTTTATCTATAATTTTTCTAAAATACTTACATCTCAATCCTGTTTAATTCTATTTTAATTGTTGGAGGCTCTGGTGGATTCAAAATATACACATAAACTGTAGGAAGTTATTATGATTTACACATAAATTAAACTAGTAAGGGTACAAAAACTTTTTAGAGAAATATAGAAAATATACAATTTTTTTTAAGAAAAACATTAAAAGAAAATACAATTTTTTTTACCCAAATATATAAATATTTTCCACTAAACACATAAATTTTGTGATGTAAACATAGAAATCTTTAGAAGGTAAACATATAAATGTTAAGAAAAATATAAAAAGCAATACAACAATTTATTGATGATAAATACACAAATTTTGTGAGAATAAACACATTTTTTTTTAAATTAGACACACAAAATTTTGAAGAGAGATAAGAAAAAAAAAATTTTAGACCTAAACACTTAAATTTTTCTAAAGTTAACATCTAATTTTTTAAGAGAAATATAGAAAAAAAATTACAAAAATTTTTTACCCAAACACATGAAATTTTTATGCTATACACAAAAATTTTGTAATGTAAACACACAAGTTTTTGAAAATAAATATTAAACTTTTGAAGAGAAACATTAGAAGCAAATATATAATTTTTTTTGTAATACAAACGTAGAAATTTTTTGAATATAATAAATAGATAAATTTTTTCACTACTAGTTTAGTCCATGCTCAATTGGAAGATCTAGGTTAAAAATTTAATTTACTACAGATAAAATACTTAATTTTTATGTTTAAATAGCCTAATTTTTAATTGTAAGTTTTAATGAGTCTGGGTTAGTGGCATGAAAAAAGAGTAAAAAGATATGAATGAATGGGTGAATTGGTTGATTGATTAGAAGAAGCAATTGCGGAGATTCAATGATGAGGATAAGAAAGGGAAAAAAAGGAGTTGTTTCATGAAATCCTCCAATGATTTTCCATTATCCAATTGACTTTTAGTTTCCACGAATAGACTAATGTGAATGTCCATGATCTTATTGGAAAAGGGAAATTGACCAACATGTGCAACAAAATTTCTTCCCACGCGGACCCCATTTCCCATTGCAAAAGATTTTGAGATCGTAGCTTCTTCATCAAGCAAAACCTTCTCTCTCCCTCTAAAATAGTTCTTCAACAAACGTCTCTTCAATAGTCGTCATACTAAACATTATGATATCGTTAATTAAACCCTCTTCCTTTTTTCTCTTTTTCCATATTGATTTAATAATAAATATATTATTATTATTTGAATCAATCAAATAATTATTACTAATTTATATATATTATAATGATTATTGATATATATATATATATATATTTTGGAGGATAATTATAAGTTGTATAAATATAAAAAAAATCATTTCGACATTTTGCAAAAAAAAGTGTTACTTTCTCAAATAATAATAATAATAAATAAATAAATAAAGAGAGGTGATATAATAATTTTTTTTATAGAACAAGGGGAGTTCATATAAGAGGTGGTATATATAAATATATTTAAATAAGATAGACAGTATGACTATTTGGATAAAAAAGAAAAGACTAAGAGCAGTGGACTTGGCCACCAATTAATCATTTGATCATCCCTTTCATCATCCCCCAACAACTCCATTGTGTTGCAATAAAATATGGAACTTTCTGCTGTTTTCTTGCGTGCAATGTGGTGTGAAATGTGGCATTTGCTATGTTGCTTCATGGAACATTTCAACAAACATGCAATCTCGTATATATAATAATAATAAAATAAAATACCTGCAGGATTAGCTCTCTTGACAATCTCCCAACATCAAACATCAACACGGTAATAAACCCTAGTCAAAATTAATTTAATTATTTGAATTTTTCCAAGAGTTAGTATGGCATCAACAAATCACCAAATTCAAAGCACACCTTAAAGGAACAAAAACGTGTAGTCTAATAATATTCTAATAAATAATGGAATAATAACCTCAAAATTTGGTTGAAGGTAACACATAAATGATAGTTTTGCGTTAGGGTCCCTTAGAATGGTGAGACACATCCAATAATTATATTCATGCATTTCTTTGAATTTCAAATATATATGTGATAGCTTTGTTAGATAAACAAATTTATATGATACTATAAGATAATTTCTATATACACGGTTGAAACTTAATTATGGTATAATTTAATAGTTGTTTGATTGTTTCCTACATATTATCTAATTTTAATTTGCAATAATTTCATATTTGACTACCATTTTCCTCTCTCAATGCAAATACTCTCTCCGAATAATTTCCAATTTTATTTTTCTTCCGATAAATTACCTCACCTCATCCAAACTTTATTAGTTTAGTTTTACTAAGATAATTTGTTTGATAAAAAAAAAAATAGTTTTCTGTGTGCAACTTATAACATATAGAATTTTTTAAACTTATTAAAATAAAATATAGTATAAGCATTCATTTAATTACTAAAATATTATCATCATCATATAGTAACGAACAAATGCATAAAAATGTTATTCTACTAAATTCTATCTATTTTAATTAGTTAAACTTACCGAACCATACTCTGAAAAAAAAAAAAAACACGTCAATAAATTTAAAAAATAATAATACATGTAGATGCATGCTTACACAGTTACACATGTTTTTTATTCTAGTATATATATATATATATATATATATATTGTTATATACCTTAAGAGCTACGGATATATCCGTAGCCACAATAAAAAACACTACAACTTGAAGAGGGTCCTAGCAAACAGAAAATTACTAAGGAGATCTAGAAAGTTTGATGAAGTCAAATGATATATAAAGATTATATTACAGTATTGATCCTATATGGGGATGAACATGCTCCATTCAATGCTTAATAGAATATGATTCTTTCGTGTCACTTTGAGACATAATAAAAACTTAAAACAATCATATTAGGTAACCAATTAAGGTATATTATATAGTCAATTATTATTTTAAAATTCATTTTTATTTACTCTCTCACTTTTTTTTTCTCTTTGACGAAATATAATTTTTATAAAAAAATTATAAAAAGAAATAATTAGTTACATGATAATGTCTTTATATATAATATTTATATTTATTTTAAATTAAATTAGATCATTTGACAGTTGATTATCTATTTAATTTTTGAAATTTACATGAAGTGTGGGAATGGTTACAGGCCAATTTAAATTTCTCGCAACAGGTGTACTAATGGTAACTGTTAGCTGACATTAGGTTAGTCTATAAATAAAGTTTTAGGAACACATTGTAGGCAGTTTAGTTCTTCTTGGAAAACACTTAAAAACCCAAAACGCTCTCAACCATTTGGCATCACAGAGTAAAATTGAGAATCTTAAGTAATTCCTCTGAACTCAAACACTAGTACTTTGCTTTTTCCCAGTTTTTATTAATAAAATTCCCCTACTTTTACGTCTTATTCTCTTTTACTACGTTCATATTTCTTCCTTCATCTTCTTTTTAATTTTTTATTTGTTTCAATTTCTGCAATTTATTTTGCCTCCGACACCTTGCATTTATTGTTTATTTGTTACTTTCAATCCTTTTTAATTCTTATTGACGATACAATTGCGACATTGAGATACCCACATTTTCTTTTAAACATTAACAAAAATTTGAGTAAAATAAATTGGCACGCCTGGTGGGACCTTATCAATAGATTGTAGTTTGTCAAAAGAAAAATCAAGAGTTTTGAATTTGTATGTGGTTGCACAGTGGTAAGTTCGTGCGTCCAGAGCCAAGGAAATCAGCGTCAATTGACATGTCAAATACTTCTGCAGCATCTTCTTCTACTTCCAGTGATGAGATTAGAGGAAATGAATCCGAAAATTCTCCTGTGATTTCAAATGCAGAGCCTATCTTGCTGTCAGTGAGGCATGATGGCATTGGCTATGCCCATACAGGGTTAAATGCAACTCACATAAATACCGTGGGGTGGCCGTCATATGGCTTGCCACCAGGGTATGTCCCCCCCCATGGTGACACAAGGATTGCCTGTACCTCTCTACTCAATTTTCCAAAATCCTATTTAACAAAATCCATATGGCATGTCAAATGTACCTGTTTCTGGGGTGTCAGGTTTACACATATCACAACAAAATTTTTCACATGCTATTAATACAGAAAATAACAGTGCATCTAATTCTACTACATCCATTGTCACTAGGGTAGAAAATTCCAGACCTGTATTTTCTGACATGTCAAGAGCAATGCCTATTAATCAACCTAGTCAAACCGTGGATCTTTAGCAAATATTAGGCAACAGATGGATGAAAGCCACCATAATCTAGTAAACATGTTAACTCATCAAATGGTGGCAGTTTTAAATCCTCTTTTAGAAAACACAAACACTAGAATTGAACAATTAAATAGGCAAGTCAATAGGATTGCTACTGTGGTGAATTTAGAAGAAAATGACAACCTGGATTTAAAATTTGATAATGTCAATTAGAACGGTGGGGCAATTCCTAATTATGATGTTCATATGCCTAGACATGGTCAAAATGCTGATGATATGTTAGAAAGACTTAGGCAAAACAACTTAGGGGGCATTATAATCTTTCAAGAAATGTCGAACAAGTTTTAAACCGTTTGGGATTTAATGTTGGTTGCTTAAATATGCCATATTTTGTGTCTGCTTTTTTTTAATATGTCCAACAAGCAGAGCTTCCAAGGGGTTAGAAAATTCCAAAATCACTTACAAAATTTTTTGGAGAAGAAAATGAGTCTACAGTAGAGCATATTGCTCGATATGCTGTTGAAATTGGGGAAGCAGCTTCTAATGAATATCTTAAGATGAGATACTTTCCTTCTTCTTTAACAAAAAATGCATTCACATGGTTCTCCAACTTGAGACCAAATTCTATTCATTCTTGGGCGTAGTTAGAAAGAAATTTTCATGATCAATTTTTTTGAGGTGAATTGAAAGTTAGTCTTACGGATTTATTCTCTGTCAAACGTGCAGAAGCAGAATCTATTGACACTTATTTGGCACGGTTTAGAAACATGAGAAATAAGTGTTTTACTCCGATTTCGAAAACTGAAGTTTTTAAAATGGCTACTAATGGGTTAGAATTTGGAGTTAGGAAGAAACTTGTCAATCAACATACTTTAGATCTTTCCTAGTTAGCTGAAAGAGTAAGTCAAATAGAACAAATTAAAAAAGAAAAATAAAATTTCAAAAAAGATTCTAAAAAAGTTACATATGTTGATTGTTTTTTCAATAGTAGTGATTCAGATGAGAAAGAGGTTTATATTGCTGAATTGCGTGGGGGTCCTCCTTATGTATGCAAATCTTTGAAGCCTGTTAAAGGAAAAGAAAAAATTTCTTCTTATTCTAAAGTTGAAAATAAGACTTATTCTTTTGATATTTCTAAGGCAGATCAAATATTTGAGGTTTTATTAAAAGATAAGTAACTTGTTTTACCAGAAGGGAAAAATATGCCTTCAACTAATGAAATAAAGAATAAGAAATTTTGTAAGTTTAATCAGGTATTTTCACACATTGCGTCCGTTTCAGGGATTTAATACAAAATCCCATTGAAGAAGGAAGGTTGAAGTTTGAGGATAAAACTACTATGAAGGTGGACACTGAATCATTTGCTGCTGACTCAAATTATGTTGAGCCATTCAATTTGTCAGTCAACATGGTAGAAGTTGATGCCACAATAGTTAGTGCTAAAGATAAAAATAATGACATGAGGATCTTTGAGCAAGACAAGAAGCCAGTTTATCCTCGTCCTGGTGAGGATCTGTTAGATTTTTTGTTGAGAATTAAAGAATCTGACAGCACCATCGCCATGTGCTCAAAGTGCAATGCTGTTTTTGACAAAGAAGCTGCAAAAGAGTTTGAAAAGTACAAAGTTGAAGAGAAAGAAAAGGCTGAGTTGAGAAAGAAGATTGTTGAAAAAGAAAATGAAACTAACGAGCTAAAGCGGAAGATAGCTGAGGGAAAATAAAAGTTGGGAGGTCAGGCTCCTTTGAACAAGTGTGTCAACAATACTGGGATACAACCCGTCAACCAGAAGATGAAGACTGTAGTCCTGATTGATGGAAAACCTGATGAATTTTCTCAAAAGACAAGAGTTTCTCCCACCAAAATTTCAAAAAATAAATGGGTCCAGAATGTGAGAATTGTGCAGAATCAACCTACTGCTTTTGCAAGAGGAAAAAATAAATAGGTGAAGTCTAGACCTTTTAAGCCCAGGTACTACGAGTCTCAGTTATGAAACATGAATCATGCACAAGACAGAGGTAGTATATATATTAAAAAAAATGTGTCTATTCCCTCAAAGCCAATTTATTCTTGTTATAATCCTAACATGCAGTAGGTTTCTAATTATTTTCCTTGGCCAAATTGTCAAAATATTCCAAAGTATTCTCCTTTTACAACTTTTGAGCAAAAAGAGAATATACCTGAGTATGTTCCTTTGGATCCATACAAGGGGCACGGGATAGATTTTCCTCCTTTGCCAACCATGGCCAAGTCTGCAGAAATAGACAATTCTTCTAATCACCCTAACTGTAATAAAAATGTAAAGAAGAATCTTGTTGGGAAGAAGGTAATGGTTGAAAACAAGGGAGAAAAGGATAAAAATTTAATTACTGATAATTTTGACACTGGTTTTGATGACAGCTTAGAAGCAATATTTGGTGTTAAGCAACCTATAGCCGTGGTGTCAATACTGCCTGAGGAGTATAGTCAAGTCCGGAAAGTAGAGTTATTAGAAGATGATTGTTATGATGTCTTTCCTAAAAGCAAATGCTTATTGCTAGATGACAATATGTGTGGTGGAGGATTGTTTGAGAAGCCTACTGAAAATGATAAGGAACACTTGCGTCCACTGCATATCAAGACTCGTATTGATGGAAGGATAGTCAATAAGATTTTGGTTGACGGGGGAGCTGCTGTTAATCTCATGCCTGAAAGAGTGATGGGAAGGCTTGGAAAGACTGAAAAAGATCTGATTAAAAGTAGCATTGGGGTAACAGATTTTAATGGAATGACTTCTTCTGTTAGAGGTGTGGTTCTGCTGTCAATTGAGGAAGATGTGTCAAAAACTGCATTTAGGTGTCCAGGTGCTTTAGAAACTTTTGAATGGGTTGTGATTCCATTTGAGCTCAAAAATCAAATGCTAAAAAAGAGCATCTAAAAAATAAAAAAAAAGCATTTGAAAGAATGAGAAAGCATAAATTGAAAATGAATCCCTTAAAATGTGCATTTGGTATGAGTGCAGAAAATTTTCTTGGTTTCTTGGTGCAGAAAAAAAGAATTAAAATTGACAAAAATAAGGCAAAAGCTATCCTAGAGACTCCTCCCCCAGCAAACAAAAAGCAACTGCAAGCATTTTTAGGGAAGGTCAATTACCTCAGAAGGTTCATTTCTAATCTGTCAAGAAAAACCAAGGTCTTTGAGCCTCTGATCAAGTTGAAAAAAGAGGAAGAGTTCCAATGGAAAACAGAGCATCAAAAAGCTTTTGACAACATCAAGCAGTATTTGACTAATCCTCCTATTATGACACCTCCAAGGCACGGAGCACCCCTAAAACTTTACATGTCAGCTTCTGAAGTAACAATTGGTGGAATGCTTGCTCAAGAAGATGAGAATGGCAATAAAAGAGTGATTTATTACCTATGTCGTGTGCTAAATGATGTGGAGAGCCGTTATTCTCTAATTGAGAAACTTTGTTTAGCTTTATATTTTTCTTGTTTAAAACTTAAGTACTATTTAATTTCTAGGAATGTTTATGTAATTTCTAAGTTTGATGTTCTTAAATATATGTTGTCTTCTTCAATATTGCATGGTAGACTAGGAAAATGGATGTTGGCCTTAACGAAATTTTCTTTACATTTTGTTCCTGCAAGAGCCGTTAAGGGTCAGGTTCTAGCTGATTTCCTAGTTGACCATCCTTGTATTATTGATGAGATTTTACTAGGTTTCATTAGTTTGGTTCCTTGGAAATTATATTTTGACGGTTCATGCCATAAGGGTGGTGTTGGTATAGGAATTTTAATTATTTCTCCAAGCAGCGAGCCAAGTAAATTCTTCTTTAAATTGAATTATTCATGTTCCAACAATGAGGCAGAGTATGAAGCGTTAATAATGGGACTGGAATTATTATTAGAAAGAGGAGTTAAAAATGTAGAAATTTTTTGAGATTCATAGTTTGTAGTCCGTCAAGTATTACTTGAGTATAGGTGTGTTACTGAAAATTTAAGAAAGTATTTTAATGTGGCTACAAAGTTGTTGAGCAAGTTTGACAATGTCATTTTAAGGCATGTTCCAAGGGAGTTAAATCAAGAAGCGAATGAATTAGCTCAAATTGCTTCAAGATATAAGATCAAGCTCTCAACACTAGAAAAATTGGTGAGGACAAAGGATATATTTATGCCTTTGAGAAAAAGAGAAGTGTTGTCATTAGAAAAACTAGACCTAAAAGATTGGAGAGTACCAATTATGGAATATTTAGAAAATCCAAGTCTTAGTATCGATAGAAAACTTAAATATAGGGCTCAAAGTTATGTTCTAATGAATAATGTCTTGTTTAAGAAATCTATTGATGGAAACCTCCTAACATGTTTGGGAGAAAAAGAAGCGTGTTTGGCTCTTGCTGAAGTACACGAGGAAATCTATGGTGCCCATCAGTCGGGAAAAAAAATGAAATGGGTGATAAATAGGAGAAGATTGTATTAACCAACTATTCAAAGAGATTGTATAAATTATGCTAGGACCTGTGAAGAATGCCAAAAACATGGAAGTCTTCAACATATTCCAGCGTCAGAATTGCATGTTATAATTAAGCCATGGCCATTTAGAGGTTGGGCTTTAGATCTGATCGGACAGATTCACCCATCTTCTTCTAAAGGTCATAAGTTCATTTTGGTTGGTGTTGATTATTTTTCTAAATGGGTAGAGGCTATCCCTTTAAGGGAGGTGACTCACAATGAAATAATTAATTTTATTGAGGAGCATATTGTGTATAGATTTGGGATTCCTCAGTCTATTACCACTGATCAAGGAACCATGTTTATTGGAAAAAAGGTCATGGAATATGCCAAGTCTAGGGATATAAAAATGCTTTCTTCTACACTGTATTATGCCCAAGTCAATGGACAAGTGGAGGCAGCGAATAAAATTTTGATTGCATTAATTAAAAAACACATTGGAAGGCAGCCAAGAAATTGGCACCAAACTCTCAGTCAAATTCTTTGGACTTACCAAAATTCTCCAAGAGGTTCTACTGGAAACACCCCGTATAAGCTAGTTTACGGTCATGAAGCGGTATTGCCAATTGATATTAATCTGCAAAGTATAAGGGTGACTAGACAAGATGAGATACCAGTAGCAGATTATTGGAATTCTTTATATGATGAGCTCAATGAACTAGATGACGAAAGGTTGAGAGCTTTAGAGCGGGTGATTCGACAAAAAGAGATCATGTCAAAATCATACAACCGCCGTGTTAAAGCAAATACATTTGTAGTTGGATATTTAGTGTGGAAAATAATTTTGCCTATAGAAAAAAATTCAAAAACTTACGGTAAGTGGTCTTCAACTTGGGAAGGACCTTATGGAGTTGACAAGGTTTATTCTAGAAATGCCTATAAGATTATTGAAGTCGGATCAGAAGAAGAATTCCTTCAATAAATGGCAAATATCTAAAAGTATATAGGCCAGGCATACATGAGATAAACATTCCACACGTTTAAGGACACGAGAATATCCAGTCGAAGTGTCAAAGGAAAAAAAATAAAGAACTAACTAATATTTGCAATTCAGTTTGTAAAAGCTAATATGTCCTTGTGATTTCTCTGAATTGCAAGTTCCATTGATAGTGTAAAGCATTAAGATTATGAGACAAATATGTATCTAAAGCATTACTTTAAAATAAGAGTCAATACAGAAAATAACTTATCATTTTGTGAGTGCAGTATAGTACATGCCAACATATAGAACTAAAATTTTATTGAATAAACCTATTTGAAGCTAGAGGCATGTCAATAAATGCACATTTGATTTAATTTGACAACACTTGAGGCGAATGCACACAAGACGGCATGCACTAGTGCAGCCTGACATGAACAGATATGGTGGTCATCCCAAATAAAATACAAAAGAGGTTACTGTGATATTAATAATTGGTTTAGTGTGAAGTAATGTAATAACTTCCCAAAAGATAGCAAGTGTCTAGTCTCCAAAATAAGGATAGAGTGCATACAAAAGCAAGTAATAAACAAAACTCTAAAAGTTAAAAAAAAGTGAAGATTGCATAGACACATTAAAATCACAAAGGTTCACATAAGAAATTCACGACTAAGTTTCAAATATCTCCTTCAAGCGAGTAACTTCAATTTGGAGAGTGGTTTGGAAGTTCCTGCCTAGTTTGGCAGCTTCCTATGAGGAGAGCATCTTCTCTTCAAGTGACTGTAAGGCTGCATTGCTACTGTCAATCATGCTACTTGCTTTGGCAAATTGAGCCTCATTCTTTATCAAAGCAGCATCCAGCCTATTTTTTACTCATCTCTTGACAATTAGCTGTTGTTCCAAGTCCCGAATCTCCTCAGATAGCTCATGAGCTAGGGTAGCTTTTGCAATATGGGCAGCTAGGGTAGCTTTGCCAGTTTCAAAAGAGGAGGTGTCTTGTTTTAACTTAGAAAGAACTTCAATTGATTATTGATATGATGAGATAGCTGCTTGAGAATCCGGAAATTTGGCATAAAGGTCCTCATAAACCTTCTACAAGTGAGCCAACAAAGGATCAATAGTCTCAGGATGTGGTGTAGTTGAAAAATTTTAAAGAATATCAGAAAGCTGAGCCTTAAACTGCGGATTGGTAGCAAGTGTCAAAACAGGTTTGGATAGAATGACAGTGAGTTGTTGGGCCAATGGAAGCAGGATAGAATTGTCGACAATCTTGTTTGTGGGAGGTGTAGTACGGGGCTGCTCTGTTGAAAGGTGACTTTAAATGGTGGAACAAGATTCAACTATGGCCTTCTGTGTATCCATGCTACAGGCATATGCTTCATTTAGACTTTCTAAATCAGCCAATAAATCATTCACCACATTAGAGGTCTGAGCATGAATGGAAGTGATTGGTATTTGCTTTTCTGACCGCTCACTTGGGGGATTTCAGAATTTTGAAGCTAAACAAAAATGCAAAAGCAAGTGTCAACATAAAAAAATAAAATAAATAAAGAAGATAAAATGATAAGATACTAATAATCAGGCTAAATGACATGTCATACCTTATTGGCATTGACTTTAGGTATAGGCTTATCAGATGTGACAGCCATCATATTTTCAGTACTAGGCACAATCAGAGAAATGATAGGAGTCATAGTGACCAAAAACAAGAAGTGAAATGAGGACAAAGGTTATTAACGAAAAAAATCAGTATGAGAGATATCATCATCATGTAAGTTCTTTAAGATAATGTTATTTTGATATGGAGGATATGAAAATATATAAAAATACCTGAGAAGCAAGTTGACCACTGGGGTTAAGAGTATTGACATCATCTTCTGAAGAGAACTTACTCACTGATTTATCACTTGACGAGGTGTTCTCGTTTTCCACTTCATTGTGCTAAGAGATTATCGGTCCATCAAGATTGTCATCGGATATATTTGATGTGTCATCCTTATCATCACTATTTGAAGATATTGACACTTCAATTGGTTCAAGTCTTCTTTTTACCCGGCGGCTTGAGTAATTAAAATTGAATTTCTTTTTCCTACAAGCCTACTAAAAGACTTTCTCAAAGGAGGATTTGCAACAAGTGGGGTAGTTATTTTCTCTGTAATAATAAAAATAATAAAATAATTAAAACAGGTGCCATTGTGATATTCTTAGAAGACATTATGCATGAAGAAAATAACATTAATAGCAATAGCACTAAGAGGACCATAATTTTTAAAATAAAAATGAACAAATGATTTAGTTGTAATTTATCTTTTTGACGATTGGTGCTCTTCTCACTTGTTGCATTACAAGAACAGTGGTCATCCTTTGACAACAAGTATTGAAAGCAACTTTAATGGAGGAGTAATAGTTTTTCCACCAAGAAAAGAATGAATACGTGGTCAATAGACAAGGTTTAAAAGGGAATAGGTAGAATCTATCTCTCTGCAAAGCATTATCTTTCTGAATGTGCAATAGATCTTCTAGTGAAGTAGCTTTGACATGCAAAGATTGTGGCCCTTGAAGATGGTAAGGAGATGGAATGGCTTGAGCTAACCCAAATTATCTAGAAACAGCATTTGGCATATAGACCGCTGTTCTTAGGTAATCTTCACCCGAGAATCCAGCAAAAAATAATTGGGGAGTCAAGAACTGTGACCAAATAGTGATGCTTTCCTTTTCTGTAACCCTAGCTGGGGTAAGAGGTTGCGTCAACCATTCCGGACCAGTTTGACAATTAGCAAAAGGAGTCAGATTGATGTTGTGGTCTTTTTCTGGCAAGTGATAGAAAGCACGGAAGAAGTGTTTCATCTTATCATGTGAGGCCATTAACTTCTCAGGAAAGACTAAGTTGAACAAACAGTGCCCGGCAATCACAGAATCTGTAGGACCTTTTTGGGTCGAACGTGGTTGTAGCTCCAATTCAAAAATAGCGGACAACCACAATTGAAAAAACCAAACGGAACCGTTAATATTAGTGATTCTTTTCTTCTCCCTCATAAGGGCTGTGATACAATCTAGAGTGAGATATAGTCGAGCCAGTAACAATTCGGCTAAACATAGCCTCTTACCTTCAGCTAACATAATGGCCAATGGGAGATAAGTGATTTCAACTTGAATACTTCGGGCACAGAAAACAACGCCGCTCAACCAATAGAGAAGGAAGGCTATGTGCTCATTATCGGAAACAGGTTCTCCATCTTGACCTTTGTTATTAAGAATGAAGCTCTGGTAGGTGGTGGAAGAGATGTCAATGGCATACTCAACTCCTGTGGTTGACCTGGTAGTAGTTAAAATTTTCTCTCCCAAGGGAGGTAGGCCAGTTATTGCAGCTACATCCAGAAGAGTAGAAGTAATCATATCGTGTGGGGTGTAAAACGTATGAGAAGTCTCATCCTAGAAATACAATGCACCTCACATTAGTCCTGAATTAATAGTGTAGAAATTTTTACTAAGCTAAATTAGGTCATATATCCCAATCTCTTTTTACAAGATCATCTTCTCAGTTTCAACCCTACCTAACCAAGCATGGTAACCTTCAATGTTGGTCTTTGGAGAATTTCTGAATAGCCTGTTGTTGGAGTCGAAGTATCCAATGAGAATGGAGTCTTGGAAAGCAACAGATTTTCTTTGTGGGTGACCAGAAAAAATAGTTTTTTATCTTATTTGCTACTTTAAGAGAGACAATAGGGCCAATGAAGACTGAATCTACACCATTAACAATTAAAGGGAGTAGTACCTGAGATTCTCATATCTTTGATTTTGAGGCTTCTGGTTTAAGAGCAAAATCCTTGTCATTTTTGACAATAGGCTTATCACAAATGGCTATTTTAGATGAGGAAGGAAGACTTGTTGACAGATGGTGGCTTGAGGTTGCCATAACAATGCAGATTAAAAAAATTCAAGTATTGGGTGCTGAGGTTATCAATAATCAACAAACAAGTTGTAAAGAAAAAAAATGAAATTGAACTGATATGGGTTTAATTTAATTTAAGCAGTAAGCAATGATTTAACATGAAACAAGACTTAATACTACTTGCCAACACTTATGAATATAGAAAAAAAATCATAAATGAAACATGAAAAAAATTTATTATCTACTAGATTGATCATTACTAAAAGTAAGGAGAATATGTATATAATCTAAGCAAATTCCTTTGTTTTTTACTGCATTTGTGTAACGTTGTTTCAGAGCATTGGCAGGGATCCTAACATTGCATTCTTCATTAAAAATTCCAATAACAAAAAATGATGTAAAAACTAAATTATTCCTAATTAATATGGTCACAAGATAGCAATTGTTTCTACTTACATTGGAAAAGTCTAGTTGAATTAAAATAGATCATATTAATGAAGGGGACAAAACAAGCTCACTTATTGTTAGAAAGAAGTTGACAAATATATACACAAAGAAGTCTGATAAAGCATCTCCTTCAGCAAGACTTCGAGAATTAAAAGACAGTTAAACCAGGAAAAAGCAAATTGAAGAAATTAAAGACCTTGATCCTCAACGTATCTTGAGCAGTTCTGGGGCAACAGACAATTTTCAATTAGGGAACATCAGGTTATATTTGTAGATATAATAATATATTATCAATAATAATAATAATAATAATAATAATAATAATAATAATAATAATAATAATAATAATAATAAAATAAACTTTCGACATGTTTGTGCCAAAAAAATAAACTCTCTCTATTATCCTATTTTTGGGAGCAAAATGGACAGAAAAAAATATATATATATATATATATATATATATATATATATATATTTTTTCTTTTTTCCTACCTATTCTTTCATATTTGAAAATAGAAAAAAGACACAGAATTGAAGAATAGGATTCAACAGTCAAATCATAATTTAAATCAAAGAATATGAAAAAAGGAAAATACTTTTTAGAGTAAGATTTTGGTACTCATATCCATGAATAACATAAGGGATATTTTGCATCCCATTTTTGGGGTTAGGATTCATCTCAATCAACAATGGAAAAGAAAAAGATAAAGATGAGGCTAGTAGTGAAACCTTATCTAAAATATTAGAAGAATTATGAATAATCAAACTCTTGTGAATATAGAAAATTTATTGTAGTAGATGAAATTTGGGAGAGTGGGAGGCACAGAGTTGAAGAAGAAGCCTTTTGATATTCAAACACTAATGTATTCTCTTTCTCACAAGTATTACAAGAAGATAAGAGTACTCAGCTATTTTATTTTTTGTTTAGCCAAAATAAAAATAATAAATAAATAAAACAAAGAAAAGAGAAAGAGCATTGTGCTTTCTAAGTGATGTCTCAAAATTTCATTCTTATCAACATGTATTGTTATTATTTATATACATTTTAAAAGAAAAAATATATAATAAAATAGTATTATATATATATATAACAATAATAATATATAAAAAAACATATGCATATTTAAAATAAATATATATATATATATATATATATATATATATAAAATAAACATACGTTTGTATATACTTCTTTTATTATTATAAACAACAAAACTTTTCACTTTCAATCACAGTATAACTTCAAGTGAAAAATTTTAAGGGGCATTATGTTAGACGAAATATAATTTTTATAAGAAAATTATAAAAAGAAATAATTAGTTACATGGTAATGTATCCATATATAATATTTATATCTATTTTAAATTAAATTAGATCATTTGACAGTTCGTTATCTATTTGATTTTTGAAATTCACATGAAGTGCGGGAACGGTTACGGGCCAATCTAAATTTTCTGCAACAGGTGTACCAATGGTAATTGATAGCTGACATTAGGTTAGTCTATAAATAAAGGTTTAGGAACACATTGTAAGCAGTTCAGTTCTTATTGGAAAACACTTAAAAACCCAAAACACTCTCAGCCCCTTGGCATCACAGATTAAAATTGGGAATCTCAAGTAATTCCTCTGAACTCAAATACTTGTACTTTGTTTTTTCCCAATTTTATTAATAAAATTTCCCTACTTTTACGTATTCTTCTCTTTTACATTCATATTTTTTTCTTCATCTTCTTTTTAATTTCCTGTTTATTTTAATTTCTGTAATTTATTTTGCCTCCGGCACCTTGTATTTATTTGTTTATTTGTTTATTTGTTACTTTCAATCTTTTTTAATTCTTATTGACGATACAATTGCGACATTGAGATACCCACATTTTCTTTTAAACATTAACAAAAATTTGAGTAAAACAACCGCACAAACTGCCTCCGTCATAGCACTACAATTGGTCCTCTGAAGTCACCTTTTGCCATCTCGTCAGAAGTTTGTGCTATCCATAACGACCCTTATTATTATTATTATTATTATTATTATTATTATTATTATTATTTAGACATTTTTTAGACAATTATTATGTTTTTTCGTTATATTTTATACATTTTTTAAATTTTGAATATTTTTTTGTTAAATTTAAATTTTTTAATTTTGAATTTTTTTTTAGATTTTGGATGTTCTATTTTTAAATATTTTAAATATTTTTTTATTAGGTTTTAGACAATACAAGGTTTTTCTTTATTTGTGATAATTTTTTCTCTTATTTATGGAGATTTATAATTTTCATCAAAAAGTTTGTAGGAAATTTTTAAAAACTTCTACAATTTATTTAGTAAAAATTTTATATTGGACTTTTGTGGCGGTTTTAAATCATTTTTTTGGCAGTTTAAAACTCCCACAAATTAATTTTTTAATTTAACAAAAATTAACTATTTTGTGAGATTTTTAAACCTCCACAAATTCTATAATTATTTTTTTTTAATTTCAAATCATTCATTAATCTCAAATTAAAAATTTATTTCTTAATATCAAAATTTAAAAACTAAATCTTTTCTAACACAATTCCTCAATATAAGACATAACTCTATATTAAAACAATTTATCAATGTCAATAGTTCAAAACATAATTGCATATGATATTATTCTACATAACTATTACTATTTTTTTAAAATAAAATAAAATAACAACTTCAATAATATCATCTAATTAATTATATAAAAATCTCAAATATTTGTCTTCGAATGTCCGTCACTAGCTGATCTCCTAACATCAAAGAAAATATCAGGCTTGCTTTCAGCATCATTAGTCTATATGTAAATATAAGATGTTATTAGTAATTTTACATTTTTCATTTAGAGATAACATTCAATCGGTGAAAGCTCCATTCAATCACAAACCAAACTCGGAGCACGTGGATCATCTCCGCTGCATCTAGCCAAGCAGGTATATATATATAAATTAGAATCATTTTCAATATCAATTTCATTATTACTTTTCATTATCCATCTCATTATCAATCTCTTTATCAATCTCTTTATCAATCTTATTCTCAATCTCATTATCAATCCCATTCTCAATCTCACTGTCACTCTCATTCATACATTACTTCACATTTTGTTCATCTTTATGTTTCGTTCTTAACTCCTCTATCCTTAATTTCACTGGCTCTAAACTTATACCAGGGTTTATAAAGATTTAGAAGACTCGATGAATGATTGAGAACTTTAAAAATTCACTTTAACAGAGTCACGTACAAAGACCACTTTCACGTACGCGGAAGGTTTGGGCAGTGAGATTCGCTCGCGCACGCATGAGCGTAAATGTGACAAAGTCACCTACGCAGTCCATGTTTGCGTACGCATGGGTGTTGGCAGTGGCCAACTCCCGTGTATGCATGATGAATTCTACGTACGTATGGCATATTAGAATGTGAAAAAGCTGATATGTTGTAAAAATTAGTTTTTAAACTCAAATTCAAACTTTCATAACTTTTTTCACACATTCATTTTTCAACCATTCTTGAACCGTCGTTGGAAAGATCAATAAATAAATTTTCATAAAAAATCTAATTTTATAAAATTTTCTAACTCCGTGGACTGAGTTACGGTGGCCTGCCAAAGTTAGTCAAAAATTATTTTTTAACCAAAACCAGAAAATTTTATAGAAATATTTAGATAATTGTTTAAAAATTATACAGAAAAATGGGATAAAAATTTGATCTCTATATTTTATTTTAGTTTTTAAAATTTTATTAGTTGTTGACAAAAAACACAAAAAATATATAGTTAGCGAAAAATTACTAAATTTTAAGAATAAAAATATCTTATTTTTCTAATCAAGCTTGCAAAAAAGCACATCAAGATTTAATTCCTAAAATATTTTTTGAGAGTACATATTTATTGTTTGGAATTTTGGTTGCATTTTAAAATTATTTGAGGGCATTTTTATCGACAACAAAAGTCGAGTGTATTTTGTCAATGACAAAATTATTTGAGTGCATTTTTGTTGATTTTAATTTTTTTTTGGTTGCCCACAGTATCCCCCAACCCGACAGGCCAATGACTAATCTGTCGCGGATTTGAGGTCCATTTAAGGGTCTGCCACTGGCCATTGGGTTGCTACGTGCACAAGGCGAAATTCGAACCCCTGACACTTGGTTGAACTAATCGGGTTGATTCGAATTCCGCAATCCTAAAAGCAATATCCGAACAATTAAGGTTGGGTTTGATCGGGTCTAACCCAATTGTACTCGATTACTTATCGAGTCCAAAACTAATATAATCAAATCGGATCGGTTTTAGATGGGTAATTGGATTACCTGTACCCATTAACACCCTTACCCTACAACATTCTTTATCTATTGCAACATATATTCAAGACAATGGTTGAAAAGAGTTGTCAAAAATAGTTAAAAGCAACACTTTATGTTGCAAGAAAATGAGGCTGTTGCAACCCTATTTTAACTAACACCTTACGAGCACTTTCTTTAATCAATTATGCAACATATTTAAAGCATTGCTGACGGAAGAAAAATGTTGGTAAAGATTTTCACAAAAATATCGCGTTACAAGTATGGTTCTAAACCAACAAATTATCCTCGGTCAATGTTTAGATTATTTGTCACTTAAGCAAACCCAATAAAATTAACCGAAGTATTTAAACATCGGGTCGTCTCTCAAGGAATTGCAGGAAAGTATATTTATTATTGGTTATGAGATTGTATCTTTTTTTTGGGTTTTGAGTTTAATAAGCACGGAATGTAAATAACGAGAAAATAAACTAACAACTAAGAAAAGTCCTAGCATGGGTTGAGAATCGGAATTCCTATCCTCATTATCATTGTCAATTGTGATGGTAATTGCAAATTGCTCTCACTTAGTTAACCTCTAACAATTGAAGAAAGGTCAAGTGAGCAAATCAACTTGAGTTCACAAGTCCTAATCAAAGACTAGAGTTAATGAAGCTCAAGCCAACTAACAACTTTCAATCATCAACCAACAAGAGACTTTGACAATTCAAGAGTCTCCAAATTACTCAATCTAAGCTAAGAATACAAAAATCTAATTTAAAATCCAACCAAGCATTTTATCAAACACTTGGTGGGCACAAAATAAAAGCATGGTAAAATTGCAACAATAATAAAATCTAACAAATACCAATTGAAAAAAATTAACAATGACAACTGAAGAAAGCAATAACAACATGAACATATAAATTGCATTAACAAAGATAAAAAATGTCAAGAGTGCATAAACATAAGGATAACAAAGTGAAGGAAATAACTAGTAGAATTGAAGAAGAAAGGTGCTAGAACAATAAATTGCAAGGAATTGTAAATAAAAACAGAAATTAAATCTAAATCTAAGAAGAAATTGGAGTAGAAACCCTAAAACCTAGAGAGAGGAGAGAGCCTCTCTCTCTCTCTAGAATTCTACATCTAAACCTAAAAATTGTGAATGAAAGTGAGTCCCCCCTTTCAACTCCACTATGCAGCCTCTAATCTGTATTTTTGGGGCTGAAATTGGGTCAAAAGCAGCCTAGAAATCGCCCCCAGCGTTTTCTGTTAATTGCAGCATGTGACGCTCGTTACGCGTACGCGTTAGCCACGTGTACGCGTCGCTGAACGAATTCCTGGTCACGCTTCATCCACGCGTACGCGTCGCTTGCCTGCTGTATCAGTCACAGGTACGCGTCGCCCATGCGTACGCGTTGCTACCAGCTTCTGAAATTCTCAATTTCTTGTGTTCTTTCCACTTTTGCATGCTTCCTTTCCATCCTCTAAACCTTTCCTGTCCTAGAAAACCTGAAAACACTTAACAACACACATGTCACAGTATCAAATGGTAATAAGAGAAGATTACAAATTAGCAATTTTAAGGCCAAAGAAGCATGTTTTCAATCATAGCACAAAATTAGGAAGGAAAATATAAAACATGCAAATTATATGAATAAGTGTATGAATAATTGATAAAATCCACTCAATTCAATACAAAATAAACCGTAAAATAGTGGTTTATCAATCTTTCCACATTTAAACATTAGCATATCCTCATGCTAAGCTCAAGAGAAGTTATAAAGGAGGTGAAGAGGAATAGTAGAATTTATGAAATGCAGCCTATCTATGTAAATACAACTAAATGCAAAATGCTTTCACCTACTTGGTTAAAAGTAAATAAATCTTTTAAGAACAAATATGAACTGGATTCCATTAATTCAAATCATAAAATGAAGTACAAGTAGACTTGCAAGAAGAAAGCTCGTGAAAGCCGGGAACAAAGAATCGAGCATCGAACCCTCACTGGAAGTGTATACACTATAATCGCTCAGGTGTTTAAGGTTCGATTCTCTCAATTCTCTACTAGTCTTTCTTTCTAAAGCTTGCTCTTCATCTAACAATCAACAAAATTTTAATGTACGAATACACATATCAAGAGGTCTGTTAAGGGTTGTAATGGGGTTAGTGTCAAAGTAGGATTGTATTTGGTCAAGTGGACTAAAATCTGAATCTTGATTAACCTAAACTTTCCACCTAACCTAAGACAATCCATATAATCAGAATATAAAATTCAACTACCCATTAACTATGTTTTCCACATATTCATGCATCCGAATTTGAGTACAGTACACATGCATTGCTATCATCATTTACTCTGGGGCACATTATCCCCTTTTTATTGTTTGCTCTTTTTTTCTTTTCTTTTTATTTTTCTCAATGCATACGATTAAGGTATTGAACGCATGAACACGTTCTCAATATTCTTTTCACGTTTTTACAAAAAGTATAACGTATCCAATTCCCAAACCAAATATTTCCAAACCCAATTTTCTCACTCTTAAATCATGAGCACTCTCACTAGTCAAAGCTAACCAAGGATTCAAATTAAGGACATTATTCATTGTTTTTTGCTTAGGGTTAATGATGTGCTAAAGTAAAGAACAAATGGGATAAAATAGGCTCAATGTTGGTTTGCAAAGGATAATGAAAGGGTAAGGCCATATGAGTATGTGAGCTATAGTGAAACAAGGCCTCAATCACGTAGGTATGCATACATCAAACAATGGAAATATAGAATCAAGCAAGACAAAGATCATAATTTTAGAGAGAACAACACACATCGAAATAAAATATTGGTTGATAAGATGCAACCAAACAAATAGGTTCAAAAATCTCACTATGTTTTACGTGTTTGAACTCTAAACCATGTTCCAAATTAAATATCTTTAGGCAAGTTCAACAAAAATTTTAATTCAAATTAGTAAAATGATATAAAATAGTTTATTGTTAAAGAAATTATCACTTCAACCAAGTAGTACATAAATGCAAACAACTAACTACACATGCAATCTATTATGCAATGCAACAACTAACTAATAAAGACAATTAAAAATTCGTATTGGAAAAGGAAGTAATTACCCACAGAAGTCGGTATCGACCTCCCGACACTTAAAGATTGCACCGTCCTTGGTGCATGCAAAGATGTGCAAGTGGACGAGTTGCTACAACTGATGCGCTTTCTCCAAAGATTGTGCAGCGGGACTTGTTTGTCGTCCCATTTAGAAGTTTTCCGTTTTTCTTCTTGGTGGCCATCCTAAAAGAAGAGAAAAAGGAAGTAAAATAACTTACAAACAAAGATATGCAAACAAATAAAGTATGGGTGGGCTAATGCCAAATAATAATGAGGCTCTCAACTACATGGTAGCTACAACATGCAAGTGAAAAAATAAGATAGGCAAAGGGCATGTGAAATAAATACCAAACAAGTCAAGAAGCGCCCAAAACAATGTAAAAAATATCCAATAGTTGAGTAAGAACATTCAACACCAATAGTATAATATCAAACTCAGAAAAGAAAATAATAACAAGTGAAAAAGTTGTAATGCAATAAATAAAAGTATGTAAATGTAATAAACAAAAGAGAATAAGGATGAGAAGTTAGAGAAATAAAGAAGAATAAAGTAAGAAAGGAAGAAGAAAGAAGGAGAGAAGAAAGAAGAAGAAAGGAAAAAAAAGCGACGCGTAAGCGTCGTCCACGCGCACGCGTGGATAGCAGAATGAGGAGTCGACGCGTACGCGTGAAAAGCAGAAAAGAGAAGGTGATACGTATGCGTCAGTCACGCGTACACGTGGGTGTGAATTGTGCTCCTCGCACAACACTCGCATAGTTCCCGCGTAAGTCTCGGATTTTAGTACTGGACCATCAAAATTTTGGTTACGACGCCTACGCGTGGGTGGTAAAAAATGCAAAAGTTTGGGTTTGTGCCTGTAGCACCCCATCCGCACGGTTCCAGCACAACTCTCGGATTTTTGCACCTGACGAGTGCGCGTCAGCCACGCGCACGCGTGAATTTTTTTTTGAAGATAGATTAACAAGCTACCAAAGTAAAGCCAAACTTTATTAAATAAGTGAAACCACAGCTTAAACTAAATAATCCTAACTAAAAATAAAAATTCAATTTATTACCAATATAAATAAAAGAGAAAATAGGAAGAATTTATCATGGTGGGGGTGTCTCCCACCTAGCACTTTTAGTTAAAGTCCTTTAGTTGGATATTTGGTGAGCTCCTTGTCATGGTGGCTTGTGCTTGAACTCATCTTGAAACTTCTACCAACGCTTGGACTTCCAATAAGCTCCAACATTTTCAAGTGAATTCCCCAAGTCTTGATGAAGTTCTTCACAAGTTTTGAGCTTTCAAAGTTGATCCTCTTGTATGCCGGGATCCCAAATCTTGTTTCTATACCCGTCTTTAAGTGGATCATCATTGTTCCAATCGGGTGGCAAGCAATCCGAATTCTCAATGAAGTACCAAACTCTTCTCTTAGATCCAACCAATTTATCACCAATCCAACCCTTGCATCCAGCTCTTGAAATCTCAACCTTGATGAGTCTTGATTTGGAACTCCAACCACTAAACATCCTTCTCTTATGTTTTATTCCACAAAGTCTCCTAAGTTGGCCATCCGTTTCAAGAATACCATACTCAAGTGGGACAATAAAACTAAGAGAGATAAGTTTTACCCACTCAAATGAAGGAGTATACGGCAACCTAGGTAGAGAGGTCTCCAACGATCTTGACAAAGCATATTCAACTCCCGTCCAACCTTGCCGAAGGACTTCCACCTTTTGAAAATATTTTGCACTTTCAAGCTCTTTCTCACCGAATTCATCCAACTCTTCTTCGTCACTCAAATCATAAATATAAGGTTGAGAGAAATCTACCTCAACGTTGCCTTCACTTTCATCGGGAGAAGGTTCTTTAAACTCAAGGGGTTCACTTATGGATGCAAATTCATTACTAGGATGGCTTGATTCAGGATCATCATCACCAAGGAAACTTTCCTCTTGATCTATCCCATCTAATTCTTCATAGGGAATATGCCTTGGAGGTTGTGCACTACCCTCCTCAACATTAATTTCAAGCTCCTTGGAGGAATACTCTACAACTCTAGATTCCCATTGAGGTTTAGCATCTCCTAAGTCTTCAACCACTTCTTTCTCTTCAACAATTACGGCTTCCTCCAATTGTTCCAATACAAAGTCACATTTCTCACTTTCCACTGGAGTTCCTAATCTCTTCTTCATGCTACGCTCCTCATTAGATTCTCCATATGTGGTCATGGAGGTACTTTGAGTGTCAAAGTGCAGGGAGACTAAATTATCTACTACCTCGGTCAAGGTAGCTATGAACTCTAGTGTCGTCCGCTACATCTCTCTTTGCCCTTGAAGAAGAACACCAAGAGTGTCATCCATTGGAGATTGGAGTGGATATAAGGGTTCATTATTTGGGAGGAAGGGTTCATGATAGAAAGGTGGTTCATCATGATAAGGATGTGGCTATTCAACACTCTCTATTTTTTCCACTTATTGCACAACACACTCCAATCCTTTGTTCTCAAGTTGAGATTCCAAGCTCTCCTTCATGCTCCACTCTTCGGTTAACTTTTCACATTCATTCGTGAAAATGCTTTGTGGTGAAGAAGAGTGAGCTAAAGCAGTTAGTGGAATCCATGAATGCAGTACATCATATAACAATGTCTTCTTCTTTTTTAAGTATTGAACAGCAGTTGAATCATCTTGTATGAAAGAAGCATGCATCTTACAGCAGCAAGTGTTGGAGTCCTGCATTACAAAGCATCCCTGAAGAGTTTTCTGCTTTTTTTTCTTTCAAGTACATGTATTTTATTAAGGGTCTTTTATTTAATTAATTTGCCATATTTTGTTATGTGAATTAAAGAGTTATACAATAATATATTTTAACTTGATAATATATATTCAAGTAGAATAAGTTGAGGTTTTGTTTCTTTTATCATATTTTTAATTTTATTGTATCAAATTTTAATGAAATGCTTAAATTATTGTACCAATAACTAATAAATAGTGGCAAAATGTACCTAATACTATCATAAGAAAAAAAAAACAATTTTAAAGAAGAGCCAATGCCTCTAAATTAATGCCTTAGTAATAAAAGAAGTAGCAATGCTTCTAAAGTGATGTCATAGTTCAATACAATATACAACGTTGCCTAGGGTTGTTATATTAATAGAATAAGCAACATTTTTCACTAGTTGTAAAATTATTAAAAAAGACAACGCTTAATAAGTGTTGCATTAGAGTTTGATCAAAAGCGTTGTTTTTGTTTTAGAATAGACAGCACTTTTAAAGAGTTGCTTATAAAAGCATTGCTTTTGAAGCAAAAAAGCGTTCCTTTAATCTAAGGTAACAGCTGCATCTGCAAGGAGTCAAAAAATGTCGCTTTATGTCTAAAAGTGTTGCTATAGATAAAAAAAAACTCTTTACCAATTTTTAGACAACACTTTTTAAATATTGTCTCAGTCTAAAAATATTGTAGTGTTAGTATATTTCCTTTACTAGAGACTAGTTTTATCTCTTCTCTCGCTACTCTAGCCACCCCCTCTCCTCCCGTCATCCTTCCAACCAATGATAGTTTTACCGATAGTCTTATTGATGCTATAAACATTGGTAAAACCATTGATAAAATATGTTATTCTTGTAGTGCTTTCTTTGATCGTCATAATTGAATGCTTCAATCTTGAATTTTTTTTACTTAATAAAATTAAGGTTAATGATAACATGTATAACTTAATCTTTTTGTATCTAACACAAGTTTCATGCCATATATTTTTTTGTTAGATATTTATAATATAGGTAGAGCATTCCATTAATGTTGGCTGTTGCAACATTGTTAAATAAATTTTGGTTGCTTAATTGGATACAAATTTTAAGATTGTGCTTATTTCTTTTAGATTGATTGAGAAGTTTCGTTGAGGGTATTTATGGAGCTGTCTTATTTGATATTTGCGATTGAAGTTGGTTCTTTTAACTATATTTTAATTTTTTTGAGTCGTTTTGTATTTTATGTTTGATTTAATTTTTCTATAAAAAATTTGTAGGATAGAAGTGGGAGAAAGATATTTAATATCTCCTTTTCGATTTTTTGTTTGCTAAAATTTTTAGAATAATAAAGAGATAACACACTAGAATATATGAATCCTCTAATCAATGATAAGAGATTATATTTTATTTTCTAAAGTAAAATTCAAACTTTAGAGGATCCAAATCTATGATTGAAATTGGATTTTTAATGGAATGTTTGCATGAAATTGTTATTTAAATTGATAATTTATTGATATTATTGATATTTTAATTTATTGATCTAATAAAAAATACTATTAATTATTTTATTTTGTTTAATACTAATTTAATATAAATTTTGATATAAAAAATAATAAAAATTTAATATAATTAATTAAATAATAATAATTTTAAAAGTGTTTATATGGTACAATTAGATTTATTGTGGGATCAATCCGATGATAAAAATTATTTATCTTTTTTCAACAATTTTTTGTTATTGTCAGTTCTAAATCTAATATTAACGTCAATCCAATTCATCAATCCTTGAAAATATGACAAAAATATTAAAAAAGAATATTATTGTTTTATAAGTGGCAAACAACTTTTCTATTTAACAAACCGCTTATGCATTTGATTCAAAATTTTATAGAAACGTTTAGATGATAGCTATTTAAAAATAACACAAAAAATGGGATAAAAATTTGATCTATATATTTTATTTTAATTTTTAAAATTATTATTAATTGTTGAGAAAAAATCACAAAAAATATATACTTGGCAAAAAATTATCAAATTTTAAGAATAAAAATATCTCATTTTTTTAATCAAACTTGCAAAAAATTGCATCAAGATTTAATTTCTAAAGTATTTTTGAGAGTACATATTTATTGTTGGGAATTTTGGTCGCATTTTTAAATTATTTGAGACTATTTTTGTTGATTACAAAATTTGAGTGCATTTTTGTCAATGACAAAATTATTTGGGTGTATTTTTTGTGATTTTAATTTTTTTAACTAATATTAAGCTAATCGAGTTGGTTCGGATTCCGCAATCCTAGAATCAATATCCAAACCAATTAAGGTTGGATTTGATCGGATCTGACCCAGTTGTACCCGATTACCTATTGAGTTCAAAACTAATATAATCGAATCGAATCGATTTTAAACGAGTAATTGGATTACATGTACCTGTGAACACCCGTAGTATATTCCCTTTGCTAGAGATTCTAACTTCTCCTCTTCTCTCTCAACCTTAGCCACCCTTCCCCTCTGGTCACCTCTCCAACTAATGATAGCTTTATTGACAGTTTTATCGACGCTATAAACATTGGTAAAACCATTGGTAAATATATTATCCTCGTAGTGCTTTCTTTGATCATCATAATTGAATGCCTCAATCTTGAATTTTTTTTTACTCAACAAAATTAGGATTAATGATAACATGTATCTAACACAATTTTCATTCCATATATTTTTTTCTTATATATTTATAATATAGGTTGAACATTCCATTAATGTTGGTTGTTGCAACGTTGTTAAATAAATTTTTGTTGCTTAATTGGATACAAATTTTAAGATTGTACTTATTTCTTTTGGATCGATGGAGAAGTTTCGTTCGGATATTTATGGAGCTGCTTTATTTGATGTTTGGAATTGAGATTGGTTTTTTTAACTATATTTTAAATTTTTTGAGTTGTTTTTAATAGAGGTTGATTTTTTTAACTATAGATTTATAGGATAGAAGTGGAAAAATGATATCTAGTAACTTCTTTTTAATTTGCTAAGTTCATTGTAATCTCATCAATCTCTATCATGTGAGTGAAGAGAAGAGGAAGAATTCGACAGGAGCGAAGAGAAGAAATTGTAGATTGAAAAATTTGGAAAAGAATTAAAGAAAATTGAACCAGGAATTGAATTTCAAGGATTTGAGGCAAGAAATTGAAATTGAAGTTGCGAATGAGGATCTGATGCGTTAATCACAATCAGGCATTGAATATCTAGGGTTTGGAGGCAATAAATTAGAGTTGAAGTTTCGTACGAAAATTCGATTTGATGCGTCAATCATATCTCTCTCGCTATTTGTTCGAATCTAATCGATCTTCAGATTTTAGCTTCTACGCTCACCACACCGTGATAAAAGGTGAATTCGAGCTGCATCTAAAGGGAATGACTCAAGAACTAGTGAAATATGGGAAAAATATTTTTTTGCATATTCTATCGAGAGAACTTTGCAAAAATTGAATTAGTGATCGAACAACTTCTATTAGTTATATATTTGTGTATTTATATATAAGTTTGCTAAAGAGACTAATTGACTGACTATAAATAGAGTCAATGTTAATTAATTCTAACAAATTTAAAGTAGTGCTAATTAGTCTAATTTAATAAGGTGAGTTATCAAGTCACAGTATATGAATGCATAATAATTAATTTAATAGATGAACCCAATATATTGAACATTTAAAATAAACACAAAAAAAACATGCAAATAAAATGATTCAGAAAGAACAAAATTCATTTCAAATCTACAAAAGAATTGATTTAGAAGGTAAATCTATTATTAAAAAAGTGAATAATTTTAAAGATTCTTAATTAAAAATACATTTTTTTATATATTGCAATCTAATCTAGTTAGTTAAAAAATAAAAAAATTTTTAAATGTATTATTATTATGATATTTTAATAATTTTTAATTATTAATTTTAATTATAAAAATATATATAATATTTATAATTAAGATCAACGATTAAAAATTTTTGATACACACCGATAGAGGGTACACTTGAAAATCTTGCGAAAGAATAATGCATGCTAACTTTCACTCGTCCTTGCGGGTCAAATAAGAGGTTCTTGTAAAATTGCATGGCGTACTTTGACCTTTATTATTGTGAGTAAAACCCATGTGGCCATGTGGCACTCTGCTATCCACTTATCTATTAGTCTATTATTACGATTACTTATGATTTCCCCAAAAAAAAAATTGCCTAGATCAAATTAGCAGAGAGAAGTTCTATTATTTATTCTCCGTGAAAGGAAAATTCTATACATATATAATTTGATTTTTAACCACAAAATTAAATTAATGTTATATTAATTTAATTGTACTTTCTTTTTCATATTAGTTTTATATTATGTATAAATATTAATGTCGAGGAAGAAAGAATATATGTGCAACTCTATTTAAGAATTTTTAATTGTATTAGTAGACACAACTCTGTTATCTCTATTCCCCCTTTCCATTTTTTTCTCTTAGATAACTAACCGCCTATAGGCCTATTTGTACCAAACAGAAATGACCAGTTTTAATGAACCATAAACCGTCGTTTCATTGCAATTAGCCTCGCCTATTCCTATATGTTGTCTCTGTTCAAGCTAAATGCTACTTGTCGTTTTACTATTTTACATTAAAGGTAATGAATAGTGATAGAATAACTTTCTGTATGCATTTGTTTTTTCCCCTCAACAATTAAATAAAAGAATATATTATCACTCCCTATTTTAATAAGGATTTTTTTTATATAAAAAGTAAATCTTTTATTCTAAACACCAATAATTTATTCTATTATATAAAAATCAGATGTCTGTACTTAATGATGGAGCTGACGTAGCATGCTTTGGAGAGTGTTTTTCGATTTAATTATTTTAACTCATTCAATACAATTTATTACCATGACTTAATTATATCAGTTAATTGATTTGATTAGATATTTAAATATTAATATAATTTATTATTTATTATAATATATATTACTTAATTAATTTTACTACATTAATTATAATTTGTTATATTAGTTAATTAATTTATTTATTTATAAAGTCTGAAATAAAATAAATAATTTATTGTTTATTCTAATTAAATTCATTAAATTTAATTATACATTATATACAAATTAATAATAATTTGTAAATCACTTTATATTATATATGTATTAACAAAATATTATATATGTCTTAATGTGTTAATTAAAGATTATATACGCACAGAAAAATAAATACAAAGATGATTTATATAATATTAATAATATTATATTAGTACGGTAATTTTTTTTGTTTTGATATCATATAGTATTAATAATGATAATATTATTATATAAACTTTCTAATATTAGTATAGAAAATTGGAAAATTATTCCTTATGGCAATCATTCTTAGTAGAATAGTGTGTTCTTTATATAGTATTGATAATTGTTGCTTAATTTAAAGTAATTGTATGTTAGTATCTTAAATTTATTTTCAATAATGACCTAAATAGATAAATCTAATTGAATTGAATGATTATATAAAATATTTTATATTATTAATATACTAAAATTAAATTATTTTTTGGTACAAAATTTTATAGATAAATTTTATATAAGATTAAGTAATTTTTTATTTTTTTATTTGTTTTATCTATGTTACTTTATTTAATTTTAAGTAGCGTCATATTTACAATTACCGCCAGTATGATATTTTATAAAATATGAAAATCAATTTTTTTTATAATTTAAATATCAATGTTTGAATAGAATAACTTAACAGACTCACAATGAGAGAGAGAGGAAAATTTACCTAGAGAAAAGAAACTCGGCATGAGAATGGTGGCGACGGGCTCAACAACAACGGTAACGGATGAGCAGCGATGATGACATAAGCTGTGAACAGTAACGGACCCAGAAAAATTTAATAATGGGGACAAAAATATAATAAAATTTAGGTATAGATATTTTTTTTTTGCTTCCCACGATATTCAACAAGTTAAGGACTAATCCGTCATGAATTTGAATTCCATTTAAGAATCTACAATTGGCCGGCAACGAGTTGTTATACATACGAGATAGAATTCGAACCCTCAATACTTATTTAAGTGGACGACTAAGTTGATCACTTGATCAATCTAAATTGGTTTAGATATATTCAAAATTTAAAATTAGAATTATCTAATACATATTGATAAGAACTAGAAATATACACACAATCATTATTATAATATTTAAAATAATAAAAATATAATTTCATACACATAGTATAATCACTACTAGAAAACTAGTTATTAGAAACGGATATTTCCGACGGATTTTATCCCACTGAAATACAGACGGAATTTCAGACGAATTTTTTTGTCGAAAAACAAAAAAAATAGATTAGCATAAATTACAGACGGAAAAGAAAATCCGTCTATAATTCCATCAGAAAAATTAATTTTTTTCTATAAAAAATAATTACAGACGAAAAATCCGTCTGCAATTAAATAGACAAAATACTATTTTTTGTTAAATTATTACAGATAGATTTTTCGTCGGTAGTTTAAAATTTTTCGTCGAAAATATTAGAAGAAAGATGTGAGGATCACGTTATACCACTTTATTTCACACCCCATTTACGCGATTTCATGCTCATCCCCTTTGAATGCTTTTGTATGCATTTATTTTTTCCCCTCAACAATTAAATAAAAGAATATATTATCACTCCCTATTTTAATAAGGATTTTTTTTATATAAAAAGTAAATCTTTTATTCTAGAAACCAATAATTTTATTAAAATTTAGTATTTAATTAACAAAAAAATTAAATAATTTTATAACATTAAATAAAATTTTACACTATTAAAAATATTAATAATAACTAATTATTCATGACTATAAATTACAAAATTTACTAATATTTTAATACTCCTCTTTATTTATTAATATGGGTAATTTTTGAAATATTTATCTATTTAAAACTTAAAACACATCTCAAATACGATAGGTGTAAAATAATTATGTATATATTTCAGATACACTATATTTAAGATATGAAACAAATCTAAATACATTAATTTTAAGTATATTCAAAAATTATTTATTTTACAAATTAAACATATCTTAAATGCAGTGCATTCGAAATATGTATAAATTTATTTAAATAGTTTAATATTTTAAATACGTGTTAACAACAAAAGACATTATTAGCCATAATGGCATTGTCTCACTCTATTTACTTTTTTTTTAAACGTTTACGCACATCTTTTTTTTTTTAATTTTAAATTGGTAAATATTCCAAAAATTACACATATTAATAAATAAAAAATTTATTTTATTTATATATATAAAATCTATTTTAATATCATTATTTTTTATAATAATATTTGTATATATAGTTGCTTAATATATATTACTGTAAAATATATGGGTAATTTATTAAAATCGTCTTCGATTTTTTTGAAAATAATGACAAAATTAACTTTTTTTTATAATGATAAAAACATCTTTAAAATATTATAAAATTCGATAAAAAACAACTAAAATTATTATTTTTTATAAAAAATAAACGTTTTTGTATTTGAGAAATTATGTATTTATTTCAAAATTTTGTTAGGTTATTAGAATAATAATTTAGAAAATACATACAAAAATATCGTATAAAAATTTGATCTTTCAATTTTTTTATTTATAAAATATCATATAAAAATTTGACAAAAAAATTACAACAAATATACTGATAAAAACTTACCAAACTTAAGGATAAAAATGTATAGTTTTTTAATATATCTACAAAAAATTACATTAAAATTCAAAATATTTTTGAATAATTTTACTATAACTTGTCTAGTTTAAAGCACATATATATTATGATATTTAAAGCACATATTATTATATTTATCAAGAACATATTATAATAAATTGTTGCAATAAGGTGATTTGCAATTGAATGCAAATACCAAGCTGCTTCACTCATAGCTTAAAATGACAAAATGTAGGCTCAATATTGGTGGAATTATTATTATAAGAAATATTAAATACCATTGAATTTATTGCAGATTTAGAATCGGACATTAGCATTGAATTTATCAACAGATTTATCAGTGGATTTAGTAATATATTTGTTGAACAAAAAAGTTATTGTCGGATTCGGTTTTTTAACGCTAAATCTGATGGTAATAATTAGAGAAAAAGAAAGAAAATTTGGTGCGATCATTATCGTTGAAATTATCGGTAGATACAATTAATGGAATGCTGCATTTTAGTCATGCATAATACATTATCATCAGATTTTTTTGTTGATAAATTCGACAGTAATTTTGCCTTAAATTAGAATCACACCACTTCTCCCCTCATTTTGAAAGACCCACACTCTCTCTAAACATCTCTCTCTCTCTCTCTCTCTCTCGCCTTAAATTAGAATCACACCCCTTCTCCCCCTCATTTTGAAAGACTCACACTCTCTCTAAACCTCTTCTCTCTCTCTCTCTCTCTCTCTCTCTCTCTCTCTCTCTCTCTGTGCATCTCTCTTCTCCAAACCATGCCTCCAGCAGGCCCCTTTGCCAGCGATGACGCCACCAACAACCTTCAAAGGATTTCTTCTTCAGTCTCACTCTTCACAATGCCGAAAGACCCCCACTCTGACTCTCCCACCGCCGAATCTCCTATCACTTTCTTAGCATCTAACAACAACGAACCTCCTCCCTCTTCTCCGCTGTCGACGCCACCCCACAGGATTCTGAATCGTGTCCCGCAGTAGTGCAAGCCTTTTCCTCTCTCTCTCTCCCATCCTTGAAGCATTTCTCTCTCCGTCCTCCTCCATGGCGCCACACACCAGCAGCTATGTAAACCCCATAAGATTAGCAAATAATTAATCAATAAATTAATTTTTAATAAGAAAATTAGAAATGTAACTTTTATAGTAAAATAAGGTAGAGCTAATTAAAATAAAAATTTTGACATTAATTTCAAAAAATTTGGCCCAAGATTGGACCAAACGGGCTGAACCGGGCAAACCGAACCCAAAATGAGCCCAAGGCCGAATTCAACCCAACCACACTCAATCAAACACAGTTTCCCTTCCTCCCTTCTCTTCATTCACGCTGGAAACATTTTGAAGAAGGGAAGAAGAACTCAAAACCCTTGCTTTGATTTCAACGCCCATATCTTCTCACTCCGAGCTCTGATCGCCGCACCATTTGCGGCCACGCATCTGTAGCGTCGAGCTCTACAAAGCCCGGTAACTAATTTTGGTAAAAAAACCTTATTTTAATCTCAGCCTGTCATTCCTTTGATTTTCAAAATTTTAGAATTTTGGTTATTAAAATTTGATGTCTTGATGTTTAGGCTCAAATTAGCTTGAGAAATTTATGGATCCTTGTTCAATCAAGACACATATAAGGTGAGGACTCTCAAAATCTTGCAAATTCTTAGCTTATGTAAGTTTGGGTATTGAATTTGGTATATAAGTGTGGTAATGTGAATTTGGTGTGTACGTATGTAAATTGGAGACTTGGTGGAGCTTTGGGTATCATTACTTTGGTTTTTTGGGCCTGGATCTTGGACATTCCGGTGGTACTCTTGGGTTATACGAGGAAATCGGTTAAGGTATGGTTTAGATTTCTAGTATTTAATATATAATGTCTTGTGAGAACTTAGGTTAGAGGACCTTAGGATAGGTTGGAATGATTAAGTATGTTGAAAGTTTAGTACTTGCGATAATGATTGATGATATGAGTTGAGCATGTGTTGGTGATCATGGTTATAGTGGAAATATAATGCTATATGGTGATTGAATAATGATAAACAAGTTGATGACATTGATTATGCATATTTGATGGTATGTTGATAATCTTGTTGATTAAAATGAGAAATTTAGGTGTGAAATTGTGTACTATTGAAGTAAGATTGAATGTGGTATAATGTGGGGAACTTAGTGCTATGTTGGTATGATATGATATGTTGCTGAGATGAATATAGGTATATGAGTTTGGATTTGAGTTTGGTTTCTAATGAAAATTAAGGTTTGAAGTTTTTGTGTAAAAATGATTTTTGGCTGAACTTCGGTGAGCCATAACTTGGCTTCCAGACCTCTAAATTGTTTCAAACTTATTTCATATGAAAATTAGGTCCATAAGTTTACGCCGTTCTTATGGAAAATATTTTAAAACGAAAAAGTTTTGTGCGTCGAAAATTCAGAGGGCAAAACTGAAAATTCTACAACATTTAGCATTTTAGCTGTTCTGCATAACTTGCGTACGCAACCATTGCACGCCACACGAAAAATTTTTTGATTTTGGCATCTTGTGTACGCGGGTAGGGTGCTTGCGTACGTGAGCGATGATTTTTGAGGGGTTGTGTACGCGACCACCTGCACGTGATGCGACTAACTCTTTTGAGTTGGGTATCTCGCGTACGCGAGCATGGCAAAATGCACGCCCACGCATACGCGTACGTGTGGCCCCTGTTTCACCAAACCTGAGTTTTGTGTTTTAAAGCTAAATTCTAAACTTCTAAATCTCTATTTTCATTCCTTTAACCCTAGATCTTATTAGTAAGCCTAGTAACAAGATGGAGTTAGGAAATGATGGTAGCTTGTGGGTGAAGCAAGGTTGGAAAATTAATGAATTATATATGGAAATGTGAATACTTGGAGTGTATGTGGTGCCATGGCTTTAATGATTGATTGTGCAATTATTATGAATATTTATGAGGCTTATACACTCAATTATCTGAGATACGAGTTTTCCTGGGTAAAGTACTGTGGCTTGCCACCACGTGTTTCAGGTTGAGACTCATTACTCTGTTGACCCTACATCGTAAGGGTGACCGAGAACTTATAGATTCCCTGGAAGGTTAACCCCATTGAATAAAGTTTATATATATATGAATTATGAATGAGAAGAGAAAAAGCTATGCATAGTCTCATGGGGATTTGCGACGGAGGACAGCCCAAGGTTTAGCAACCGGACATGTCGGGTTGGCTTGATAATCGACAGATGAGACTCATCAGCCATAGGACAGGTATACATCATGTGCATATTATTTGAATTGCTTGCTTGTGCATTAATTGGGAATGTCTAAATGATCATAATGTGCTAATTGCTATTCTTGCTATCTCTATTACCTGTATTCTATCTGTGTTTGCCATTGTTTGCTTGTTTGTTTGTGCGAATTCACTGGAGTTGGAGGAACGGAGAAAAGGCAAAAAGTTTAAAGGTTTAGTTCAGTTCTAGTTAAGTTAGAACCCTAGAGGACCACCCGTTTATGGTTTTTGTGTTAGCTCTTTAAGATTTATAATCTGAGTGTCTGCGTTCTAGGATTGCCTCTGGCATTTCCAGGACCTTATATCTTATGTACGTGGCACCTTTACCATGCTGAGAATCCCTGGTTCTCATTCCATACGTTATTGTTGTTTTCAGATGCAGGTCGAGAGGCACCTCGTTAGGCATCTGGAATTCTGCAGTGAAGTACATTTTGGGACTTTATTTTGATGTATATTTTATATATGGTCATATGTATATAATTCTTCGAACAACTTGTTTTGTTTTGCACCTCTTAGAGGTTTAAGGAGAACTAGGGTTTTATTTATGTATTTTGGACTTGGGTTATGTATATATGTATGTAAATATTCTCCGGTCAGCCTTAACTTTGCAGGCTGAGTTAGGAGCTTGTTATTTGTACTCTTAACCCTCTATTCTTATCTTATATATATATATATATATATATATGTTAGTGAGCCATAGCTTTCTTCGTATGCAAGTTACATTGTTTCAGAGCGTTGCGTTTTTAATTTTGTGACTTTGTTTTTCCCCTTTCTTCAACGCTCCTAGTATACTACCTTCTTTCGACTGTTAAACGTATATATGTTTTATTTTAGAAGTCGTAATACCACACCACCTCTATTTTACGACTTAAGCGTAAATCTCTGTGTGGTAGCGCGTGACAAGCTGCCGTCGTCTTCCACGCACTAGGTGGTATCCGATTTAAGGTTTTTTAATTCTGTTTTAATTTAGAATATTTTTAATTTTGTTTTTATTTAGTTTTTTTTTAATTCAAAGTCTTTTATGATTTTGTTTTTTTTGTTGGATTTTTTGATTTAAGGGAAGTTGTTGGATTTTGAAGCTTTTACTATTTAAGCTTTCTTTATTTAAGCATTGGTTTTTGGGAAAATATGGTTATAGGCACTCAAGTGATGAGTAATTTTAGAGAATTCTATCTAATTTGTATAAGCAAATATTGTATAAATGATTGAATTGTGTGAGGTTCTAGTCAAAACATACTTTTATGCTAGTGCAACGTGTGTATAGAGACTAGTGGCTCACAGGATGCTGTTTTCAGGTTGGCTATGGAGCTACGTTAATATTCACGTTTCTGTTTGAAAGAAGTGCGATTAATTAGTATTAAACACATTTTTAAGAGTTGAAATAGTGTGGACTGGTGAGTGAGACAAAATGGTGGAGTTTAGGGCTTAGGCCCATACATTGGTTTCTCTTGTTGGTATAATATGAGTTTTCATATTAAATCCAAAAGAGATGGGCAAGAGAACTTAAAAAATCTAAAGAGCGGAATCTGTACATGATATTGGAAAAAAAATAACATGTTAAATTTTTGAATATTTTTCATAAATTATTGATATGGTTAAATACGTAGTCATTATTTTTTTTACTAACATATTATCTGGATAAGTATAGTGTTATTAAAAAACTCACTCTTACTGTTTTAAATTGCGACAATTTAAAATTATTTTACTATTTATCATACCTAATCATAATTACGTTAAAATTACTGTTGTACAATATATATTAATTAATACATGCTACAAAAAGAAAAAAAATGAAAGAGAATTATTAGTAATAATTCCAAAGGTGATATTATTATTTAAGTTGTTGACCTAATTTAAGTTAACTGTATAAAACTAGTGGTAAAATATCAAGAAATTAGAGTAAGAACAAATAAATAAGCATCGGCATCAAATCTGATGTGAGTAAAATAAAAATAAAGAATTAATTATAAGAAGAGACAAATACATATTAGTGACATAAAAAATGACAAATATCAATTTTATAAGATTAAAAAGATAAAGTTTACTATTTACTCTTTTCAATTATTTTTCAAACTTAAATATCTGATATTCATTTTTTTCCTCTTTTGTTCATCCTCTTTATATTTTTGTTTCTACCATAGCTTATACAACAGAAAATTATGTAGTCCAGCCAAAATAAATTTTATTATTCGATTATCTTTTCTCTCTTTTATTGTAAATAATGACTGTTATTAAAGTTCATATACTTGCAAAAAATAATACAATCTAAAAAAACATCTCTCCCACTTTAGCGCACCTGATATGCCCATAAATAAATAAAAAAATATTTATTTTCTAAAAACGCAGGGATCAAAAGTGTTCTAAAAATACGCATGGTCATTTTAAGCTGGACACTCGCAAAATGGGTTTTGCCTCCAACTCAAGGATGGTACCCACTAAATGGTGCTGACATGGGTTGACCAACCACCCCAACGACGGTAGACGCAAAATGGGCATCCTCATGATAGGTGCCTGCGGAATGGTGCAGCTCAGGCTCGGCAATAATGAAATGGACCAATGCAGAGCCGGCACACATGAATTGGGCCATACACTCAGAATGGGCGTGTTAATGCATTATATTTAACACCATTTATCTACACTGATTCAAAATATGCAGCGAATGAGCAATGGCCTCTTAAAGTTGATGATTTCTTCTTGTGAGTTTTTATTGAATATATATGAGCAAGAGAGAATGCAAATCAAGTGCTGCAAGGAAATAAAATTAGTCACATTTGGCCCTGATCAACATAAATAACTTACTAAGCTGTCTAAAAGTGAATGGATGGGAGGGAAAAAAGTGGGATTGAGTTTCTCTGTGAACGAGTACTGTATTCTTTTCTTCTTAGATAATTTCACACTAATTTCAACATAAAAGGTGTCAATAACACATACATTTTCTCTGTTTTAAAGTCTCTATTACAAATTTCTATCACAAGACTTTTCATAAGGAGAAGGGAAGTATTTTTAATTCAAATAACATAATAAACAGTCATTTTTTCTAATAACGTAATAAACAGTTCATCACCGCTACCATTCTGTCACTTTCCATCCTTTCTTTTCCTCCTAAGATTTCTATACATTATTGAAAGATATCAGTTTTAATTCAAGGTACATAATTTCAGATATGCTGATAAATCGAATGCATATTGGACTGGCTATTTTACAAGTAGGCCAGCTTTAAAGGGTTATGTGAGAGTGATGAGTGGTTATTATCAGGTAAAATCTTATGCTCATTTTTTTTACCTTTAAGTTAGTTTGTCGTCATCCTTGTGAGCTCTCCCATACTTCCTTCTTAGAACATTTGTTACTTTCTTGTTGACATTTAGGCAGCAAGGCAATTAGAATTTTTCAAAAGGAAGAATGCATTTGGACCAAATACTAATTCACTAGCAGAAGCTTTAGCAAATGCTCAGCATCATGATGCAGTAAGTGGCACAGAGAGACAAATACGGAACCCATTTCGCATGCGATACACCATACTAATCCATTTCATGTTTAGTACCCATGAATTGGATCCTATTTCGTGCCTGCTCCCCCCTTTAATTGCTCATTTCGTGGGCACAAGTAGTGTCTTGGCTCCATTGACCCAATTCGTGCTCGCTGGGGAGGGATGGAAGGGAAATGGCTCTGCCTTGTCTGCACCATTTCGTGGGTGCCATCCTTGAGTTGGAGGCAAAACCCATTTCGCGGGCGCCTAGCTTGAAATGGCCATGCGTATTTTCAAAACACTTTTGATCCCTGCGTATTTAGATAATAAATGTATTTTCTTTATTTATTTATATAAAAAATTTCCTCTAATTGGCCCAAATATGCCTTATACATTGACGAGCGGAGAAATATCGGTCAAGAATTACCAAAACTATTTTTCTAAATTAATGTCGTAAGTATAGTCTTGACCGACGAGATTTCCGCTAATCAGAGTTAAAAAGTGTGTCACAATTTAAATTCAATAACCGGGAGTAGAATCCCGAGTCGTTTCCCTAGGAGTTGACATAAAATGCAAATTATTAGTTGTGATTTTTCTCGAGATTTTTTGAGCTTGAGAACAAAGAAAATAAATAACTAGAAATTAAAGCAATGGATAACTAACAAGAGTGATAAAATAATCAATATAAAAGGTCTTGGTTAGGGGTGCGAACTGGAATTTCTATCCTTATTGTCTTTTCCAAGTGTGATGGTAAAAGTTCATTGCTCTCACTTAGTTATCCTCTAACAAGTGAGAGAAAATTTAATGAAATAATTAACCTTAGCGCACAAGTCCTAGTCACTTCGTAGAGAAGAACTAGAGTTGGTGATTTTCAAGCTAATTAGCAATATTCATTTACCAATCAACACTTGAATATGACAATTCAAGTGGCTCCAATCACTCAACCCCAACCAAGCAAGGAAATCTACTTCATGATATTGGATTACATTTTCTCAAACACTTGGTGAGTAAAGATAAAAGACATGAATTCAAGTAACGAAATGAAAAAAAGAAATTAAGGGATTAGAGAAGAAAACGATAAGAAAAATGACTCCAAATGAAGGTAACTACAGCTTCTTTCCGGATCCAATTGGAAGTGAACTCAGAAAATCAAAAATCCTAGAGAGAAGTAGGAGTTTCTCTCACTAGAATTCAAAACTAATAAAAAACTAAAGTGAAAGTGAAGTGTAGTGTGTTCTCATTCTCAACTCTATCTCAGCCTCTAGTATGCATTTTCAAGCTTGAAATTGGGCCAAAATTAACCCAAAAATCGTCTCAAGCGTATTTGGTTAATTGCAGCACGTGACGCTCGTCACGCCTATGCGTCAGCCACGCGTGTGCGTCGCTGGACTCTGCACAAGGTCATGCGTACGCATCAGTGGACGATGCCCCTGGTCATTTGTACGCGTCAATGGAAAATGGCTTGATCACGCGTACGCCTCGGCCATGCGCGCGCATCGCTCCCAGCTCTCAAATCTTCACATTCTTGTGTTCCTTCCACTTTAGTATGCTTCCTCTTTATCCTCTATGCCATTCCTGCTCTATAAATCCTGTAATCACTTAACGCATATATCACGGCATCGAATGATAACAACAGAGGATTAAAAATTAATGATTTTAAGGCCTAAGAAGTATGTTTTCAATCATAGCACAAAATTAGAAAGAAAACTTAAAAACATGCAATTTGCATGAATAAGTGTGAGGATAGTTGACAAAACCCACTCAATTCAATCCAAAATATACCTTAAAATAGTGGTTTATCATATATCAACACCTAATCATGAATTAATGTAATTAATTTTACTGGTCAGAAACAGAAACCAAAACTCATAACTACCCCACAATTAATACATTTTACACGTGTTATAATCCAAACTTGACACGTAATACCAGTATCGTATGCTTATTTTCAGCGTCCTCACCAGAAAATTTTCCTTCAAATAATAAACCACATGCTAAGAAGCTTGCTTGTTAGCAATCTTAGTTGTCCATATTGGGCCCACTATTTTGCAATGTATATATTTGTCCTCGGGTTTACGGTTACCTATTTGAACTCCTGTATGTGATGAGGATGCTATAAGATGTGAACTGTAACTGGCTTTGAGTTTTATACGTTGAAATTCTTGAAATTGGAGTGACATAGTTAGACTCTGTTTGACGAGTCAATTTCAAATATATAGAAAAATAACAAATAATATTTTGTGATAATAATATTTTATGATATTAATATTTTATTATAATAATATTTGTAAATCATGTTGCTTGTATGCGAAGTTTGTATTCGTAGGTTTTGATGAATGAAAAACCAACAAACGACATGAAAGACAAACCAACAAACAACTTGAATGAACAAGCATGTTGAAAGATCAACCAACATTCAACGTTGAGGAATGAAGAGTTGAAAGCAACACAACAACAACAAGAAACTCAAGTCCACAACATTTGAAGACAAGTATAGTGTCTTAGGACTTAGGTAACTTCTTGTTAAGAACCAATTGCTAAATCTCTCAACACACACTCACAAAATGTTTTGATGCACATCTTGCAATTCGATGCTAGCCAAATGGTTTAAAACTTGTTTTCAAAGGTACAAAAGCATAGGAATTGACTCCAACAAGTTTGAGATCAATCCTAAGTATTTTGAAGTGATTTTAAGCCATTCTTTAAGGTTTGCATCGATGCACACTCATCTTGCATCGATGCAAAGCATGCAACGACTTGTTGCATCGATGCAACCTAGCTGAAAATTCAAATTTCAGCTTCAAAGACACATTTGCATCGATGCAAAGTGTTATGCATCGATGCAAATGATTCAAAAACATAAAAAACGGCTAGTTTTGACAAAAAGGCTCCATCCCACTAACTCCCCAACGTTTCTAAGGTTTGGGGAGTCTATAAATAGATGGATTGAAGCCTTATTTCAAATACTTGAGTATTTTGCAAACTATCTTGTTCATATTCTTTCATTCTACACATTTTTTTTAAGGTGTTATAATACACAATTTGAGAGAGCAATATCAATTGGTTCAATAGTGCTAAACTTGTAATCATACACTCTTCTAGAGAGTACTCATTTCATCTCAACAATTCTTTGAGAATTGTTTTCTTGTACACTTTGTAAATTAGAGTGTGATCTCCAAGGTTGAGTCAAGAGTTATAAACACTATAGTCGGTAAGGATACCAAAGAGGTATACTAAGTACTCAAGGCAAATCTTAGAGAAGGTATCTCTAAGTGGAGTGGGTTAGTATACGAGTGGTGATCATATACCGTGAGGTGTTAGAAACTAAGGACTCGGATTGTAAAAGGTTTTGCGCGAGCACCTTGAAGCTTGGCAATAGTGGAACTTCTCAATTGCGATTGAGAAAGAAAGTGGACGTAGGACAAGGATTGTGCCGAACCACTCTAAATAGCGTTTGCATCTCTCCAAACTCATCTCTTCAATATTATTGTCTTTTACCTTTGAGCAAATAAATTGTGATCAAAAAGTAGCTTCGTAAGTACTTAAGGAGTAGCTTAAGTCCGATTGGTGAAAAGCTTGATCAATTTATTTGAGTTGGTGTCTATTGAAAAGTAAAAGCTCCTTATAAATGCTTAGCAATTGAGTTAAGCTCTTGGAAAAATACTAGTACAATAACACTTTTGTATATTGTCTTTAACTTTCGCAAAAAGACTCATTGTTGGTGCAATACTCAATTCACCCCCCCTCTTGAGTAATTGTGCATAGGTTCTACAAGTGGTATCAGAGCTTAACCTTTGAAAGACTTAACCGTTTAAGGGAAAAGATCATGGCAAGCACAAGCTTTAACAACAACAACACTAGCGAAGGTAACTCAACCGCTAGACCTCCTCTTTTTAGCGGAACAAATTACTCTTATTGGAAAAATAAGATGAGAATTTGGATCCGTTCTCAAGATGTGAGAATTTGGAAAGTGATTGAGAATGGAAATCACATTCCAACAAAGACAACAAGCGCTAAAGAAGGAGAAGTCTCCGTCTCAAAGCAAGTACCGAAAGGAGAAGATGAATATAGTGACGATGATTGGAAGAAAGTGGCAATGAATGATAAAGCCATCAACTTCATTCATTGTGCACTTAACGAGCATGATTATATGAAGATCCCTACATGTGAAACCGCTAAAGAGATTTGGGATAAACTCCAAATCACTTACGAAGGAACCGACCACGTTAAAGAATCAAAGGTATTTATGTTGGTTCATGAATGGGAAAATTTTAAAATGAAAGATGAAGAGAGCATTGAAGAAGCTCTTGAAAGACTCTCCAAGATCTTCAACAATCTAAGCATGCTTGGCACAAAATACAATGATAAACAAATTGTGACCAAGGTGCTTACAAGCCTTACACCAAAATGGAACTCCAAAGTGAACGCCATTGTGGAAGGAAGGCTCTATGATCAACTTACATTTGATCAACTACGAGGTAATCTTCTCACCTATGAAATGACTATGCTAAATAGACAAAAAGATGAAGAAAGCAAGAAGAAAAGTCTCACCCTTAAAACAACATCACTACAAGAAGAGAGTGATGATAATGAAGAAGAAGGAGATGAAGAATTTGCACTCTTATTAAAAAGATTCAATAAGTTTGCAATGAAGAAAAACTTCAAGAGCAAAACAAAGGTACCAAAATGCTATGAGTGTGGAGAAGTTGGACACATCAAACCCAATTGTCCAAAACTTCAAAAGGAGGACAAAAACAAGAAATTTAAGAAGAAGGAGAAAGCATACATATCATGGGAGAACGAGGATGAATCCGACTCCGATGACGACGAGGTTGCAAATCTTTGCTTAATGGCAAGCGAAGAAAAGGTTAGTGATGACAACTCCACTTCTTTTAATTTACAAGATGAATATGATGCCTTACTTGAGGTGTACACAAAACTTACCCAAGATTATTCTCTCCTAAAGAAAAAGAATATGGATCTTTTAAAACAAAATGAGATGTTGAAAAACGAGAATATCAATCTTGGAAAAGATAAGTGTAGCACAAGTAGTGATCCATACAAATCTTGTAAAATGCATGAAAATGAAATTACAAATCTTAAGAACACTTTAGCTAAGTTCAATGAATCTTCAAAGAACTTAGATAAAATGTTGAAAAACCAAAAGCATGTTCATAATAAGGAAGGTTTAGGTTTTGAAAAAGGAAAATTTAAAAATGCTAAAACTCCTATTAGGCAACCGCAAGCCCAAAAGGCAAGCATGCCTAAAAGGAATGAAGCCTTTAAACATCCTCCTCAACATGCTTCATTTAGAAATTATAATCACAATGCATATAGATCAAAAGATGTTGCATTTAGGAAACAACCTAGGCAACCATTTAGAAACATGCATAGGATGCATAATCCAAATGTCATATGTCATTATTGTAATAAAGTAGGTCATATAGCACCCATATGCTTTACTAGAATTAAACATATAAACTTTCGTAGTCAAGATACGAGATGGGCACCTTATGGGCATTATGCTCATACTAACCATCAAGGACCCAAATTCACTTGGGTACCTAAATCCCAATTTTAATTGTTTTGTAGGTACGTGTTGGAGCTAAGGATACAAATTGGTATGTTGATAGTGGATGCTCCAAACACATGACCGGCGATGAATCAAAGTTCACCGCAATAGAGCCTACAAACGGAGGAAACGTGATCTATGGAGACAACAACACCGGCAAAGTAATCGGCGTTGGAAAATTTGGTAAAAATTCTTCTACCTCCATAGATAATGTTATACTTGTCAAAGGTCTCAAACATAATCTCATTAGTGTTAGCCAACTTTGTGACAAAGGAAACTTAGTCACCTTTGATTCAAAATGTTGTTTGATAAAAAGGCAAGACACTAATGAAATTGTGCTGATTGGGCACCGTGTTGACAATGTATACATGATTAATCTAAATGAAGTTTCCTCAAATGATGTGAAATGCCTTGTTAGTAAAAATGATGAAACTTGGTTATGGCATCGTATAGTAGCTCATGCTAACATGGACCATCTTAGCAAGTTGGTCTCTAAAGAGTTAGTAATTGGCTTACCAAAGCTACGTTTTGAAAAAGACGTCCTTTGCGACGCATGTCAAAAGGGAAAACAAGTAAAGGCCTCTTTTAAATCCAAAAACATTGTTTCAACAACAAGGCCATTACAACTTTTGCACATGGATTTATTTGGTCCTTCTAGGACTATGAGCTTTGGTGGCAATTACTATGCTTTAGTTATTGTTGATGATTACTTTCGATTTACATGGACCTTGTTCCTAGCAAACAAGAGTGATGCATTTCGAGCATTCAAAAGATTAGCCAAAGTTATTCAAAATGAAAAGAATTTGCATATATCATCTATTAGAAGTGATCATGGTGGAGAATTTGAAAACAATCTTTTTGAAACTTTTTGTGAAGAAAATGGCATTGAGCATAATTTTTCCTCTCCTAGAACACCACAACAAAATGGTGTGGTTGAAAGGAAAAATCGTCATTTAGAAGAAATGGAGAGAACTATGCTCAATGAGGCTAATATTCCTAAGTACTTTTGGGCGGATGCGGTTAGTACCGCGTGTTATGTTATGAATAGGATTATCATTCGACCTATTCTTAAGAAAACACCGTACGAATTGTACAAAGGAAGAAAGCCAAATATTTCCCACCTTCACGTCTTTGGTTGTAAATGCTTTATTCTAAATAATGGAAAAGATAACTTAGGCAAATTTGATGCTAAGGCTGATGAAGGAATCTTCTTAGGCTACTCTTTAACTAGCAAAGCTTTTAGAGTATATAATAAACGCATCATGACTATGGAAGAAAGTATTCATGTCGCTTTTGATGAAACTAACCGTTGTTGTGCTAGAAAAGATTTTGATGAAAATGTAGAAAACTTTGATTCACTAAATTTGAATGGTGAAGACAAAGAAAAAGATTTAAATGAAGCCTCTACAAGCTCAACAAAGGATAGTGTTCAAGTTGAAGAAATTGAACCATCACAAGCACAAATAAATGCACTTCCAAAGGATTGGCGTACTTCAAAGGATCATCCTCTAGACAACGTCATTGGTGATGTTTCGAAAGGGGTAACAACTCGATCCACTTTTAGAAATTTATTTGCATATAGTGCTTTTGTTTCTCAAATTGAACCATCTACCATTGAGTCCGCAATTGATGATGAACATTGGGCTATGGCAATGCAAGAGGAGCTTAACCAATTCAAACGAAATGACGTTTGGGAATTGGTGCCTAAACCAAGTAATCAAACAATTGTAGGAACAAAATGGGTTTTTAGAAATAAACTCGATGAAAATGGTACAATTGTTAGAAACAAAGCTAGATTAGTAGCTAAAGGTTATAATCAAGAGGAAGGCATTGATTATGACGAAACTTATGCTCCCGTAGCTAGATTAGAAGCAATTAGGATGTTACTTGCTTTTGCATCCTCTTATAACTTCAAACTTTATCAAATGGATGTTAAGAGTGCCTTTCTTAATGGTTTCATTCAAGAAGAAGTATATGTTGAACAACCTCCCGGTTTTGAGGATTATGAAAATCCTAATCATGTTTTTAAACTCAAGAAAGCTCTTTATGGTCTTAAACAAGCTCCAAGAGCTTGGTATGAACGTTTGAGCAAGTTTTTAATAGAAAAGGGTTTTAGAAGAGGGAAGGTTGATACAACTTTATTTATCTTGATTGAAAATAAAAATATCCTTTTGGTACAAGTTTACGTCGATGACATAATATTTGGTTCAACTAACGAATCACTTTGCAAGTTTTTCTCAAACCTCATGCAAAGTGAATTTGAAATGTCCATGATGGGCGAACTCAACTTCTTCCTTGGTCTTCAAATCAAACAAGGAAAAGAAGGAACTTTCGTTAGCCAAACCAAATATTGCAAGGAATTGCTCAAAAGATTTGGAATGGACAATGCTAAGGCAATGGACACACCAATGAGCACTACTTGCTACCTTGACAAAGATGAACAAGGTAAAAGCATAGATGTAAAGAAGTATAGAGGCATGATAGGATCATTACTTTATCTAATGGCAAGTAGGCCAGATATCATGTTTAGTGTATGCATGTGTGCGAGATACCAAGCTAATCCTAAGGAATCTCACTTAAGTGCGGTGAAAAGGATTATGAAGTATCTCATAGGAACATTAAATGTTGGATTGTGGTATCCGAAAGGATCCACTTGTGATTTGATTGGTTATTCCGATTCCGATTTTGCCGGTTGCAAATTGGATAGGAAAAGCACTAGCGGCACTTGTCACTTGCTAGGAAACTCTCTTGTTTCATGGCATAGTAAGAAACAAGTAAGTGTAGCCTTGTCTACCGCCGAAGCCGAGTATGTAGCCGCCGGTAGTTGTTGCGCCCAAATTTTATGGATGAAACAACAACTTATGGACTATGGACTCATGCTTGATCACATTCCTATCAAATGTGATAATACTAGTGCAATAAATTTAACCAAGAATCCGGTTCAACATTCAAGAACCAAGCATATTGAGATTAGACATCACTTCATAAGAGACCATGTTCAAAAGGGTGACGTGGTTATTGAATTTGTCGAAACTAGTAAACAACTAGCGGACATCTTCACTAAACCTTTATGTAAAGAAAGTTTTTTTAACATCCGAAATGAACTTGGTATCTTGGATTCTAATCTAATATGATTTGTTTGAATTCATTGTATTTATATTGCTATTTTTGTATCTCTTACTAACTTAAGCATTGGAGATATCCAATTAGCCATTGTTTTGTAGGTTTATGAGTTGATGAATGAGTGATTAATCTTGAGGTAGATTGAAGAATTTGAAGATTATAAACAATGGAGGATCAACAAATTGAAGTTTATAATGGTTTAAGTGAGTATATACATGATGGAACTCAAAGGATTGAAGAAAGAACCACCAAAGGATGAAAATTTGGTGATTTTGGGCAAAATGATGCATGTTGCATCGATGCAACCAAGCTTTGCATCGATGCAAAGCACACAACGTGCTATGTGCATCGATGCAAAGCCTATTGCATCGATGCAAACACGACCAAATTGCACAAAAACACGTGAATTTGGCATTTTTGAGCAACAAAACCCCACTTTTTCATCATCTTCAACCTCACAACTCATATCCCCACATTCAAACCTCCATAACCTCCAAAAAAAAAAAGCTATATCATCCACAATGCCTAGAATCAAGAGAACCATCAAGAAGTCAAAAGGCTCTTCAAGTGTGGTTCCACCTCCAAATGATCATCCTTTGGCAAGGTACTTTGCTTCTAATGAAGATCTTCAATTCTATGAGGCAAGGCTCGCCGGAAGAAAGGAAATTCCTCCGAGGTATTTGGATCCGACCCTTCTTGTCATTCATAAGTTTGATACTCTTAAGGCTATTCTAGTTCATCAAGGCCTCATGGATTTTGTTCAAATTAAGAGTAAATATTATCCGGATTTAGTTGCCATAGCCTATAGTACACTCATGATTGAGATTGATGAGGAAGATGAATCAAATTTCACATTATTCTTCAAGATAGGAAGAAAGGATTATAGGCTAGATGGTGATGAGTTAGCCACCATTTGGGAGTTGCCAAATCAAGGTGACTTGTTTCAAGGTGGTAAAACCCCAATTGATGAATGGGGTTATTCAAAGGACAATGCCATGCATTTGTTCAACCTTGTACAAGGAGCTCACTCCAAAATTAGTTGCAATTCAATGAGTGCAGAACATAGAACTTTGTTATATCTAGTCACCTATATATTGCAACCTAGAATATCCGGGCATGCGAATGTAAATGATGAAGATTTGATTGTCATGTGGGCTATGATGAATGGGATTAAGATTAATTGGTCATACTTTATAGTACAACATATGATTAGGCTCAAGATGAAGGATAGGAATGGTGGATTAGGATTCCTTTGCCTATGGTCTAAAGTCTTTGATTATGTTGGTATTGATGTATCAAATGAGATTGCCAAGGAAGTACCACCTCAATCTTGTATCAACACTCATATTCTCAACAAAATGGGAAGAAGAAATGTTGATGAACAAGGTCCTCAAGAGCAAGCTCCTCCACAAGCACCTCAAACTCAAGAACCACCCTCCTTGGTTGATGTAATGAGAGAATTACAATCCATCAACCAAAACATCCAAAGGATTGAAGTAGAGCATGGTAGGCAACTTGAAGCACTTAATCATCGTGTGTCTCGTGTAGATCATCGCACGGGTCGCTTGGATCGTCGTATTGATGACTTATATGAGCATTTCGGCATCCACCTACCGTATGAAGAGGATAATGATGATGATGAAGACCAAGATTGATTGTCTCCTCTTCATCAAGTCACTTTTTATTGCTTTATGAATTGTTAAACTAACTCCTAGTAAGCTAAGGATTTCTATTATGGTTTAAATACTTTGATATTTCCTTCATAATTTTTGATTAATGCTTGTATGCTTATTTGGTGAATAACTCAAAATAGGCTTGGTACCCCTATTTTAAGTTAATGTGCATGCTTTGATATATTTCACTTCTTTAGGGGGAATTATGCATGCTTGTTATATATAAAAAGAGGAAATCAAATTCTTTTTGAAAGGGGGAATATCTCATCCTTGAGATTAATAGAGAAATTGAACTTAAAAAAAAAATTCATTGTTTTATGCATGCTTCTATGACACATTTCAAACTCCTTTCTTTTTGATAATGTCAAAAGGGGGAAGAGAAGTTTGAGGATATTTGAAGTTTTGAACTTTTGAAAAAGAAGAAGTTTGAGGATTTGAAAAGAAGAAATAAGTTTGCGAAACAATGATTTCAAAAATACTTCCGCTAAGCAAAAACTTTGATATCTAAATCGTTTTCTTTGATAAACGCCCTTTAAGGGAACAAATGCACATATTTAGGGGGAACTCCTACAAAATTTTTTTGTGAAGTATTCTCCAAAGCTTTCTATAAAACAAAGTGCATTATTGTTGCTTTCAAAATCATTTATAAATGCATATCCTCAAAATTGGTTTGTTATTATCAAAAAGGGGGAAATTGTAAATCATGTTGCTTGTATGCGAAGTTTGTATTCGTAGGTTTTGATGAATGACAAACCAACAAACGACATGAAAGACAAACCAACAAACAACTTGAATGAACAAGCATGTTGAAAGATCAACCAACATTCAACGTTGAGGAATGAAGAGTTGAAAGCAACACAACAACAACAAGAAACTCAAGTCCACAACATTTGAAGACAAGTATAGTGTCTTAGGACTTAGGTAACTTCTTGTTAAGAACCAATTGCTAAATCTCTCAACACACACTCACAAAATGTTTTGATGCACATCTTGCAATTCGATGCTAGCCAAATGGTTTAAAACTTGTTTTCAAAGGTACAAAAGCATAGGAATTGACTCCAACAAGTTTGAGATCAATCCTAAGTATTTTGAAGTGATTTTAAGCCATTCTTTAAGGTTTGCATCGATGCACACTCATCTTGCATCGATGCAAAGCATGCAACGACTTGTTGCATCGATGCAAAGATGTTTGCATCGATGCAACCTAGCTGAAAATTCAAATTTCAGCTTCAAAGACACATTTGCATCGATGCAAAGTGTTATGCATCGATGCAAATGATTCAAAAACATAAAAAACGGCTAGTTTTGACAAAAAGGCTCCATCCCACTAACTCCCCAACGTTTCTAAGGTTTGGGGAGTCTATAAATAGATGGATTGAAGCCTTATTTCAAATACTTGAGTATTTTGCAAACTATCTTGTTCATATTCTTTCATTCTACACATTTTTTTTAAGGTGTTATAATACACAATTTGAGAGAGCAATATCAATTGGTTCAATAGTGCTAAACTTGTAATCATACACTCTTCTAGAGAGTACTCATTTCATCTCAACAATTCTTTGAGAATTGTTTTCTTGTACACTTTGTAAATTAGAGTGTGATCTCCAAGGTTGAGTCAAGAGTTATAAACACTATAGTCGGTAAGGATACCAAAGAGGTATACTAAGTACTCAAGGCAAATCTTAGAGAAGGTATCTCTAAGTGGAGTGGGTTAGTATACGAGTGGTGATCATATACCGTGAGGTGTTAGAAACTAAGGACTCGGATTGTAAAAGGTTTTGCGCGAGCACCTTGAAGCTTGGCAATAGTGGAACTTCTCAATTGCGATTGAGAAAGAAAGTGGACGTAGGACAAGGATTGTGCCGAACCACTCTAAATAGCGTTTGCATCTCTCCAAACTCATCTCTTCAATATTATTGTCTTTTACCTTTGAGCAAATAAATTGTGATCGAAAAGTAGCTTCGTAAGTACTTAAGGAGTAGCTTAAGTCCGATTGGTGAAAAGCTTGATCAATTTATTTGAGTTGGTGTCTATTGGAAAGTAAAAGCTCCTTATAAATGCTTAGCAATTGAGTTAAGCTCTTGGAAAAATACTAGTACAATAACACTTTTGTATATTGTCTTTAACTTTCGCAAAAAGACTCATTGTTGGTGCAATACTCAATTCACCCCCCCTCTTGAGTAATTGTGCATAGGTTCTACAATATTTTATAATAATAGTATTTTATTATAATAATATAAAAATCCAGTCTAAAGTTTAACTGGTAAAGATTATTATCGGTATTCTCTAATCAGTACAGTGGCACTAGAACACTCTAGAAATATTCTAGAGTACAGATATTCATAATATACCAGTGTCATATATACTTATAGCTTATATGTTTTATCTAATAAAGTAGAAACATATGATAAAAATCATCTAGCTTTGATAATTATCTCTCAAATTTTACGTTATGACTAAGCTTCCTCCTTATCTCCCTTTTAATTGTCATCTCTCTCTTTCTCTTCATTTTTTTCATTTTCCAAGAGAATTCTAGAGAGAAAAAGGAGAGAAAACTGCCTTCCTTAAAAGCCTCACCAAGGAGAGAACTAAAGCTTAACTTAAAAATCTAAATCGATTAAAAACTTTCTCTCATCTTTATCTTTATCCTCATACGAATTTCTCTAAGGTAAATTGAAGTATAACTGCCTTTTGGAACTTCTTTAAGATTCAGCCGTATGAGGTTCATGAAGAAAACTTTATGTTCTTGGTGTTTTTACTTAAAACGTCATATCTAAGAGTCTCAAGGAACAAAAAAATGCCATAAACAAACTTGAAAAAGGTGAAATAATTCCTCTATTTTCATGTATATGGTTCATCCCTTATGTACATGAAGGTGATGCTCATGTTTGATCTTGTTTCATTCATAAATAAACTTTATTCTAGGTGTTTTGGGAAGTTCAAAGTCTCACTTCTCAAGTATCAAGCTCAGAGGGTGAGTAAAATTTTCTTTTTTTTCATGATTAAATTTGGCCTTAAGAACTTCATTATGCTAAAAATTATTTTTGATTGAAATATATGAAGGATTTGGTGATAAAAAGCTTCCAAAAAGTGATTAAAAGGCTTGGAATCAAGGTAAGAGTTAGGTTAAAGCTAAAACCTTCATATATTTCTTAAAGCCCTAATTGATGTTGATGTTGATGTATGTTGTTGGTTGATGAAATTTGATGATGAATTGAATGTGTTGTATAATTGTTATTTAGGTGTGTTAAATGATAATGAATGTTTGAGGCTTGAGTCTTCGAATGTATTACATAGTGATGCATCAATGTTTATGCTTTGAAAATAAAAGATCCAAAGATAAGAGTGGAAAGAATAAGGTAAAATCTATGAAAGAAAGCTTAAAATACTTGAGCATAAAGTTAAGAGTGATAAGAATTTAAGAAAACTGAATGAAGGTCAATTTGGCCAAGGAATAAATTTGAAGAGAAATATGCAAAAGGAGAGTTTTAAAGGTAAATGATTTTTTTTTAAATATTCTTAGGTTGAAAATGTAAAGTGGAGTCATAAAAGGTAATGTGATATTTGTGAAAATATTTTGGAGGTTAAGAATATAAAGTGGAGTCATGAGGAATAATATGGTCTTTTGAAAAATGTTTAAGTTTAAATATGTAAAGTGGGGTTATAAGGGACAAAATAAAAATTTTAAAAATATCTAAGGGTAAAATGAGAATTTAAAAATGTTCAATAGTAAAATTAGAATTTTGAAAATGTTCAAAGGCAAAATAAAAATTTTAAAATACTCGAAAGCAAAACTATAATTATGGAAAAGATCAAGGGCTTAATAGTCATTATGTAAAAGTATGAGAGTGAAATAGTAATTTAGACAATAAGGGATATAAGTATCTTTTTAGAAAAATGAGAGTAAAGATGTAATTTTATAAGAAAAGACATAAAAATAATTTTCATAAAAGATTGAGATTAGAAAGATAATATAAAGATTAAAGGACATGAATATCATCTCATAAAAAGTTAAGATCATAACGGTAATTTAAGTACAGGAGGGCAAAAATATAATTTAAGACTAAGAATTCTAGAGCTCCTTTATATAACAAATTTAAGGTAGAGGTGAGGAACTAAGGGAAGATTAATTGATGACTAAAAGAGAAAAGAAAAAGTAATGAAAAAAGGGTAAATTGACAACTGACAATCAAAAACTGATAAATAAGAAATGAGAAATAAGAACATAAAAGGATTAGTAGATGATTGAAAATGAAAAAGGTATCAAAGAAAAGAGAATTGAGAACTAATAAATAAGGAAGAAGGATTGAGAAATGAGAAATAAGAGCTGAGAGATAAAAAATGAGAATTGAGAACAGAAAAAGGTTAAATTGAGAATTGAAAGTCAACTAAATAGCTACGAACTACTTATACAATTGAGAACTGAAAATCAATTGATATGGCTACGACCATAAGATTTATGTAATTAAAGATTGAGAAGGATAAGAGGATAGTAAATGAGAATTGAATGCTTAATTGGGCATGGCCAATTGAAACTTTATATTCTACTTGTTCAGTGCCAAATGTATATGGAGACGGTCGCAATTAATACATTGTTTTCCAGATGTAAGCATATTTAGTGCAAACTAAAAGTCAACTGAAATTGGCTATGCCATAAGACTTAATACAATTTGAAAGCCTGACTAAATAGTTGTAGCCATAAGACTTATGCAACTAACACATCTGGAAAGTTATATCTAGGACTTGTACTCGGATAATGTCGGGAATGGGTAGATAACCGACACATGAGCTCATGCCGTGCATAAAATAGACATGCATCATGATTTGTTTGTAGCATATTCTCTGTGATTTTGTATTGTGCTTGACTCGCTATTTTTGTGTTCTGTGATTTGTTTATATTTGTGTTTATGACTTATCTGTGACTATTGACTGTTATTGACTGACAGAGATGGGACAGATACTAATACAAAATGAGAATAAGTGATTGTAATAAATGCTATAAGAGAATATTAAGATTAGTTTATATTGAAAAAGGGAATAAAACAATTATGAGACGAAAAAAAGACAAAACCGAATAAGCTAGGATCGAGATTGATTACACGTAGGATTATTCCTATGCTAGCTTAGAGCCTTGTCCTAAAACTGATTAGTGAAACATTATCTTTCGTTAGTATCTTATTGGGAACTGTAGGTTTTTACCCGCTTTCTTTTACTGTTCTTACAAGTGGCCAATAAAAACGTTCGATGAGAAGACGGTGTTGCTCCTTTTTGTTACCTCCCAGACTTGGAATGGTATATATTTTTAAGACACGTGATGCTATGCAAGGAGCCTAGAGTGTCTCCCCTCTCTTTATTAGTATTTTTTTTTTGGAGTAAGATTTTCTAATTTAGATTTTAGACTAGAGGCTTTTTAAATGGTCAAGACTCAGAGTGTCACATGTATATAAGAGTGTGTATTAAATATTTTATGTAATGTGATATATGTTAAAAGGAGTATGAGTCTGCTTCTTATGTGCGTACGACTAATGCTAATTTTGCAATTTTACAGTATTAATCTAATGCCACGTGTAACTCTGCCTATGTTACACTTGCGATACATAGCCGGTCCCAAACTCGGATAAAGGAGGAGGGTTATATTAGGTCTTCGACAATCAACATAAAAACTTAGTCGAATCTTCATGACATGAATCAAAGACGTTATTGCGCTAAAGTTAGGTCCTTTCCCGGAAGCAACACGCTGTATGACTCGAGTACAGTGTCAAATGAGCAAGAGCCGCTACATCGATGCCCGGATGTAGTGTTAAATGAGCAAGGATTCTCGCGTTTTCGTGAAGGGACGGAGGTAAATAAGCTAGTTCACAAAGTAAAAGGTAAAGATCGAAACGACAGAAGATTGAGATTTGGGACATGAAACATTGGCACTCTAATAGGAAAATTCATGGAGGTGGTGGACACCATGACAAGGAGGAAGATTAACATTATGTGCCTACAAGAAACAAAATGGGTTGGTGCGAAGGCTAGGGAGTTGGATACTTCCAGATTCAAACTTTAGTATTCAGAAAAGGTGAAAAATAGGAATGGGGTAGGTATTATTGTGGATAAATAGTGGAAGAAGGATGTAGTAGATGTCAATAGGGTGGGAGATCGGATCATCTCTATCAAACTTGTGGTGGAAGAAGGTACTTTTCATGTGATTAGCGCCTATGCACCGCAAGTGGGTTCGGACGAACAACACAAGATAAGGTTTTGGTAGGATCTAGAGAGTTTGGTCCAAGACATACCTTCGGAAGATATATAATATTTTCTTAGGAGGAGATTTAAATGGCCATGTTGGAAGAAAAGTGACTAGGTATGGAAGTATTTATGGAGGCCATGGTTTCGGGGTGATCAATGCCGAGGGTAAAACTATTTTGAACTTTTCCTCAACCTTTGACCTTCTCATTGCAAATACATGTTTTAAAAAGAGAGACAAACATCTTATAACCTATAAGAATGACATGACAAGCTCTCAAATCGACTTCTTATTATTGAGGAAAGTTGACCGAAAATTTTGCATTAATTGTAAAATTATCCTGGGAGAGAGTTTAACAACACAACATAGGATTCTCATCATAGATTTTCGCATTGAGCAAAAGTTGAGGAAAAGACATCATACAAAGAACCCAAGGACGAGGTGGTGGCGGATGAAAGGTGAGGAACAAAGAAGCTTCCTAAGACGGGTAGGAGAAGAGGCAAAGTGGGATGGGAATGGAAGTGCGGAAGAGATGTGGAGGGAGATGGCAGAAGTTATTAGAAGAATAGCAAAAGAAAGTTTTGGTGAATCTAAAGGGATAGGACCAAGAGAGAAGTAATTCTAGTGGTGGAATGCGAGTGTACAAGAAAAGATAAAGGTAAAAAGGGAGTGCTTTAAAGAGTGGTTTTTGTGCCACAATGAAGATAATTGGGAAAAATATAAGGCAGCTAAGAAAGAGACAAAAGTGGCTGTAGGTGAAGCAAGAACAAGAACATATGAGGGTCTCTACTAGTCTTTAGGCACAAAAGAAGGAGAAAAAGGTATATATTGAATCGCAAAGAACCGTGAAAGAAGAATGAGATATTTGGAGCAGGTTAAATGCATAAAGAATAAAGACGGAGAGGTGTTGGTTCAAGAGGAGAAGATTAATGAAAGGTGGAAGAGCTACTTCTATGAGTATTTAATGAAGGGCATAAGACTCTTCCGAGCCTTGGTCAGTTATGCACAAGGGAAGAAGATCAAAACTTTAACTACTACCGAATGATTCGAGACTTTGAGGTAAAAGAGGCTCTAAAGCAGATGAAAAATGGTAGGGTGGTAGGACCGGATAATATCCCAATTGAAGTTTTGAAAGGACTTGGAGAAAAAGGTATCAATTAGTTAACCAAACTTTTTAATGAGATTTTAAGGTTAAAAAAGATGCCTGATGAGTAGAGAAAGAGCACCTTGGTACCTATCTACAAGAATAAGGGGGATATACAAAGTTGCAGAAACTATAGAGGGATCAAACTCATGAGCCATACCATGAAGTTATAGGAAAGGGTGATAGAACGATGGTTGAGAAAAGAGACACAAGTAACAGAGAACCAATTTGGTTTTATGTTAGGCAGATCTACCACCGAAGCAATTACCTGTTAAGAAGGATGATGGAGAGGTATCGTAGTAATAAAAAGGATCTACATATGGCGTTTATTAATTTGGAAAAAGCATACGATAGGGTGCCAATGGTGGTCTTATGGAAGGTATTAGAAAAGAAGAGAGTAAGGATTGCATATATTCATGCAATTAAAGACATGTATGATGGGGCCATTGATGAGCGGATAATTTATACGCTTTTTGGCATTATTTTAGGTAGTTTTAGTAGGATCTAGCTACTTTTAGGGATGTTTTTATTAGTTTCTATACAAAATTCATATTTCTGGACTTTACTATGAGTTTGTGTGTTTTTCTGTGATTTCAGGTATTTTCTGGCTGAAATTGAGGGACCTGAGCAAAAATCTAATTCATGCTGAAAAAGGACTGCTGATGTTGTTGGATTCTGACCTCCCTGCACTAGAAATAGATTTTTTGGAGCTACAGAACTCCAAATGCGCGCTCTCAATTGCGTTGGAAAGTAGACATCTAGGGCTTTCCAGCAATATATAATAGTCCATACTTTATTCGAGTTTAGATGACGAAAAATGGTGTTCAACGCCAGAAACACGTCACAAACCAGAGTTAAACACCAAAAACACGTTACAACTTGGCGTTTAACCCCAAGAGAAGCCTCTGCACGTGTAAAGCTCAAGCTCAGCCCAAGCACACACCAAAGTGGGCTCCGGAAGTGGATTTCTGCACTTAGACTTATTTCTGTAAACCCTAGTAACTAGTTTAGTATAAATAGAACTTTTCACTATTGTATTCGAAGTCTTTGGATGGATCTTTAATCAGTGTATGCGATTTTAGACCTTCATGGGGGTTGGCCATTCGGCCTTGTCTGGACCATCACTTATGTATTTTCAACGGTGGAGTTTCTACACACCATAGATTAAGGTGTGGAGCTATGCTGTACCTCGAGTATTAATGCAATTACTATTATTCTTCTATTCAATTCAGCTTATTCTTATTCTAAGATATTCGCTGCACTTCAATATGATGAATGTGATGATCCGTGACACTCGTCATTATTCTCACCTATGAACGCGTGCCTGACAACCACTTCCGTTCTACCTTAGATTGAGCCCGTATCTCTTGGATTCCTTAATCAGAATCTTCGTGGTATAAGCTAGAATTATTGGCGGCCATTCCTAAGATCCGGAAAGTCTAAACCTTGTCTGTGGTATTCCGAGTAGGATCTGTGATGGGATGACTGTGATGAGCTTCAAACTCGCGAGTGTTGGGCATAGTGACAGACGCAAAAGGATATGGATCCTATTCCAACATGATCGAGAACCGACAGATGATTAGCCGTGCGGTGACAGTGCATTTGGACCATTTTCACTGAGAGGACAGGAGGTAGCCATTGACAACGGTGAAACCCGAACATACAGCTTGCCATGGAAAGGAGTAAGAATGATTGGATGAAAGCAGTAGGAAAGCAGAGATTCAGAAGGAACACAATATCTTCATGCGCTTATCTGAAATTCCCACCAACGAATTACATAAGTATCTCTATCTTTATTTTATGCTTTATTTATCTCTATATTCGAAAACCATTATAACCATTAGAATCCGCCTGACTAAGATTTACAAGATGACCATAGCTTGCTTCATACCAACAATCTCCGTGGGATCGACCCTTACTCACGTAAGGTTTATTACTTGGACGACCCAGTGCACTTGCTGGTTAGTTGTGCGAAGTTATGACAAAGTGTGATTCACGTTTGAAAGCTCCAAGTCTTTGGCGCCATTGTTGATGATCACAATTTCGTGCACCAGCCATAACAAGTGTGAAGACTCAAGGTGGTGTGACAAAGGAATTTCCTATTGGTATAGGATTACACCAGGGATCTTTCTTAAGTCCATACCTTTTCACATTACTCTTGGAAATACTCACAGAGCACATCCAAGAGCCTGTGCCATGGTGCATACTTTTTGCCGATGATATCGTCCTTATAGGAGAGTTAATGGAAGACCTAAATAAGAAGTTGGACTTTTGGAGAGAAGCTCTGGAAGTGTATGGTCTGCGCATGAGTCGTAGTAAGACGGAATATATGGAATGTAAGTTTGGTCTGCGAAGGAAAAATCCCAATATAGAGGTGAAGATTGGAAAAAACATCATACGAAAAGTTAAAACTTTTAAGTATCTTGGGTGTATCATACAAGATAATGGATAGATTGAACAATATGTAAATCATAGGATCTAAGTTGATCAAAATGGTGGAATGCATCTAGTTTTATATGTGACAAAAAAGTGTTTTTAAAACTTAATAAATTCTAAATGTGGTTATACTTTATAGTACAAAGTGTTAGGCGACCAAAATGGAGCACGAACATAAGCTAAGTGTGGCAGAAATAAAGATGTTGAGATGGATGAGCGGTTATACACGATCAGATAAAATAAGGAACGAATATATAAGGGGGAGAGTTGGAGTAGCACCCATTGTGGAAAAGATAGTAGAATTGCGTCTCAGATGGTTTGGATATGTGAGAAGAAGACTAACAGAGCACCCAACTAGGAGAGTGGATGAGATGGAGGATGAATAAGGGGTGAAAGGCAAAGAAAGACTTAAGAAGACCATCTATAAAGTAGTCAAATAAGATCTACATATAAACGGTCTCGTTGTAGACATAATACATAACAAAACTCAATGACATTGTTTGATTCATATAGCTGATCCTACCTAATAGGACAAGACTTTGTTATTATTGTAATCTAATACCATATGTGGAAGCTAACCCTTATCAAATAAATACAAAGTGCACATGTCAAGCAACTAACCATCTACTGTATTTTTGTTATATGTTAATGGATTCGTTTGACAAAATGTTTATTATTACTCACTGCAAACAAGATTTAAAAAAATCAAAGAAAAATTTTTTGTAAGCTACGAAAAATTTTATGACCCATGTATGTTCCTGAAATTCGGCGATATGTCTTTTACCATCTTTATTCCCATAACGAAAATATAAACCATACATATGACACTAATAATCAGCAGTCGCATGCATCATTAACCCAATGTCTCTAAGCAAAGACAGATAGACGTGCTGCATTAGCAAAAATCTGTATTCGAATTGAATGCAATGCATGGTACAGTCAAAACCACCCATTAAATATTCCCTGCATCACCCTAGCTCCTAGCTTCTCCCAACAGTGTCAGCTTTTCATGTATGTATGGTCCTCTAAGCCAACACCACGTGGTTAATGAAGCTTTTGATTCAGAACCCAACCCACCAAAGAGGGTTTTCAGATTTATAATTGGAAGGGGTCCTGCTTCCTAGTCTCTTTATGCTCAGCTATATATGCTGTGAGCAAAGCCCTAAGCATCGGAACAGAGTGTTACTATGCACTTTGGGCCTCCGTGTTTTTGCACTCTCCAATTATGTTCAAATTCCATTCGATCGGTTTGGATTATTAGTAATTAGTTCATCAACTTATTTTTATGCTTCTCCAGGTGTTCAGACTTCAGATCATATTACTAAAACTTTGACTATACCAAGTCTAATCCATCAATAAAGATTTATGAAAAAAAATTTAGAAAATTTTAGTTGAGGTTGAGGCAACAAATTATTTATAGTAATAACCAATCTTACGTTGGTTAATTAATTAATGAATTTATTTTACAATGTAGTATTAATCTATTATGGTTGCATTGATGCGAAAGATATTTTATATGGTTATTTAGTCGTATGGTATCATCATATTAATAAAAAAAATGTTTAAAAAGGCCCTAAATATATTCTTTTGAGGAGTTAAAGTAGTGGAATGTTTTCTCTATAAAGATAGGAATAATAACTAGCAAAAGAATTTTAAGTATAGGTAAGGTAATTTAGTTGTATTCATTGTTTCTTCTTTCTGTTTTTAACTCTATTAATGTTTTGTACTAATAATGATATATGTAAAAGCAAAAATATTCTTTGTACTCCCTAGTCAAAATTTTTGACTTGGACATTTTAATACTCCACAAATTCTGTTAATCTTCAAAATTTTTCGAGACAAATTGATATTTTTTTAAGGGTGGGTAAATTATCTTATAATGATATTTTTTAGGATTTAATTATCTTATTATAATAAAATTCGTTAGAGATTTATTTGTTGTATATATTAAAAATTTTATTTTAAACATGACAAAGTAGCTGCTCAAACAAGCGAGAGTTACTGTTTAGGACTTGTAGTGTAATAAAAATGTATTTGAAAGTAAAGTATTTGATAAATTATTTGGAGATGAAATTATAAGTTGTAAATCTTTTATGTTGATGAAGTTGAATTGATGCGAATTGATGAGGTTTGGTGAAATTTCTGACTGAAGAGATGTGATGTATCAACGTTTCTTACTGCATATCCGAGGTACCATAGTTAATGTCTCCATTCCCATAACCATAACCCTCTCTTATGCTCCCCACTACCCATATCACTTTCACTAATATCATCATCACCAATTCCTTTTGCTTCTCCTCTCTTCTCTCTCTCTCTCTAACATCTTCTCTGGTCCCTTTTCTCCAATAATCTCTTGTGGGTCTTTCATTCTATTTTAATTTCATAATTAAGTCCACATATAGTTTTCTAGAATTGTTCTTGTTTCTTGAAGTGTCTTCCAATGAGATTGCCCAAGCTAATAATAGTTCTTATGTGCCTTTTGTTATTCATGGCTTGCATTGGGTCTAACATTACTACTATGGCAAGGAAAACTTTTCTTGGCAATAAAAACGTGCTTCATCATAGTTCAAAGAAGAAGAAGACAATTATAATTAGTGAGTGCAACGCCAAGAAGAAGGGATATCATCATCGATTGTCTAATTGTTCAGAGAAGAACACAACAACAACCTTAGATGGCAAAAGAGTTGTTCCCACAGGTCCAAATCCATTGCACAACAGGTAGTTATTATTAGAACAAGTGTGTGTATGTGCAGTGGTTCATACTCTCCCTTTGTTATATTACAACGACTAGTGTTTCTTCGCTTTGTTTTTTAGATACAATCTAAATGGATGTATATAAAAAATAGTGAATAAACACTTACTATGAAACACATGGATTATGTCTTGCACAACGAAGCAAAAACTAATTAAGAAGACGCATATAATGTATGTAATTTATGTCTGTGTTTTAATGTATTTTTTGGAAGTTGTACAATTTTCTTCTAAATTACTTCCTCAGTTCAAATTTTGTTCCTTAGTTCCCTTAATTAGTCTTTTTTTTTCTTTTCTTTTCTAATTTTTCCTCCTTCATGCTTATTATATATGTATTATCTTGTACATGAGATTGTCATTAAACGAAAGTAGCTTCTTCCAATCCAAGGCATTGTTGGTACTGGCATTTTACGATATTACCTTAATAAAACAACATATATAGATTAGTTTTAAGTGTTTTGCTAATTAGTATAAGAAAGCAATCTTATATGGCCGATAAAATTTATTATTTTAGTTAATACTTAACTAATAAAAATATTTTTATATTAAATTTTGAATTTTAAACTATAATTTCTAAATTCTAATAGTATAAAAATAAATTATTGATCTAAAATATTAGTCTCTCAAGTCTCAAAATTTCTCTTAGTATAATAAGGATACTATATTAATAAGTAAGGTTAATAAACTGATAATTTTTTTATAGAAGAAATTTTCATTTTAAGATTCAAGAATTTGAAAATATTCAATGAAAATTTTTAATAAGTTTTTCTTTAGAAGATATACTCGTTAATAAATTTCCACTTCTAATTGATAATTATAACACAAGATAATTTATATAGCATGTCAAGTAATTATATTATATATAAATTATACATATCGTTAGTTTGGGATAAATATTAATCAAATATTTTTAATAACATCATTACATTACATGAATAATTATATTAATAATATTTTATTAAGATATTTTGAAAAAAAAAATAGGAGGCTAAGGTTTAATTTGTAGACGGAAATGAAAAGGAGGACATAAATTTATCAGTTTGACAAAATATATTTAGTGTAAAATTTTATGAAAAATAAAAGTAATTAAATATTAAAAATGCTACAATTAATTATATTAAGCTAATGTTTATATATAAACCTTCCCTTCTGTTTGTTCCTCCCAAATACTCTATCAAGGAATGTCTTAAAATTAAAGTAATGTATGGGAACTATTTCTATATATATATATATATATATATATATATATATATATATATATATATATATATATATATATATTGTGTTGTAGGAGAAGAGCTGGAAAAAAGTTAATCTACCATGAGTTATTTGCGGTATAATTTGTATTTGGTCAGATAAAAAATAACTTTAGATTGATTATTTTATACGTTTAAATTCTTTAATATAAATATTTTTATTTTTAAATGTATTTAATATCTTTAGTTTCGCTTGATTATTTATTTATTTTGTTATTTTTTTTAAATTGTCAAACATTTTAACAAATTTTAGGTTAGACTAAATTTAACAATAAATCAAACTTAGTACTCAATAAATAACCTATAGCAGGTTACATGCCAAACTTAGATCAGTAAACTTTATTGCAGACTTGGTGAAGTATGACCTAATCTAACCTGTTTTCAATTTTCATCTTTAACTATGGATTTATAAGACTTGAAGTTGACTTTGGCCTAGATCAAAATGTTGGTTTTATTTATTTATTTATTTATTTTTTCTTCTTAATGGAGCAAAGAATACTTATTATTTTTAATTTTTCAAAAGAAATGGGTAGACAAAAATAAAAGATAAATTAAATAAAGAGCATAAAATAAAAAATAAAACTAATAAACTAGGAGCATGAAATTAGGTTTAAAATTATAAATAAAATTCAATTTATAATATTACAAAAAGACTAAACTAAACAAAAAATGTTACATATTAAAAGACGAAATTGAAGAGTTTGGTAATGAGTATATTAAGCTATAGAGAAGGCAATAATGATGTTAGTAACATTTTGGTACATGTTTGGGGGGGTGATTGATTTGGTTAAAAAGAGAAAGAAAGTGGTTGTGATCCGAATCCACGACCTGTGTATCGGCAATGAATTAACGGCATTAAATGTGTGTGTCGGGGAAAAATTGAATGTGATGCCTGTGGCATATCTGCCATGCAGTATTAAATTCGAAAGCCAAGGGTTAACACTCTCTACTCGTCTTCTCTTTTTGCTTTTTTGTGTTTTGTATCCCTCCAAAACCTACTTTTTTTCACTTAACCAATCGCGCTTTTCCATTCTTGTTTCTAGTCTCCTTCTAACAGTAACAGCAGTAGTGTACATCTCGAGGTTATGTCAACATACATACATACCTCATGCCATGCCATGTATGCTCCCACTTCTCTTCGGTTTTGTTTGGGAGTTTAAATTTGGAGGGAAAAAGAAATGGAGGGAGATAGAGGCTAATAAAATAAGAGTTGTTGACTAGTATATACAGCAGGGAGTATCAACTTGAACCGATAGAATTAGAAATTCAAACGTATAAAAGTTTAATTAAAATTTAACTGAAATTAAACTTATATATAATAAAATAATATATTTATATTTATATATAATATAATTTTTAAAAAATATATTTATATATTTTATTATTTTAAATTAGTTAATTACTAAAACGTTAGACTAATTAATCAATAATTTAATTAGTTTTTTTGGCTGTTTGACTATTTTACTATTTACTAAATTTTATTCTGAATCGAACCAGTTAATAATTTTTTTTATTAATTTGGTCAAACTAACTAATTTAATCTAATTCTCAGGACAACGATAATTAGAACATATACCAAAGGACTTAAATTCGAATTATACTATTATTATTGGCTCTTTTAATAAATGATCTCAATATATCTATAAATATTTGTTGAGTCTAAAAATACGTTCTTATTTTAGTAGAATGATTCATATTGAATTTACCTAAATTTTTCTATACAAATAAATAACTAAAATAAAAAGAAAAAAAAAAGAAAAATACTTTGAGAGATGATATTTTGTTTAGAATATTAGGGTAAAATATCATTTATGTTCTAAAAGTTTGACGCAAGTACAATGTTGTCCCTAATATTTTTTTAATCTTATTATTTGTGATCCAAATATTTTAAAAATAATTCAGTGTTATCGCCCTGTTAATTAAAAATTACTAATGAAGTTGGTGACATATATAATAAAGAGTAATTATCTAAATTATTTTTAAGGGTTTAAAATTAGACACTTTAATTTTTTAAATATTAAAATATATAAAATAATTTTTAATATTTATTTTTATTAGACAATATAATCTCTTTCTGTTATTCTGCTTTTTGTTAGTTCCAACATTAAATTGCACCGTTAAATTTGTACGTGTACAATTTAAACAAATTAATTTTTAAAGTAAAATATAAAATAGTCTCTAAAAAATCTAAAAAATTTCAAAATAATCTATAAAAAATTTAATTTTTTTGAATTAGTTATATATAATTATTTCTAAATTAATAAATTTTAATTGCTAAAATTTTTGGTCTATTTATTTTAAATTTGATTATTTATATAAAAATATTTCTATGTATTTTTAAAATAAATTATAAATTAATTTCAAAAAGACACTTTTTAAAAAAAATTAAAACAAATGAATGAACTCATACTTATTTTTTACCATACAAGATATTAATTTAATTTAATTCAATTTATAGGTGTCATATCTTAGGTCATTCTTTAGTGATGAAAAAGAAAAAAAGATAGTGTTGTCTGGAGATAAGGAGCTTTCATTTAACATAAAATTTTCACTAAACAATTGAAATATTTGTATAAATGCTTATGCGAACTAATATAAACATATTACAAAATTTTAATATAAAGTTCCTAATATATACTTTGCAACACTTAAAGAAATGTCTTGACAAATTTAAGTGTTCTATTGATATTTCTTAAAAAATTTTAAAATTTATTGGTTGTAATGTTGCATAAAATAAGCTTATAGTTAAAGTTATTTGTGCTACCATAATTAGCAATTATGTCAAAAATAATATATTTTTTTATTAAAAATATTTTTTTAAAAATTTATTTAGTGTCAATAAATAATAACCTTTATAATGCAATGACCTCTTAGATTTAGTTATTATTATTATGATTAATAAATAAAATTATTTTTTAGTATATATTTTATTATTTTTATATATTTTATTTATTATATTTTTTATTAATATTTTATTATTCTGATTAATAAAAGTATTCTATTTGAACTTTTGAAAAATATTAAAAACGAAGAAATTATTTTTGAAATTTTTAAATTTTTTAAGGGACTATTTTAAAATTTTTAAATTTTTTAGAGATTGTTGTATACTTGAGACTGATTTGTCTAGCTCTCACATGTATGTACATAACGACCACGTGTGTGACATTTACGTCAACAACAGGTTAGTAAAGAAAATTATATTGTCTAATAAAAATAAATATTAAAAATTATTTTATACATTTTAAAATTTGAGGAACTAAAGTATTTAATTTTAAAAATTTCAGATACTAATTTAAATGATTATTCTACATTAAATGTTGATGTTTCGTGTGGCAAAGTTCTATATATCACTATAATATATACATTTGAAAAATAAATAAAATTAACTTATAAAAGATTTATAATATGATAATATTTTTTTTACTCACATCATGTTCTTATATCTATATAAAACCATATTTTTCTCTATTAAGTCACTTTTGAAACATCAGGAATACACAGAAAAATATAGTCAATGGTCATACTACGATAAAGAATGTTTTTTCATGAAGAGTGAAGAATTCTTTTTATAATAAAAAAATAAAAAATCTGCAATGTATATTTTTTTTTAAAAATATTTAATTATAATCTTTACTTTTCATCTCACTTTATTATTCGTCTAACTTCATTTTTTACTAAAAAGCTTTCAATAGATAAAGACTATTTAGATATAAAAAATACTATTTATATATAAAAATTAATCATCAAAATTATTTATTATATATTTATATATAAAAATATATATGTTATTTAATTTTTTAAATATATATTTTATATTTTAATATATATTTTATAATAATAACTAATTTTAGGCTAATTTTAATATATATTGTATCCGATTATTTTGATACATCTCTAGATTCATTTAGAATCGCCTTATGTTATTTAGTAACAAATGATAGGATTAGAAAATGCTTTACCTTTCAAACCCTCTTATAAACCTAATTATTTCAGTTTTCCAAACTAATTTTTACAATTCTAAAGAGTTAAACCTCAAAATAGTTCCTCAAATTGGTATCATATACTAAAATTATTCTTGAGATTCCAATTGCACTAATTACATCTTTAAGATTGACAAAAGTACACCATGTGACCCATTTTTCATTAATGACGTGATGACATGACTTGATGACGTGGGCTGTTAGTGACACGTGTCATTCTATGATTTGGCCACGTGTAATAGTATGATGATGTGGTGACTAGTGACACATGACATGCTGATGTGGATGATTGTGTCACGTGTAAAAATACTATTTGGTCACGTGTCCGTTTGTGCCACGTATCGCAATAGTATTCGTCCACGTGTCATCCATTATGTCATCATTGTAGATACATCCAAAATAGTCCCTCACTTTGCATTAAGTGACTCATTTTAGTCTCTGAAATTGAATGTCGTACATCAAACTAGTCCTTTCACCAGTTTTTTCTTATTTTTTTTGTAAATTTAAAATTCACAATATCTTTGAATGCATTAATTTCAATTTATTTTTTCACATGTTATTCAAATACAAGTGTTTTCATAAAATATTTTTTCTCTTGCGGATACCCCTAACAGCCGTTTTGGAGTTGACGTGAATGCATTTTAAGCACCCTCACTACCATCTCCGATTTCTTTCAATTCTTTTATAAAAGATTTTTTCTCTTGCGGATACCCCTAAGTCCCTAACCGCCGTCTTGAAGTTGACGTGAAGGAATTTCAAGCGCTCTCACCAGGGACGGATCCAGAAATGTTGTTATGGGGGGCCAATAATATATATAATATAGAACTGTTGCACGCACTTTTCTAGCAAAGATATGCAATATATCTTTTTGAACACCGGAAGATATATATTGAGCATTCCCAGGAGCATTTTCAAGGACAACATTATTAACATTCTGATTACAGGAAGCTAAAAGTTTAATTAACTCAATAAAATTTCCTCTATTCAAAGATCCAGGACTTTCATCATCGCCTCTAAATGCACATGCTTGAAATGCAAGCCATCAAATAGCATTAATAGATGTCTTCAACCTTAAACGGTTATTTGCAATAGTTTCATTACTATGCCTATCAAGAACTTTGTCTATATGCTTAGATTGAGCCATTAAATCATCACAAGATTTCACACATAAATTATGGGGAGAATTAGGAATAGAACCCTCGTGACATACAAATGCACAATTTACCCCATTGTTTACTTTCTTCCAATTACTAAATCCTAACTCTGAAAATGCATTTTTTCCATCATTACGAGCACCATAATGTTTACCAAACAAGTAGCAAGGCAAACAATAAGCAGCATCTTTTTCTGGTGAATATTCTAACCAACTTGGAAATTTCTTAAACCAAGAAGATTGAAAATATCGACGATGATTGTTATTACCAGAAGCTGGATAGCTAATATTTGTTGGTTGGTATGGCCCAGCTATTATGTATGCTCTACGAATCTTATCACGTTCATTGACATTATACTGCCAAATTGGACGTCGCTTTCCTGGATCCCTTTCTAGTAAAGAGATATCAACATCTCTTTCTAATCTTGGTACTTTGGTTTCATGTTGATGTGTATTTTGAGTAAGATTAGAGAGCTCACTTACTTGAACTTCTTGTGAAATAAGATTTGAGGATTGACTTGTTTAAACTCCAACATTATCAGTAGCTTTTCTCTTAAAAATTGCATCAATTTTACTTTGTTTTTTCATCATAAAATATTCTAATTTTTTTTACCTGAAAAAAAAACTCAAAAAATTATATACTTACATAAATAAACAAAATCTAAGTATTTTTTATTAATTAAATATTAATAATAATAATTTTTTTACTAAATTACTATCAATTATTCAATTTCATTAAAAAATAAAATAAAGAAAAAGAAAAAATAAATCTCAAAATTAAAATGAATACCTTGTGTTTGATATGAATATATTATATATGATTGAAATATAAAATAACACTATACACTAGATACTTACCTTGGGAATGGGCGAATGGCAGTGGCACTGAGATATTGATTTGGTGAGTGCGGCGTGACTTGCGAGGAAATAGCACAGGAGAATTAGGAAATAGAATAGGAAACGTGAACAAACAAAATTAATTTTTAGGGATTTGAAACATTTTAAAAGTTATTATGTTTTATTTGGGTTGGGACGTTGGGTTAAGCTTTCTATTACCTTTTTTTTTAAAGCCCATATATCCGTCCTTGGCTTTCACTATTATCTCCGACCTCTTTCGTCTAGACCGAAGAAGTTGGAGATGATAGTGATTTGCACACAATGGGAACATGTATTTCATAAGAACAAAATAAATGTTTATTTTAAGGGTTAAGTATGATTTTGGTTCCTAAGGTATAGGTCAAAAATTATTTTTGTTCTTAACCTTTTTTGCATACAAAATTGTCCTTAAGGTTTAACTTGGTTTTAAAATCGTCCTTATCTTAGGGACCAAAATCATACGGAGGTGGCAGTGGAAGCAGAGACAAAGGTAGATCATGAACAACTTCTTCTTCTTTTTCTTTTTCTTCCCCCTTCTTCTTCTTCCCATCCTCCTTTGGAGGAGTAAAAACACTCTTTTTCTCTTATTTTTCTTTTTTTATTTTATAAATTTTTTTGTTATGGATAATTTAGTTCAAAATTTTAATATTTAAATAAAAATAATGATTTTAAAATTTGGTTTTAGACCTTAGGGGCGATTTTGTATGAAAAAAAGGTTGGGAATGAAAAACTTTTTTAGCTTATACCTTAGAGACCAAAATCGTACTTAACCCTTATTATAATTACTGATTTCTTGTTAAAAATACATGTTTTTTATGAAAAATGAGTGTAACCAATCATATAATTCTTTTTTTATAATAACATACTTATATATTACAAAATTTACTAATGTTAAATTATTATAGAAAAAATTATATAATTAAAACTAAAATCTTAAAAAATTTTATGAAAGCACTTGTATTTAAACGATATATGAAAAATAGAATTGAAATTAGTGCAACCAAGATATTGAAAAATTTTAAATTTAAAAAAAAAAGAGAAATTTTGGTGAAGGGACTAGTTTGGTGCACGACATTCAATTTCTGGGACTCAAATGAGTCCCTTAATGCAAAGTGAGAGATTAATTTGGTGCATCTACAATGATAACATGATGGACGACACATGGACGAATATTGTTGCAACATGTGGCACAAACATACATGTGGCCAAATAGCATTGTGACATGTGGCACAACCATCCACATCAGCATGCCACGTATCACTAATCACTACATCATCATACCATTACACATAGTCAAACCATAGAATGACACGTGTCACTAACAGCCCACGTCATCAAGTCATGTCATCACGTCATTAATGAAAAATAGGTAGGAACTGACATGGTGCACTTTTATCAATTTCAGGGACGTAATTAGTGCAATTAGAAGCTCAGAAATAATTTTAATGCACGACACCAATCTGATCACAAGAACTATTTTAAAATTTAACTCTACTTCAAAACTATCAAACCTGAGGAAAGAAACTCATTTCTTCCCTCTATCTTTCTTCTCCTAAATACCTTCTTTTTTTTTCTCCATCCAACCTCACAAAGAAAGCATTCGGTAATTCACAATAATACATGTTATCACTTATTACAACATAGGGCCTAGTCAAAGTGGCTGATAATCTAGTTCATTAACAGCTTGAGCGGGGAGGAGTGATTTTGTTAAGAGAAAAGAAGAATATTCAAAAATACATATTATTCTAGTACTAAACAATGAAGTGTAAAAATAAAAATACTGGATAATTCTATGATAAAAAAAAGATTTGTGTAAAAAAAATAAATAAAGAAAAATTTATAACTTTATTTTAAAAAATTAATAAAAATAAAATAGTGCATTCACCTAGACAAAAATTTAACTATCTAAGAGTAAATTTTTATTTCTTTATCATTTTTTCTCTTCACGATAATATGTACCGTAAATACTAACTTCAATTAATCTACGGTGTAAAAGTTAAGGTGTTAGAGATAAAATTACACTAAACTTATGAACAATAATGGAGCAGTAAATGTAACCTGAGCATCGAGTGATAGATTGATCTGGGAAAAATTAATCGAGCTATCAGTTAAATTAGTTGTAAAGTTAGTTAGTTAGTTGATTTGACTAATAAGCAAGTTAGTTAGAAAAACAGAATAGAAAGCTGGCAGATAGAGGCGGTTAGCAAGTTTGTTATTCAATTTGCTTAGTTCGGCGAGATTGTATATATAGTTAATAAGTGAGTTTAGTCCATTGAATAGTTCATTGATCAATGAAAAATCAGTATTCATTTCTCAACCACTTCCCTCTCTGTTCTTTCCTTTCACCTTGAGTTTTCTCTCTTCTATCTCCTTAGAGCTTACGACTCTTCAGTAATATACCAATTAGTTTGAGATTTTGGATTTAGTAAAATCTTTTTTCATTCATATTGAAACCCAATTAGTAAGAAACAATCACCATTAGCAGTTTGACACATTTTTCGTAGTGATTTTTCATTTCTCAAGCCTATATATAGAAAAGGGATTACTTATCACCAAAATACTGTCATTATTTAATAGGTTGTGTCTCTGGTGATCTCGTCCGTGGTGGCTAGGGGTGACTATGGGTTGACTGTCCAGTAAAATGCTCACAAATAACTTTCTCATTAGTAGCATTGACTTCTCCTTAAGATATTAAACACAGTTAATTTTTGTTCTTTTACCCCACTGAAGGAGTTGCTGGCCGGTGCTGAAAATGGGCGAACTGTGTAGACGATATCATTGCTCATTGGAGCAAATATACTCAAAGTGGGTTGGTTATGTGTCGATTGTTGTCAGCTGATTCTAATATCTATGGCCGAAGGTAAAAGCTGATTGTGAGGTCAATGGGTTGGTTATTGATGAAGTAAGGGAAGACGGTGACATTTGTGCGTGTGTGAAGGGTGATGCACAGCATCGTGTGTTGTAGGATTAGGATTTGGAGTTATTCTAGTTTGTTTGAGAATCCAAAACAGAATGAGCTAAGTGTTGCAAGTGGCCATAGATGGAGGTTCGAGGGTGTAGCAGGGAGAGGTTGAAGAAGAGTGGTTCATATTTTTTTATTATTTTTTAGACATCTCTGATGAGTGTTGTTGCAAAAGGGGTAATTTTGTTTTGTCAAAATAGGTTTGGGCTTTTGGTTGTTTTTGGTTGGTGAGGTTTTTTGTTGTTAATACTGTTGGACCCACAAATTCCAAATAATTAAATGTTAAAGAGAAGGTGTTCCTATGAAAAGGAAAAAAATACAAAATTAATGATGTTTATTATTATGTTGTGATAGTTAGAAGTTAGAACATAGAAGCATTAGAAGCATGAACACAGCAGTAGAAGCATGAAGCAATTCAAATCAGACTCGGCTTATACATGTGACCACAGATCAACCTCGCATACTCTCTCTTTTCAAACTAAATAAGACAAAAATCAAATGATAAAAGCTAGACATATGGGTCGTATAGGAAAACTATGCTCTGTCAGCACCGATTCATACTACGGCACCGTACATCGATCCTCTCTGGCCACGAACTGCACCGACGGTTACTACCACCTGTGTTGCCCACGGTTTCTACTGTAGAATTTCACAGCCTCCTATTTCTCTATTCGATTACAGATGCTCTGCTCTAAATGAGCCACTACTGCTCCCATAGGTCGTTTGAGACCACCACAAAATCCTACTTCGATTTTTCCTCATCAAATGTTTATTTATATTTCTATTTGTTTTAGAGAATTTTTTTATGATTTCAGATCTAATAACACCAGCGTATTTATCATTTCTGGTTAAGAATTTTACCGTCATTAACAACATGAAAGCCAAAGTCAAACAACTTCCTCCTATCCACATGTAGTGTACTGATTGGTGGAAAGGGTATAGTCATTGTAGCCACAACACATTTATGACTACCATAGACTGCACCTACTTAATAACATCGTTGTCGTCTTAAGATATTAAGCAATACAATAAATATTATGTGCACACAAAACGTATAGCAGCGGTGGTTAGTTGTCCAGATAGCGGCGGTTTTTTTACCGCCACAAAACATATAGCAGCAGTTGGGAGACCGCTCCAAGATAGGGTACGGCTAAACTCTTAGCGGCGGTTTTCTGCAACTGTTGGAATAACGCTGTTAAATGGTATATTGCGGTGAAAGCGTTTTGCGGCAGTTAACGACCGCTACTATCTTCGGAAACCGATTGATGTCTGTGTCGTGGCGGTTTGTTAACCACTGCTATATCGGTCATACAACTAGTTATTTTTTAAGCGGTTAATAAATATCGCTGCTAGGTTTCTTATTTTGTTTTTTCTTTCTTCGGTTTATTTGAATTTTTATTTCAAGTCACAATCACCATTTTTCTATCTTTTTAATTTGAGATGTTAGATATTAATTTAACTGATTTACTTCCAATTATAATAAAAAAATATAATTCAAGTAAAAAACAATGCTAGAATAATCAAAATTATACATATAACTGCAAAATAATATAGTTAATAGCAATTTGTCCTCAAAGTGCATGATGAGGGCCAAATGTCCGTTTAAAATTTTCTCAAATTAAAACACAAGATTTATTGTAAGCATAGTTTCAAATTGGCAAATAACCCCTATCAAAGTTTAAACAAGATTGTCACAAATTCAAATCAAATAACCGAGAGTTTTAAATCTTAGGTCTTTCTCCCACATAATTGCAATCGGGTGTGCATATCATTGGCTATGAGAAAGAGGAGTTTTGAACGCTATAAACAAGAAATATAAATAGCAAGAAATTAAAGAAGCAAACAAAAAACTAAACAATCAACAATGAAGGAAATTAACTAGCAAAAGAAAGGAAATTCAAATGCTAAAGGAAATCTTGGCAAGGGTTGAGAGTCAAGGTTTCCTATCCTAGTCATTGACCACAAACATGAAAATTATGAAGAGTTAATCCCACTTCGTCAACCTCTATACATTGAGAAAAGTCAAGCAGAAATAATTGATCTCAATCCACAAATCCTAACCAACTCATTAATTAGGCTTAGTGAAAGAATAATGTTAGTAGAAACCAAATTTACACCTACCAGGGGAGTCATGCAAAAGATGAAGAATGTCCAGACAATCTGTTTCACACACTATATCTCTCAATCCACAATCCTAAGCTAAAACAAGGCCCCTCCAAACTACAAAAAGCTCACATCGGATGATGGATCAGGGAGGAGAGCTACCAGAACAACCCGTAATTTAAACCCATTAGAATTTCTAATAAGACAACCAAATCCAGCCAAGCTCAAATAATTAAACAAACTAACATCACAATTAACTTTAAAGCTATTACCTACAGCAAGTTTTCAAGACAAACGGCTCCTAAAGGTACTAAAAGAAGTACACCTGTTTATATATATTACCTTAGATCCATGACCGTGCTTCTGATGGGAGCAATCACCTTGTGATTTGTCCAATAATTTTCAGCATTGAAAATGTCATTGCACCTATGCCTCCACAACCACCACACTCCAGTCCCTACAAGAGCCTCCTTACCAGACATGACCTTCCGAAACCAGGCTTCCATAGAGAACCATTCAACCGAATCAATAACCTGAGGATCTAGCATCTGCCAAATAACTCTAGAATATACACAATCTCTAAGGAAATGTTTTACTATCTCCAGAGCCGTATTGCATCTTTGGCACATAACTGAACTAGCTAGATGTCGACTGAAGCAGAAGACCTCCGTCAGGAGAGCATTATGAACTCCAAACCACACAGTCAATTTGATATTTTCCCGAAGATTCAAGTGCTAAAGCCAGTTCTAATTGCTATTTTCAAACCCTCTCTTGCACTATACCCTTTTGTCCCTGTAGGCCACCAACTCCACCCTGGTTCCATGTCAGCCAAAAATGGATAGTGCAGGCAGTGAATGAGATGTTTGACCTCAAGAGAAATTATCGATGCAAGTCTCTCCACCTCCTAAAATACATCATGCCAGAAATGCACTACTACAAAATTAGACTCAAATATGTGAACATAAGGAACAAGATCACAAAGCCTTCCAAAAGAAGTCCACTCATCATACCACACAGATTGATGCACATCTCCATCATTCCATCTGAACCCATCCTTGAGAGCATCAAATGCTTTAAGAATATTCTTCCAAATGGCTAAAGTGTTCTAACTGTTGTTGTTGCCAAGAAAAAGTTGAATTCTAAAAATATTTATGCATCATAACCTGAGCCCACAACTTGTCTCTATTGTTGAAGCAATCCCAAACTAAGTTTCCAAGAAGTGCCATGTTAGCTGAGTAGGTATCCCTAACACCCAAACCACCAGCCCTTTTAGGAGTTATAACAACATCCCACTTAACCAACAGCAACCCTCTCCCATTAGTTTGGCCTTTTCATAAAAATTGTCTCATCAAAGAATTTATCTTTTCACAAGCATACTTCAAAAGAAGAGCAATCTACATGTTGTAAACCGGAATAGAAGCCATGAACGATTTAACCAAACAAAGTCTTCCTACCTTATTCAGCAAACACCCCTTCCAACGAGCAAGCTTCTTCTGAATCTTTTCAATAACATCCTGAGCCGTCCTCCTGGAAGACCTTTCATGCCCAATATTCAACCCTAGATATCTTTCCAAGTCTTAACAAAAGTGGATAGTAGAAACTCCTGAGAGCACCTCTTTCCTTCTCTCAGAAATATTCTTTGAGCACTGAGCCTTAAATTTACTAAAGTTTACCTTCAATCCTGATACTTTGGAAAATAACTCCATAGTCCACATAGCCTCCCCTACCTGAGATTTTGTAGCTTTACAAAAAGGTAGAAGATCGTCAGCAAACATCAAATGGGAGATTTTAGGGCCATGCCAGGAGATCGACACAGGTATCCACAACCATTGAGAAACCTAATGAGTAATAAAACAAGCAAGAGCCTCCATACAAAGCACAAAAAGATATAGGGACATAGGATTCTATTGTCTCAAACCCCTCTTTGGGTTGAAATTCTAAAGTCTCTCACCATTCCACAAGATAGCCAAGGAAGATGATGTCACATAGGCCATAATAAGATTAATAGTAGCTCTCGAAAAACCAAATCTGACCAATAAAACTTCAAGAAATCTCCAATCCACCCTGTCATAAACTTTCTCTAAATCAATCTTGAAAGCCATAGTCCCCTTTCTAGACTTAGTGTTCCTCATGAAATGCATAATTTTCTGTGCAACAATGATGTTCTCTGTAGTTTCTCTTCTCGGGATAAAACCACCTTGGAGTGGACTGATGATCTCTGAAAGAAACCATCTGACCCTGTTCACCAGAACATTTGTAATAATTTTGTAAAGAACATTACATAAACTAATAGGATAGAAATCTCTTAACGAAGAAGGAGCTTCCACTTTAAGAATCAGAACAATGAAGCTCTCAAAAATAGAAGGATTTAAATCTTGCCCTCAAAGGCTTTGACGAGCAGATTTTCTATCGGTAAAGAATTCAGAAATAAGTTCACATTGTAAGTATAGTTTCTAAACCAATGGAGAATCCTTTCGTGCAAAAGTTTTGGTTGTCACAAGTAACAAACCCAGTAAAATTTATAAACCGAAGTATTCAAACCTCGGGTCGCCTTCTCAAGGAATTGTAGGGAGGTGTGTTTTATTATTGGTTATGGAAAACAATATTTTTGGGTTTTTGAAAGGTTTGAACAAGAGAAATAAATTGCAGGAATTAATAAATCAATAGCTAAGAAAACTCTTGGCAATGTATGAAAATTAGAAGTCCTATCCTAGTTATCCTTATCAATTGTGATGAGAATTGCTCGTTACTCCCACTTAGTCAACCTCTAACTATGAAGGTAAGTCAAGTGGATAAATCAATATAAATCTTCAAGTCCTAGTCAATTCCCAAAGAAAGACTAGAGTTAGTGAAATTCAAGTCAATTAGCAACTTCCAATTATCAATCAACAAAAGAGTTTGATAACTCAAGAGTCTCTAATTACTCAACTAGAGCCAAGAATATAGAAAGCTAAATAAAAATCATATATCTGAAATACCTCAAATTGCATTAATAAAAGAAATCAAATCTAACATGGAAAAGTTCATAAATTAAATTGGGAAAATAAATAAAAGGAACATTGAACCAAGAAATTGAGAAGTAGAAATCCTAATCCTAAAAGAAATCCTAAATCCTAAAACCTAAGAGAGAGGAGAGAATATCTCTCTCCCTAAAAACTACATCTAAACCTAAAATTATGTATATGAGAAGTTGTATCTATGTATCTTGAGTCTCTGCATATTCTCTGGCTTTATTCTGTGTTTTTGGGCCGAAAACTGGGTCAAAACACGGCTCGAAATCGCCCCAGCAATTTCTGTATTTTCTACAGATCGCGCATGTCACACGTACGCGTCAGTCATGCGTACGCGTCGTTTGACGATTTTCCTCTCCACGCGTGCGCGTCAGGCACGCGCTCGCGTCGTTTGCACGAACTCCAATCCACGCGTACGCGTCAAGCACGTGCATGCGTCGCTGTGATTTTGTCCAAATCACGCGCACGCGTCAGCCATGCATGCGCGTTGCTGTTCGCTGGTTGTCTCCTTTATTTCTTATGCTCCTTCCCTTTTTGCAAGCTTCCTCTCTATTCTCTAAGCCATTCCTGTCCTATGAAGCCTGAAACACTTAACACACGGATCACGGCATCGAATGGTATAAAGGAGAATTAAAATACACAATTTTAAAGCTTTAGGAAGCAAGTTTTCAATCATAAAATAAATCCAGGAAGGAATTGTAATATCGTGCTAATCATATGAATAAGTGGGTGAAAAGCTGATAAAAACCACTCAAGTTAGCACAATATAAATCATAAAATAGTGGTTTATCAACCTCCCCATACTTAAACATTAGCATGTCCTCGTGCTAAGCTCAAGGAGACAAAGAGAATGAATAAGGGACAGTAAGACTCATGAAATGCAACCTATATGTGAATGCAACTATATGCAAAATGCTTTTATCTACTTGGTTAAAGGTAAACAAATCTTTTAAGAACAAATATGAACTGGATTTCACTAATTCAAATCACAACATAAAGTACAAGTAAACTTGCAAAAGAAAATAGCTCATAAAAGCAGGGAACAAGGAATCGAGCATCGAACCCTCACTGGAAGTGTATACACTCTAATCGCTCAGGTGTTTGAGGTTTGATTCTCGCAATTCTCTACCAATTTTGCTTTCTAAGGCTTGCTCTTCATCTAACAATCAACAAAAATTTGATGCACAGATACACATATCAAGAGGTCTTTTAAGGGTTGTAATGAGGTTCGGGTCAAGGTAGAATTGTATTTGGCCAAGTGGACTAAAATCTGAATTCTTAATTAACCTAAACTTCCCACCTAACTTTGGACAATCCATGTAATTACAATGCAAAATTTAACTGCCCATCAACGATGTTTACCACACATTCATGCATCCCAAATTTAAGTACAACTCATATGCATTGATATTATTACTTTAACTTGGGGCATTTTATCCCTTTTTATTATTTGCTCTTTTTCTTTTCTTTTTCTCTCTTTTTTTATTTTTCTTTTTATTTTTCTTTTCTTTTATTTTTCTCAATGCATACGACTAAGATATTGAATGCAAGAATATATGCTCAATTGTTGTTTTGCACATTTTCACAAGAATACACAACATCTAATTCTCAAACCAAATGTTTTCAATCCCAATTTCCCCACACTTAAATCATGAACACTTTCACTAGTCTAACCTAACCAAGGATTCAAATTAAGGACATTATTATTTTTCGCTTAGAGTTAATGATGTGCTAAAATAAAGAACAAATGGGGTAAAATATGCTCAAATTGGTTTGCAAAGGATAATGAAAGGTAACGCCATATGGGTATGTAAGCTTAGTGAAATAAGGCCTCAATCATATAAGTGCATGCATACATCAAATAATGGAAATATAGAATTAAGCAAGACAAAGATCACAATTATAAAGAGAAAAACACACATCAAAAAATAAAATAAAATATTGGTTGATAAAATGCAACCAATCAAATAGGCTTAAAATCTCACTGGTTTTGTGTGTTCGAGCTCTAAACCATGTTCCAAAATAATATTTCTTCAAACAAGTTCAATAAAACTTTCAATTCAAATTAGTGAAATGCTATAAAAGGTTTCTTGAGAAAGAAAATATTACTTCAATCAAGTAGTGGTGAAATATGCACATAATGTAACAAACATGCAATCAAAGATGCAAATGCAACAACTAACTACAAAGAAGAGTAAGAATTGGTGTTGAAAAGGAAGTAGCTAACCACCGAAAGTCGGCATCGACCTCCCCACACTTAAAGATTGCACCGTCCTTGGTGCATGCAGAGACATGCAAGTGGATGGGTGTGGTGGTTCCTCAGCTGGTGCTCTCTTTGTTCCTCTCCTTGTCGGTGGGTTGGAAGCAGCTTTCTCATTACCCTTCTTGGTGGCCATCCTGAAAAGGGGAAAAAGAAGAAAGGTGTATGAGTTCAAAGGGATAGAGCAAGGAAGGAAACAGTACGAGTGATAATCTTGCCAAGGTAAAGGTAATGAGCTAAATACATGGTCGCAACTACATGCAATTAGTTCATCAATGGTAATATAACAAGTGCAGATTATGGCAATTAGATGCAAGATGTTCATTGGCATGCCGGTAAAGGCATGAGTAGCATAGATCAAGCATCAATAACTAAAATGTATTATCACTCGTAACAAACTGATAATCACGTTTGTATTGACAATTATTTTTAATTAATAAAAAGGATTGTAAGGATGTAGTGAATGACAGGCATTAGAGTAGAGGAATGAAACAATTAAAAATGCAAAATGCCATACGGGATTTTTCACAAACACTTAGTATGCATGTTTAATATGATAAGGAAAGAACTAAAACTGAAATCGTGCAAGAAATCCAACAATAATTAATAATAATTGTCAAACAATTCCTTAATAATCCACAAGCAATTATAGGAAAATAATCACCTAATTTAGATTTCTAACACCAATTAGAATAATGCAAAAAGAAATAAATAAAAAAGAAGAAGAAAAAGAAAATAGAAAGAAAGAACCTTGGGAAGAAGGTGAGAAAGAGAGGTAATGGAGAATGGGAGGTGAAGAAAATATGATAAGAAGAAGAAAAGAATGAAGAAAGAAAAGAAAGAAGAAGAAAGAAGAGAGAAGGAAATTAGGATTTGGAAAGATAAGATAAGAAAACAGGGTTGCGCAGGGTTCTGGGTGTGTTGCGCGCACGACGCGTACGCGTGGTCCACGCGTACGCGTGGGTTGTGCACTAAGGAGGGCGACGCGTAGGCGTTGGTCACGCTTACGCGTGACCGTGTTTGTGCTACTAGCGCGAGGGCAACATGGCTCTCGCACAACCCTCTGTTTGTTTTGGGATGTGTGCCAACATGTCATATGACGCGTGCGCTTCAGGAACGCGCACACGTGGTAGTGCTTATTGTGAAAGTGACGCGCACGCGTCCACGACTTGTTCGCGTGATGCGATTTGTGCCTTGGGCACAGTGCCAGCACCAAGCCAGCCTAACTTTCGGCCAATACACTTTTTACATCGATTTTTCAGGGCCACGCGTGCGCGTCATTGACGCGTACGCGTGAAGGGCCAAAATCTCAAATGACGCGTACGCGTGAGGGACGTGTACGCGTGGTGATACTAGTGCGATTGGCACACTTCCCACACAGTTCCCACGCAACTTTCTGTTCAGTTTTTTTTATGCAGAATGCAGATGCTAATGCAAATATTATGAATGACACTAGTAAAATTAAAATAAAATAAACTAGGAATAAAAGGAACGATTATGCCATGGTGGGTTGTCTCCCACCTAGCACTTTTAGTTAAAGTCCTTAAGTTGGACATATGGTGAGCTCCTTGTCATGGTTGCTTGTGCTTCAACTCGTTTTGAAACTTTCACCAATGCTTGGACTTCCAATAAACTCTATCATTCTCAAGTAAATTTGCCAAGCCTTGAGGGAGTTCTTCGTAAGCTTTGAGCTCCCAAAATCGATCTTCATGTATGCCCGGATCCCAAATCTTGTATCTACACCCATCTTGAAGTGGATCATCATTGTCCCAACCAAGTGGCAAGCAGTCTGAATTCTCTACGGAGTACCAAACTCTTCTTTTAGATCTAACCAAATTATCACCAGTTGAGCCCTTACATCTAGCTCTTGAAATATCAACCTCGATGAGCCTTGATTTGCAACTCCAACCACTAAACAATCTCCTCTTACGCTTTATGCCACAAAGCTTCCTGAGTTGGCCGTCCATTTCAAGAATACCGTACTCAAGTGGGATAGGAAGATGAACAGAGATAAGTTTTTCCCACTCAAGTGAAGGAGTAGACGGCAACCTAGGTGGAGAGGTCTCTAATGATCTTGACAAGGCATTTCCAACTCCCGACCAACCTTCCTGAAGGACTTCCAGTCCCATATTATTCTCGAATTTAATCGAAGAAGGATCTTCATATTCAGTGGGTTCATCACTAGGAGGACTTGATTCATGATCCTTATCACCAAGGGAACTTGCTTCTTGATCTATCCCATCCAAGTCTTCATAGGGAACATGCCATGGAGGGTGTGCACTAGCCTCCTTGACATCAATCTCAATCTTCTTGGAGGAATACTCTACAATTCTGGATTCTCATGGAGGTTCAGCATCTCCTAAGTCTTCAACCACTTCTTCCTCTTCAACTATTATGGCTTCCTCCACTTGTTCCAATACAAAGCCACGTTCCTCATTGTCCACCGGAGTTTCTAGTGTCTCTTTCATGCTACACTCTTCTTTTGATTCTCCACATGTAGCCATGGGAGTACTTTGAGTGCTCGGATGCTGGGAAGCTAATTGATTTACTACCTCGATCAAGGCAGTCGCGAATTCTAGTACTCCCTGTTTTATCTCTCTTTGCCCTTGAAGAAGAACACCAAGAGTGTCATGCATTGTAGGTTGCGGTAGATATGAGGGCTCATTAATTGGGAGGAAAGGTTCATGATAAGAGGGTGGTTCATCATAATAAGAATGTGGTGGTTCATCACTCTCCATCTTTTTCACTTGTTGCACAGCACGCTTCAATTCCATGTTCTCAATTTGAGATTCTTTATCCATGAAAGCTTCGGGTGCTATTCGGTTTACTGCTCGGTCTAATTAACGTAGGGTTGCTTGAAATTGATCCATTGTTTCCTTGAGACGATCTCTTGACTCTTGTTCTGCTTGGATATCATAAGTAGGATCATAAGGCTCTTGGATTGATGGATATGGATGTGGTGTATATGGAGGTGGTGGTCCTTGGGAGTAACTGGGTTGGAATTGGGGTGGCTCTATGTATGTCTCATATGGCTAATAGGGTGATTGATATGGTGGATAAGGGTTAGGATTATATGAGGTTGTTTGGTAGTAGGGGACTTGTGAGCTTGGTGGTTCAAACCTATGTTGAGGATGGAGGTCATAGGCATATGGTGGGACTTGTTGGTAACTACAAGGGGGTCCACCATATTCATCATCTTGGTACGCTCCCTGGAATGGCTCTTGACCATAGTAATTTGGTGGAGGTTGGTTGTCACGAAAGGGTCCACCATAACTATTGTCTTGGTATGCATCACAAAATGGTTGTTGGTTATAGTGCATTGGAGGGGGTTGTTGCCAAGAGGGTTGATTAAATCCTTGTGGCTCCTCCCATCTTTGATTATTCCAACCTTGATGCCTATTTTCATTATAGTTTCCATTCCTTACAATAACATTGGAACCAAACTTGAAACCAAAGGGGTGAGAATTCATAGTAGCTAATAAAAATTAAAAACAAAAAAAAAACAAATTAACAAGAAAAATAAAATATTTACAATAACCAATAATAATGCACAAGTTTGCGATTCCCCGGCAACGGCGCCATTTTTGACGAGCGGATTTTCTATCGGTAAAGAATTCACAAATAAGTTCGCGTTGTAAGTATAGTTTCTAAACCAACGGAGAATCCTTTCGTGCAAAAGTTTTGGTTGTCACAAGTAACAAACCCAGTAAGATTTATAAACCGAAGTATTCAAACCTCGAGTCGTCTTCTCAAGGAATTGCAGGGAGGTGTGTTTTATTATTGGTTATGGAAAACAATATTTTTGGGTTTTTGAAAGGTTTGAACAAGAGAAATAAATTGCAGGAATTAATAAATCAATAGCTAAGAAAACTCTTGGCAAGGTATAAAAATTAGAAGTCCTATCCTAGTTATCCTTATCAATTGTGATGAGAATTGCTCATTACTCCCACTTAGTCAACCTCTAACTATGAAGGTAAGTCAAGTGGATAAATCAATATAAATCCTCAAGTCCTAGTCAATTCCCAAAGAAAGACTAGAGTTAGTGGAATTCAAGTCAATTAGCAACTTCCAATTATCAATCAACAAAAGAGTTTGATAACTCAAGAGTCTCTAATTACTCAACCAGAGCCAAGAATATAGAAAGCTAAATAAAAATCATATATCTGAAATACCTCAAATTGAATTAATAAAAGAAATCAAATCTAACATGGAAAAGTTCATAAATTAAATTGGGAAAATAAATAAAAGAAACATTGAACCTGGAAATTGAGAAGTAGAAATCCTAATCCTAAAAGAAATCCTAAATCCTAAAACCTAAGAGAGAGGAGAGAACCTCTCTCTCCCTAAAAACTACATCTAAACCTAAAATTATGTATATGAGAAGTTGTATCTGTGTATCTTTAGTCTCTGCATGTTTCCTGGTTTTATTCTGTGTTTTTGGGCCAAAAATTGGGTCAAAACGTGGCCGGAAATCGCCCCCAGCGATTTCTGTATTTTCTGTAGATCGCGCATGTCATGCGTACGCGTCGTTTGACGATTTTCCTCTCCACGCGTGCGCGTCAGGCACGCGCTCGCGTCGTTTGCGCGAACTCCAATCCACGCGTACGCGTCAAGCACGCACACGCGTCGCTGTGATTTTGTCCAAATCGCGCGCTCGCATCAGCCATGCGTGCGCGTCGCTGTTCGCTGGTTGTCTCCTTTATTTCTTGTGCTCCTTTATTTCTTGTGCTCCTTCCCTTTTTGCAAGCTTCCTCTCCATTCTCTAAGCCATTCCTGCCCTATGAAGCCTGAAACACTTAACACACGGATCACGTCTTCGAATGGTATAAAGGAGAACTAAAATACACAATTTTAAAGCTTTAGGAAGCAAGTTTTCAATCATAGAATAAATCCAGGAAGGAATTGTAATATCATGCTAATCATATGAATAAGTGGGTGAAAAGCTGATAAAAACTACTCAAGTTAGCACAATATAAACCATAAAATAGTGGTTTATCAGGCTCTCCTGACTAACCCCCACACATTATAACTAAGAGAGTCCAAATATTCTTTATAAAATAGAGCTTGAAAACCATCTAGCTCCGAAGCTTTGAAAGAATTCATGGTCATTACAGCTCTTTTTACCTTTTTTAACGCCACCAGTTCAACAAATCTTCGACAGGCCTCATTGTTAAGAGATGGGCAGGGAAAATCTCCCAAAGATCAATATTATCCCTTGTAGAAAATAGTTTTGGAAGAAAGAATTTATTTCCCGCTCAAGCACCTGTGTCTCAGTGGCCCAGGTTCCATCATCTAACAACAACCTATGGATCTTATTTTTCTTTCGCCTAATAACCGTCTTCAGGTGAAAAAACTTAGTATTTTTGTCACCACATCGAACCCACTACTTTCTAGATTTTTAGTACCCCAAAAGCTCTTCCTGAATAAGGATAGAATTTAGCTCCTCTTGAATACCGTGCTCTTTCAACCTCAACTCCGGATCTTCTCCACTCTCGAGAGAAATCTAAACATCATTCAACTGCCTCTCTAACTCCCTCTTTTTAATAAAAACATTTCCAAAAGTTTCTTTATTAAAAGTAAGCGCATCCCTCTGAACCTCTAGCAAACTCCTGACAATATAGCGGGCTCCTTTATTCCTAGCTGTATGAACAACATTTCAAAAAAGCGGATGAGTCATCCAGGTAGTTTGAAATCTAAAGGAATGGGGATCCTTCTTAGTTATCCCAGCCTTTTTACATTTGATGAGCAAGGGACATTGATCAGAGTGAAGACACACCAAAACTTCATTATAAGCCTCAGGAAACAGCAAACACCACTTCTGATTAATGACAACTCTATCCAATTTTTTTTTGTAACATGTAACCCCCTTTGACCTTACTGTACCAAAAGAAACTCCTCCCAATAGCTCACATATCAAATAGTCGATAGTTTGCCAGAGTATCTGCAAAAAGTTTAGCTCTAACATTATTGAACGTTCCTCCTCTAACCTCATTCTGCAACAGAATATCATTAAAATTTCCTAACACAATCCACAGACCTTGCAAAAACAAGAAACATTGCTCATAGAGATTTCAAAATTAATACATTGATTAGCCACATCAACCATTCTCAAAGTCATCATAGAATTAGAACAAATAACTCAGATACCTCTACTATTACCTCTAGCCTCAACAATTCCAACATCCTGATAACCAAACTTACTCCAAAAGGATCTCATTCTCTTGAAAGAAACATGAGTTTCAACAAGAATGAAAATCGTTGGATGAAATTTACTAACTAATTCTTTACAATGCACCCAAGCCATTTTATTAGAAGTCCCTTGAAGAACTGAAGATTGATGGTTTAGAAGTTATAATAAATTCTCGTTGTAAGTATAGTTTCTAAACCAAGCAATCAACCTTTCTTGCAAACGTTTGGTTTTCACAAGTAACAAACCCAATAAAATTTATAAACCGAAGTATTCAAACCTCGGGTTGTCTTCTCAAGGAATTACAGGGAGGTGTGTTTTATTATTGGTTATGCAAAGGTATATTTCGGGGTTTTGAAAACGATTTTGAACAGGAGAAAGAGATTGCAGGAATTAATAAATTAATAACTAATAAAACTCTTGGCAAGGTATGAAAACTGGAAGTCCTATCCTAGTTATCCTTATCAATGGTGATGAGAATTATATTTTTGCTACCACTAATTCAACCTCTAACTATGAAGGTAAGTTAAGTGGACAAATCAATTTAACACCTAAAGTCCTAGTCAACTCCTGAGGAAAGACTAGAGTTATAGGAATCTAAATCAATCAGCAAAAGATATCAATTATCAATCACGATGAGTTTGATAACTCAAGAGTTACCAATTAATCAACCAAAGCCAATAGTAAAAAATCTAAATTATTTATATAAAGAAAGGGAAGCAATTATAAGTCTGAATAACCTCAATGTGTATTAATTAAGAAAATCAATCAAAACATAAAGAGTTTATAAACTAAATTGAGAAAATAAATAAAAGGAACATTGAACCTGTAATTGAAGAAGATGAAAATATTCCTAAGTCCTTAAGAAGAATCCTAATCCTAAATCCTAAGAGAGAGGAGAGAACCTCTCTCTCTAAAAACTACATCTAAATTATGAAAAGTGAATAATTAGAGATCTCTCTAATTATGCTCCACTCCCAGCCTCTAATCTGTGTTTTCTGGGCCGAGAACTAGATTGAAATGCGGCCCAGAATCTGTGCCAGTAACTTCTAAAATTCTGCAGATCGCGCACGTCACGCGGCCGCGTCGTCCACGCGTTCGCGTCACTCAGCATTTCTCGTACCACGCGTGCGCGTCGTCCACGCATGCGCGTCGTTCGCGCAGCTTCCAATCCACGCGGTCGCGTCAGGCACGCGAGCGCGTCACTGTGATTTCTTCCATTTTGCGCGGTCGCGTGAGCCATGTGACCGTGTGACTTCTCGCTGGTCATCTCCTCAATTCCTTGTATTCCTTCCACTTTTGCATGCTTCCTCTTCATTCCTTACACCATTCCTGCCCTATGAAACTTAAAACACTTAACACACAGATCACAGCATCGAATGGTATGAAGGAAGATAAAAATATACAACTAAAAGGTCTTTAGGAAGCAAGTTATCAATCATAGAATATTTTAGGAAGGAATTGTAAATACATGCAAATCATATGAATAAGTGTGAGATTAGTGGATGAAATCCACTCAATTAAGCACAAGATGTACCACGAAATAGTGGTGCATCACCCCTCTAATATTCCAAGATAAAAAACTTATATGTACACAATCCATAAAAATAAAATGGACTAAACAAAAATCAACCTCAGCAAAGGTCCCTTAATGAAGTAATGACGGCCTCCAATATTTCTACCACTTCCTTGCCTCTCCCCAACTCGTAGTTGCTCGGAAACGCTCCCCACCACAACGGTAGCCACCATCGATGGGTTCTGGTTCTGCTAGTTTGGCACACCATCATTGACTTGGAACATTAGTGAGGTTTGCAATGAGGCAGGGTGCAACCTCCTGTGGCCATTTTTAAGAGTAAAGGTAATTGATGGCATGACCGCAGCGACATCCTTGATCTTCACCCTATCCTTCGTTGATGCTTGACGTGCTTGAGAGGAGTAAGACCCGCTAGCCGACCCAGCATGTCTTAAAGGCCCCTTAACTTCCTTCTTCGGACCATTCCTAGTCCAGCCCATCTACTGCCAAAAAATGAGAGATTTCTTGCCTTTAGTAGCAAATTGGGCCTTCCATGTTTGACCTACTTTACCTCTTTCCTTGCCAACAAACCTTAGTCCAACCCTCTTTTTCCCTAACGTAACCATCCCTTCCTTCCTCCCATGCAGCGTGCTTGCCTTTATCTTCTCTGCGGAATCCGCAATTGGCGCAGAATTAATAGGAATAGATCGAAATTTAAAAACTTATTGAACCTAGTCTGACGGACGTTTCTTATGATCCGCTACCATGTCAACTGCCCCTACCTGGTCATCCACAGATGTCGAGGTAATCACAGTTACGCTACATTCACTTGCGACATGCCCAAAGCAATTGCACCTCTCACATATCAATTATAAACATTCATATTCTACGCTATATTTATAGTCGTCCACAACTACTCTCTGAACAATCAGCAGCCCTAAATTCACTTAAACACAAGTCCGAGCAAATTTGCCTCTCTCCACCAACTTGGTTTCAAGGTCTACCTTGATTGGTTTACCTATAGCGGAGGCAATATGCATCATGGCTTTCTATGGTAATACCATATACTCAATCTCGCAATTCTTATCCAAACCATGATGTTCCCAAAGGAGGCCTCACATGGTTTAAAATCCGGAGACCATGGCTTAACCATGATGTAATAACCTAACATCATCCATGGACCCCTAATAAAACCTTCTTCCTATCTTTCCTGAGATCAATTTTGACGAGGAAGTAATCAAACCCAACATCCAAAACTTCATAGCCACCTTTAAGTCTCCATGCCCCCTTTCAGTTTATGCACTAAGGGGATATTATTGATTTAAGTAACAATTACTAATTACATTGTGTCATTGATCTTAATTCATGATTTATCCAATGGATTGTGGTTCGAGATTTGGAAGCTGAAATTCACATTCTTAGACTGTTTCTTGTTTGCTTTGTGTAGTTCTAAGCTTGTCATCATTGTACTGTCTAGTTTTCAGCTTTGACTAAAACATATGTAAATGAGTTCTGTCATCAATTTGTCATAAGAATATCATCATCATGGGAATGCCATGCACCATCATTATACTAATAATGTGTTTTTAAAAATTTAATCAAAGAAAGGTTTTGATATTTTTAAATTTTAAATTTTAGTACACAGTTCACATTTGTTTTGACATCTGTATTGAGAAGAGCAAGCTGTGATAGAATTACCTCCTTCTTAAATGTAAAGAATATCCTTCATTGTATAAAAAACAAATAGAATGCATACTTGCACCTGCTTTGATAGCTTCAAATGCCTTAATGTTGAACTTTAATTTTTTCATATACCTTTTTATAGCTTTGCACTAGTTGCTTGATCATTTTGAAAAGAAAGTAAGAAACTTAAACTTCAGGCCTTCATGGAATCCCTGATCCTGTGAGTACTTTTAAAATATCAAGGGCTAATAGATGAAATTCATACTGTCCTTAATAAGAGGAAGGAAGATGATGACCTCCATACAGAGTTAACACGAACTGATATTATCAAGTGAATACAATTTGATAAAGTTAGATTCCGAGGGATTAATCTTTTTGGCCTTCACCTCTCTAAACTGGTAAATTTCAAGATCATTATTATATTTTTAACAGTATTTTAGACTCATAAATCACTTGTGAAAGCAGTTATTTAATTAATGTAATGTATTTTGACAGAGTGGTGCATTGACCTTCAGATATCAAATACATACCTTGTCTTTAATTTATCTTTATCTAATGTCATTAACACAAGTTTTGTCAGTTATACTAAGTTGTCACCACTCATTAGTTACTCTTATATTCGTATTTACTTTTAATATTATACTAAGGTGATTAGGTGAATGCTATCCTACCTTCTCTAAAGTAACATGTAAGTTACCCTCTTTGATGTGTCATATTCTAATTGGGTGTTTATTTTAACCTGAATTACTCTAATCCCATGAGAATTAATAATATCTTTGGAAGAGTGACGACCTGACAGAAGAAGAAAATGGAATATCCAATAAGACGGTGATATTTAGGAGGTACAACGACGACGACAAAGGAGTGGGGAGGAGTAAACGCAATTAGAGAGAGTTGGAGTACCTTTTTTGGAAGAATGATTTGAGAAGAGAAAACAAGACACCCAATGAGACGGTGATGCTTGGGAGGCGTAACAACGACGACGAAGGTGTACAATGGGGAGGAGTAAACACAATTAGAGAGAGTTGGAGTACCTTTTCTAGTAGAATGATTTGAGAAGTGAAAACGAAACACCTAATGAGATGGTGCTTGGGAGGCCCTTTTCTAAAAGAATGATTTGGGAAGAGAAAATAAGACACTCAATGACACGGTGATACTTGGGAGGCGTAATGACGATTATCAAAGAGTGGGGAGGAGTAAACGCAATTAGAGAGAGTTGGAGTACTTTTTCTAGAAGAATGATTTGGGAAGAGAAAAGGAAACACCAATGAGACGGTGATGCTTGGGAGGCGCAACGACGACAAAAGAGTGGAAAAGGTAACTCGGGTTAAAATAAACACCCAATTAGAGTATGACACATCAGAAAATGTAACTTACATGTTACTTTAGAGAAGGTAAGATAGCATTCACCTTATATTAATGTAGCATTTGAAGAATATTCATGACATGTGACTTGTTACCTTATGTGGAGAGAAATTGAAGTTACCAGATGATGAACCTAATGTAATATGTTAAGGGGATCTAAGTCATATTTGTGGAAAATCTTAACTGATCAATGTATGCAGAATAATATTTCTGACATTGTCTGTCTTTTGACTTGGATTTTCAGGATTTATCCTTTGTAGATTTCAGTTATGCTTGTCTAAAAAAATGTGTTCTTTTCAAGAGCAAAGCTTCAGTGTGCAAAGTTTCGGGTAAGTATGATTCTGACTGGACCTATAATACTTGCATGTCAATTCAACAAGTCTGGCAAAATTACACAAGATTGGGATGGATTTAGTATGGGTTGTTTCTTTAATTTGTGTATATTTTAAAATCCAACTTTATGATCATCTAAAAAAATATACATCTTTTTAGTGTAATTTATTTGCAAATGATCAATGTTACTTATTAATGCAGACTTTGCTAATATGAAAAAGAACACATTTTCCAAGATTATGTTTCAGAATTTGTCAAGTTTTATGCTTGTGAGCTTGTCTTGTATTAGTTAGGTGCGGGATTGTAAAATTGGCTGGTACTAACCACATTGTGCATGTTATCTTGATACTTATCTATTATTCAATTTAATAGGATGTTGATGCTGAGTCTTCCATCTTTCACAACGCAACTTTGCGGGAGTAAGTCATTGAGGAATTTTGTTTGTTTATTTATTGTATGCATTTTTCAGCCTCTTTAGTTATTTAATCTTGCCTAGGGAAGGTGTGAATTTTTTTTTTTTTTTGGTAAAAAGGAAAGATGTGAATTTACTGGGGCAAATCTTCGCGGTGCTTTATTAGCTGGTGCACGCCTTCCGGGTGCAAATTACAAGGTTTGTTATTATCTTTATGGGCTTTTTGTCCGTTTTGAATTTTTGATACAGCGGATCTATATCTTTTACAGCTAAATGCTGGAGTATCACTTGATAGTTCCATCATGTATGTATTTTTGCCTCAACATTGTTCTAAAAATTTATTATTATTCGAGAATTGATATTTTAAAAATAATTTAATTATTCTATTCCTCTCTATAGTTTCATCAAATTTTTAATTAGGTCTTTATACTATTTTTTCTTTTAATTAGATCCCTACACTGTTTTTAATTTTGTAATTACATCATTTTCATATTAAAAATGTTAAAATTAACATAATATTTTTACCAAAATACATGCGGTCAAAAATTTAATTAAGTTTTTAATTATAAATATCTTTAATTTGTGAAAAAATATTCAATTAACTCTAATATTTTTTATATTAGAAAGGACTTAATTACAAAATTAAAGTTATGTAGGGACCTAATTGAAAGAAAAAAAAGTATAAGAACCTAATTAAAAATTTGGTGAAACTATAGGGACTAATAAATTAAGTGAACCTTTAAAAATTTAATTAGGTGTTTTATTTTATCTTTTTCTTTAGGTTTGAAGTGGATTGTGTAACTTCCATTCTATTTTCAAGCTTTGTAATTGTGTGAAGGTGTCGAGTGATTGATTGGCGAAGGTCAGAACATGAAAAAATAATTAAGAAAATAAAAGAAGATTGTGAATATATTTGAAAATTTTTTTCTTTGCTTGTTCTTTGCATATATTTGGGGTCATTGGAGATAAAACCATCATTGTACATTTAGATTGTGAATTATAAATTTGATATATTTTTGAATGAATTCTCTCTTTTAATTTCTATATTTCAGTATAAACTTTGTGAATACTTTTGACATTTATTTTAAAAATTGATCTATATTTGATTCTTTATATACTTTGTTGAAATATAATTATTTATGAAAATCAAGTTTTAATAGTGGTATATGTGAAATTAGTAAAAATCTATAATTAGGAAATAAGTAACAGTAACCGATTAAGTGATTGATTTTAGATTTTTAGATTAGACATTAGCAACCAATTTAGCGACCAAAGTGACCAATTTAACGACCAAGGGTGTATTTGGCAAACGCGTTGGGAAGGAGAGAAGTACGTTTGAGCTTCTTAAAAGTTTCACTTTTATGTTTGACCATTTTTGTTTTTCTGAATGCAATTCTGCCTTTGAACCCACGTTCAGGAGAAGCTAAAAATTGTAGCTTTTGCGTTTCACGTTCATGATTGCTGATCACCATTGAAAAATTAGTTGAAAATTTTATTTCTTTTTTACCAAGCATATCCTTCATTTTCTTCTATAAAAAGGATACCAATAACTATCTTTTAGTTCTTTGTAGTTCTTCCTACTTTTTCATAATTCATAGTTACAATTTTTTTTCATCAAATCAGATTTGTTTCCATTACTAGCAAATTGAATATTTTAATTTTTTATTATTTTTAATACTCATTTTTATATTTTAATTTTTATGTTTTTTATTGTATTTTTATTTATATTTTTTATTATATTTTTTATTTATATGATAAATATTTTTATATTATCTGTATAGTGCTCTTTTATTCATATGACAAAAATTGTTGACTTTTTTATGATATTTTTATTACTTTTTGTTCATATCAATTCTTCTTTTTTATCCTTTCCTGCATTGTATTTATAATGTGTATGAAATTTTTTATTTTTTAATTTAATTTTATTGTATTTTTTTGTTCATATGATATATATTGTTGGTTTTATGGAATTTTTATTATTTCTTATCTGTATATCTTTTTCTATTATTTGATGTACTCTATTTTTGTTTTGTATTAATTTTTTCTTTATTCCGACTTTGTAAAATTTATAATTGTAATTATTATATACTACGTTTATTATCAAAATTTTGTATAATATAAATTATGATCCTATAAAAAAAGAACAAAATAAATAAAAAATTAGTTATAAGTAACAATAGAGTCATAAATAATAAAAAATTATAATCCAAAATAATACTAAATTAAATAGTACTAACAGTACTAAAAAAATTATAAAATATTTTCTTTTTGTTTGACATTATAAAATTTATAATACTCTCTTTCATATTTTTATTTTTTATTGTATTTATTTTATTTATATGATAAATATTTTTTTATATTATTTTTGTTAGTCTTCTGATTTTGCATGTATATAAAAAAATTATTTAGATTGATGTCTCTTTTAGTAATTTTTCATCTAAAAGTGATTTTGAGTAGTATAATCCAAACAATATTTATTTTACTATAATTAATTTTGATATAAAGATTGCCAAACATAAATCAGGTTAACCTAAACTTACTTTACACCAAGCCAAACTAATTGCAGAACCGCTCCTTTCCACCGCATCAACCGCTACCATTATTCATTTTGAGACGATTTTTTTAATCGCCGCTATCTGCTGAATTTGTTGTATTGTACATAAATATAGAGTAAAATATATTTTTTATCTTTAAAAATTTTAAAAATATTTTTAAGTTTTATTTGTTTCAATTTTATTTTAAAAATTTTCGATTTTCATCAAATTTATCCCTAACGGTAATTTTTCAAAAAAATTATGACCAATTCAACAATAATTTTACAAGAATAACTTTTAATACACACAAATCAGATATAGTTATTATGCATTATTATTAGATTAGTCTTAAACTTTTTAAAAATTTAGCTGTTCGGAGTATATTTGATTCAAATCAAAATTTTCTAAGACAAAATTAAAACAAAATAAAATTTAAAGATATTTTTAAAATTTTTGACAAATTTTAAAAACAAAAAATATACTTTACTCATTAATATTTTTATACATATATTGTTTAATTTATTTTTAATATATATTTTATATTTTAATATTTATTTTATATAGATAATTATTTTGGTAAGTGATATTTTGTATACACGTAATTATACACAATATTCAATAGAAAGTTGAATTAGTTCACTATATATATTATATACACTAAATGAAGCAAATGTAATGCATATATTGTAAGTATTATAGCACCCTAAATTAAAACTCCTCTCCCCTTAAATTCCTTCTTCAAGACCATGTCCTCTTTTATGAGTTTAAATTGAACATAGTCATTATCTCCGACATGTCTCAATAGTGAGAGGAATTGTATGTTTATTAAATATATTGGTGATTGTTATATTGTCTAAAATATAGTGTTTAACTTATTAAAAGAAATTAAAAATTAATATTTAATTTAAATTATAAAATAAATAATTTTTAAATATTTAAAATTTGTAATAAAAAAAATTAAAAGAACTAGACAATAAATAATAGACACCGTAGAATTAGCTAAATATATTTAACAAGTATTCTAACCGTAACTATATCCATCATAAGACTACTCGTAAGTGATATTGATTGTTTTTAATACATGTATTATTTATGAATATACAAGAATTTCTTCTGAATATAGATCCGTTTAAGCAATCCTTCTGGTTACTACATAAGACTACTCATGGGAGATGTGAAAGCATGGATATTACTTCTGGGGAAGGGGTTTGAAAATCAGTTTTGCGCCTTCGATCAAGAAACGCAGGCCTCATTGGTGTTGTGACCATGTCAATTTTGAATGTCAAGAGTGCCACGATCTCTGACATCGGAGGTCTTAGATTTGCAAGAGGCTGAAGGCAGAGGAATGCCACGTGGAATGCTTGCATAACATCTTTCTCCACGAACCCCTCTTCTTTCAGCTTTGGATCTACAAGCTCCATAATCTTTGAGTTCTCGTAAAGTTTCCATGCCTATTTCATCAACATAAAAATGATGAGCCTAGTTCATTAAATAAGAATCTAACTAGCTTATGTTTCTCTGAATTATGAGTGATATCCCAAATCAGTTAGTCGGACAATTTAATCTTCAATAAATTTTAATCACTAAATCAATACTTAATATTTTATTTTATTAGGCAAATCAATTTTCATGTAAAAAAGTTACATAAATAAATCACTGTCGTTATTTAATAAAAGATATAACTAAAAATTTTAAAAACTTTTAGATAGGTCCCTAAAGATGAACAATATCATGGAGGAACTAATTTGTCTAACAAAATAAAATTTGGAGACTGATTTAGTAATTAAAATTTGCTGAGGACCAAAGTGTCCGATTAAAAATTTCTTAGGGACTAATTTAGAATATTACTCCTAAATTATTGAGATTTAATAGAGTTGAGAAACTTTACATATTCCGGGAGGTACTGCATTTCCAATGACAAAGTGAGATCTGTGTTTTTTCTACAACAAATAATTTCGAGCAACAGAACTCCAAAACTATAGATATCCGCCTTTTCTGATAATTCTCCTCTTAAAGCGTATTCAGGTGCTGTATAACCCCTTTTTCAAGAAATTAAAAGAACATACAGGAAGTTATGCTATTTGAAACACTGTGTACTTAGGTTCATTTACTTCTTAAAATGAATAATTGCATACTAACTTATCAACTTGGAAACATTTCTAACTAAAGCTAACTAACTTTAGCAATAGTGTGGTTACTTGGGATTTGTAATAACTGACGATAAGTAACATAAATAGAAAACTGCACCCAAGACCTTAGTCTAATGGTGAAAATCTTTGCTTTACAATATGTGTTGTGTACTAAAGTTTGAGACTTGATTAGGGTCAATAGTGGATGGGAACTCTTAATATTGTGCGTATAATTATGTGTGTGTTCATTTATAATACTCAAAATTAGAGGCTATCCAATTTATGACAAACAAAAAAAACATACATAGAAAACTGAAATATAACACGAGTAACATGGTGAATATGCAGCTAGCATTTATAGTAATTTAAAATATATAATAATTGGACTTACAATGTTCCAGCGAATTGTGTGCTAAGATAAGCTTGGTCTTCAGGGAAGAATCTGGCAAGGCCAAAGTCTCCAATCTTGGAATGAAAGTTATCATCAAGAAGAATGTTGCTTGCTTTGATGTCTCGGTGAACAATTCTTAGATGTGAATCCTCATGAAGGTACTGCAATCCCCTTGCCACGCCTAGAACAATTTGGAACCTAGTGCTCCAATTCAGGAATCGATCAGCATTGTTCCCTGCATGAGGGGAACATTCAAAGTTTCAATTTGCTCTGTTTAACCAATCCTAAGCTCTTGTGGGAATTAAAAATAGAAGGGATACCATATATGAAGAGGTCCAAACTTCTGTTCTTCATGTATTCATAGACAAGAATCCTTTGTGGTCCATCCATGCAACATCCAAGAAGGCGAACAAGATTTTTGTGTTGGATACTTGTGATCAACCTCACCTCTGCCAGAAACTCTCTTTCTCCCTGCTGGGATTTATTCAAAGATAGTTTCTTAAGAGCAATTAGTTTTCCATCCATCAACTTTCCCTACCAAAACCAAAAATGCACTTCAGGATCAGCCATACATATGTTTTGTATTAGCCTCAACTTTGAAAGCATACCCGATAGACAGGCCCAAATCCACCACTTCCAAGAAGATTAGTAGGAGAAAAATTCTTGGTTGCTCTTCTTAATATCTGGTAGTCAAAGTAACTAATTGTCCTAAGGTTCCCACTCAACAACTCCATGGATCCTGGGTACACACAACAATTTTAATTTTGTCCTCCATTATAAGTACTACTATTTTTAATAGCGTTTAAGAAAATAATTAGCTATATCTAACATTTTTTCCTCTTAATAGCGTTTAATCATATATTTTTGGGTACACACACTGACACACCAATATATGAAATTAATTAAAAACGTATTGATACACACTGTGCCACGTTTCAAATTCAATTACCTTGCTGTTGTTTAGATGAAAACATCATATCCATAACTTCTGCTGTTTCAGTAAGCTTCCCTAATTAAGAAGCCAACCCACAAATTAATATAAACAAATATCTTTAACATAGATTCTGTTCTCAAATTAAAACTACCTTGTTTGCCTTTAGTAGTTTTAGGAGGTGTTGTATTTTTGGTCCCTTTGATACGCTTCCAAAATACAACCAAAACTATCAACAATATGATGAACATCACTATCCCTCCAAGGAAGAACAAAGTTGTATCAGTTTTCTTAGGTGATGGCTCTCCATTAGATGCTGGAGGTGGTGGATCCACTGCGATGAAACAAATTAAAACTATCAAATTCATAGAACTTTTCATTCACTCATGTTTTCAAAGCTTTGACAAAAGAATACTAACCTAAGCCGGGAGAATCATAGAAAATGTCATTTCTAGGCATATGTAGAAACTTTGAACAAGATCATCTAATGTTACTGTATAAAATGAATGTGATTTCCAAAAATTCAAGATTGAGGAAAAGGAATAAAAGAAAAGAAAAAAAAAGTATAAAATGAATAGATCAAACTAATAACTAACTTGGGCTGGTAAAGTAATTTGCTAACTCGTCCACTTAAACAAGTGTGGAGAAATTTGAATCCCGTCTTATGCATATAATAACTCATTGGCTAGCAACAAATTATTAAATGAAGTTCAGATCCATGATAGATTAGTCTTTAGTTTACCGAGCTAGGAGATACTATAAAAAAAATGATATTGCATGTTATTATAGCCAAATTTGTGTCTTTCTTTCTAACATGATTTTCAACCTAAAACAGTATCCTAATTGTCCTATAATCCTATCCTAAGATATTAATAATGATTATAGTTTGATAATTGAAATCAAAAGCTAATAATTAATATTCAAAACTACTCGAAAAGAAATTATGAGCATAATGCATGAATTATTTCCTATAATTCAAAACCAAATCTAAATAAAAGGAAGAAAAAACGAGACCTTCTAGTACTCCACGGGGCATTATTGTTGTTCTTGGGAAAGAATAACCAACTTTGGTCTAAATTGTTCGGCCACAATAATTCATTCAGCAAGAACTGGCAACAGCTATAGCTAGATAACCAAATTAAATTAATTAAATTATTTTATACTTTTAATTAATTAATATTTCTGTTTGTATTTAGAAAGAGATTGAAAATTGTAGAAATGAAAAAAGGGATCATTGTGGGAAGTGGAGAACAGGGGAGAGGTATTCAAAGGTTGTGTTTCATATAGGATTCATCGAAAACAAGGTAATATAATGTCGGCTAGTATTGTTGGAAAACATATCTTGTTGAATACAAACTTCCAATGCAGTATCTTTCTCTTATTCTTGCTTCATTATAATATTAGTTAAGTAATTATTAATTAAGGGGAGAATAATTAGACCATCAACTAATGTGCTATGCAGTGTTTGCATGCAGCGAGATCAGAGTTCCAAATTCTGAGATATGAATTTATTTAACTGTGGATTAAAGTTTGTGGCTGTCAACGAGCATAATAATGATTCACAATTTCAAAATTTAAAATGAAAAGTATTTAGGTAATTGCAAAAAAAAAGTTAATTACATATAGAAGAGAGATATTTTAGACAATTTGTGGGTCTTTTATGAATAAGTGCTTTAATATAATAAACGTTAAATAGTTAACTTTTTAAAAGTTATTTTATTCATCTTAAATTATAAATTTTAAGTCATAAATTCTTAGTCTTAAATATTAAATTATAAATTCTATATCATAAATTTTAAAAATAAGAATTTTTAGAATAAAAAATAGCTAATGTTGATTAATTAAAAATTAATTCTCTATATTTTTTATAATATAAAATTGAGATATAAGGATTAAAAATATTTTTCGAAATTCTCTCCTACTTTTAGAAAGCCTGTTAAATTTCATAAATGATCTAATTTTTAATATTATCTTTAAAAAAATATTGAGTGAATAAGTTATTTTTGTAACTAAATTCATAAATGATTTGTGATTAACTCTTGTTAATTTCTTGGATTCATGGTTCAGTTATTATTGGACAGTCAAGAACTAAATGTTTGTGGTTTTATTTGGGGCTGTTTCTAAGTTTAAATTCTTGAAAATTTGATAAGATTTGATGGTTGGAAAGTTAAAGTGAATTCTATAAAAAAATCAATAACCGTAAAGCTCGAAAACAAATTAAAAATCAAGCAAAAAACTTGAAAATGTTTTAGAATGGGTTCGGTTTATTTGATGAAAGGATAAGTATTGAAACAAAATTTACTTTTAGGTTGAAGAAGTAATTTAATAAAAATCGAAGTTAGTTTTATAATTATATAAGTTTTGGGGGTATTTTGAGTAATAAGTAAAGTTCAGGAGTAAAACGGGAATTTTATGAAAGTTCAAGGTTACTTTTAAAATATTAAAAACTATAAAATTAAGTTAGAGATTTTATGAAAATTTTAGGTTAAAAAGTAAAATATTTAAAAGTTTAAAATTTAAAACGAAAATTCAGAATAAAGCCATATAAACTAGTTTTTGATATCAAAGTAAGAATATTAATATTATTACTCTTTTAATTATTATTTCTTTTATTAAAAATATTATTTTTATTAAATAAGAAAAAAGAGGTAAAACAGTTATAATCCTTAAAAGCTTTAGAAGACAAAGTTAAGTTAATAATCTTATGATTAATTCTTCATAAAACGTCTAGGGAGAGATGAGGGAAGAGTGTGAAGACGATTTATGGTATTGAAACAAGAAAAATAAAAGAGTGATAAATAAAAAATAAAATAAGAAGAAAGAAAATTATTAAAGAGATCTTTGCTACAGGAGAGCAAAGATCATACGTTAAAAGAATCTACGAACCTCTGCCACATGAAAGCAGATTTCTGCCATAGGAAAGCAGAGAGCATACACTAAAAGAATCTAACAAACGTTTACCACAGGAGAGCAGAAAACAAGAAAGAAAATAATGTATTAATTAACGGGATTTCTGCCATAGGAGAGTAGAGGGCAAAGATAAAAAGACTTTAAAAGTCTATCTACCACATGAGAGTAAACGCAACCTTGTTTGGGGTTTAGGACCAAATGTATAGTAGGGACGCCCACACATTGTGAACTGTTTTCCAACTGTAAGTATATTACAACATGTTTAAAAGTCACATTGTATGTGGCCTGGCCGTAAAACTTATATGCACACTGTATGCATCTGGAAAGCCGTATCTGGGACTTGTGCCCAGGTAATGTTGGGAGCGAGTAGGCAATTGACACATGAGCTCATGACCTGCATAGGACAGACATGCATTATAATTGTTTGCACATACTTTTTTATGATTGTGTGTATGTGTGCTTCTTGACTTGTGATTTCTCTGCATTTTGTGGTTTGTTATGGTTGTTCATGTGTACTTTCTACTATTTCTTCCTGTATCTTAGTTTGTTAAAAGTTGTTTGTATTTCGGAGTTTGTTGTCGTTGGCTAAGTATAATAAAGAATAAAATTAACTTAATTTATAACCCCTACCCTACTAAGAACTCCCCAGTTCTTATCCCTTATTTTCACCCCTTTCAGCTAGAGGTGCGAAGGCTTATTATAAAATTGCAGGAGCATGGAAGAATATGTTTGCAAGTTGAGTTATTGATATAATTTATTTTTTCCCTTGCCTTGTTAGTTAAAGTTTTATTCAAAGAGGTAAGTTTTGTAATTGGTTTTGTATGTAATACTACGATGTATTATTAATATTAAGTACGTGAATATGTGTTATTTTGTTCTTGTTGAAAAAGTTTTTAACTTTTAGTAAAACTGTCAATAGATTAATGCGTAAAGGCTCAATATTAAATAGATAATAAAGAAATTAGGTTAGTAACACCTTACTTTTGGAACGATAATGATGTACTGAAAGTTGGATCGTTACACTTCACTACTCCAAATCCTGGATATTGTGGCAGTAGCATTGTCACTCCTACTGTGAATACTAATAACTTTGAGTTAAAGTCTCAATTCATCACTTTGGTTCAGTAAAATTGTCAATTTAGTGGAAGTCCTCAAGAGGATCCCAACCGACACATCTCTAACTTCCTTCAAATATGTGACACGGTCAAGACTAATGGGGTCCCTGCTGAGAGACCGAGCCAAGTAGTGGCTTGAGACACAACCCAAGGAGAGTATAGCAACTTGGGAGGATTTGGTGAGTAAATTTTTAACCAAATTCTTTCCACCTCAAAGGTTGATAAAGGTGAGAACCAACATTCAAACAATAAGAAGGATAGTCTTTTTATGAGGCTTCAGAGAGGTACAAAGAGATGTTGTGAAAGTGCCATGCAGATATGTTCTCTGACTAGGTGCAATTGTAAATCTTCTATGATGGAATCACCCCTGCTTCAAAAAACTCATTAGACAACTCGGCTAGAAGATCTCTACACATGAAGAAGACCACTGACGAAGCATTAGAGTTTATAGAGATGGTAGCTAGCAATCAGTATCTCTATTCTTCCGAAAGAACAATAAGGAAGGGAGTTATGAAATTGGATGCCGTGGATACACTTCTAGCCCAAAACAAAGTCATGTCCCAACAGAACAATGCCATTACTCAACACCTAGGAGGCATGCATGTCTTAGCCGTGAGCACCTAAGATGCTTCCTATGACATGAGCGATGGAGTACCTCAAGCTGAAGGCTTTAAATATGGCCAATTTCCTTTGGAGCAAATGAATTATATGAAAAATTCTTTTAAGCAACCTCAAAATGACCTATTCTCTAAGACCTACAATCCTGAGTGGAGAAATCACCCTAGTTTTGAATGGGATAATCAAGGACAGAGACAAAACAATTTCAACAACAATCATCACTAAATAACTTCAACCCCCAATCATCAACCCTGCAACCCTCATCACAACCACCAATCCTCACAACCCCACAACCATTACAAGAATCCCAAATTTCTCAGAAGCTTTCCATGTGAAAATTGCCTTAGAAGAACTCTCCCAAACCACTTAAAATTTTATGAAGAAAACTAAAGCTTCCATTAGAAACTTGGAAATACAAGTGGTACACGAAATCGTGAGTTCACACTTCTCTCACACCTCCATGCAGCTGACCAGCAAGTGCACTGGGTCGTCCAAGTAATACCTTAGTGAGTAAGGGTCGATCCCACGGAGATTGTCGGCTTGAAGCAAGCTATGGTCATCTTGTAAATCTCAGTCATGCGGATTCAAATGATTATGAGGTTTTGATAATTAAAAGATGAATAAGACATAAAATAAGATAGAGATACTTATATAATTCATTGGTGAGAGTTTCAGATAAGCGTATGGAGATGCTTTGTTCCTCCTAAATCTCTGCTTTTCTACTGTCTTCATCCAGTCATGCGTACTCCTTTCCATGGAAAGCTGTATGTTGGGGGATCACCGTTGTCAATGGCTACCGTCCGTCCTCTCAGTGAAAATGGTCTGGCTACGGGTTACGTAGGGCTAATCATCTGTCGGTTCTCGATCGTGTCGGAATAAGATCCATTGATCCTTTTGTGCACTGTCACTACGCCCAGCACTCGTGAGTTTGAAGCTCGTCACAGTCATCCCATCCCAAATCCTACTCGGAATACCACAGACAAGGTTTAGACTTTCTAGATCTCAAGAATGCTGCCAATTGATTCTAGCTTATACCACGAAGACTCTGATCGCACGGAATGGAAGGCTCTGTTGTCAGGAGAGGCAACCATGCGTTGTGAACCAGAAGGCCAAGATATATATATATATATATATATATATATATATATATATATATATATATATATATATATATATATATATATATATATATTCAAGCTTGTTTTCAGGTAGAACGGAAGTGGCTGTCAGGCACGCGTTCATAAGTGAGAATGGTGATGAATGTCACTTGATCATTACATTCATCATGTTGAAGTGTGAATGAATATCTTATAACAAGAATAAGCTTGAATTGAATAGAAAATAGTAGTAATTGCATTAATTCATGAGGAACAGCAGAGCTCCACACCTTAATCTATGATGTGTAGAAACTCCACCGTTAAAAATATATAAGAACAAGGTCTAGACATGGCCGAATGGCCATGCCTCCCAAATAACATGAAACAATCAAAAAAGGGTTCAAAGACCTGATCCCAAGATCAAAGATGATCAAAAGATGAAAATACAATAGTAAAAGGTCCTATTTATAGTGAACTAGTAACCTAGGGTTTACAGAAATAAGTAAATGATGCAGAAATCTACTTCCGGGCCCACTTGGTGTGTTCTTGGGCTGAGCATTGAAGCTTTCACGTGCATAGGCTTTTTTTGGAGTTAAACGCCAGCTCTGGTGCCAGTTTGGGCGTTTAACTCCAGCTTTTATGCCAGTTATGGCGTTTAACGCCAGAAAAGGGTCTATGACTGGCATTTTGACGCCAATTTGGGCCATCAAATCTCGGGAAAAGTATAGACTATTATACATTTCTGGAAAGCCCAAGATGTCTACTTTCTAACGCAATTAAGAGCGTGCCAATTGGGCTTCTGTAGCTCCAGAAAATTTATTTCTAGTGCAGGGAGGTTAGAATCCAACAGTATCTGCAGTCCTTTTTCAGCCTCTGAATCAGATTTTTGCTCAAGTCCCTCAATTTCTGCCAGAAAATATCTGAAATCACAGAAAAACACACAAACTCATAGTAAAGTCTAGAAATGTAATTTTTTCATAAAAACTAATAATTATATACTAAAAACTAACTAAATCATACTAAAAACTACCTAAAAATAATGCCAAAAAGCGTATAAGTTATCCACTCATCAACAAGTGGGACAAATTTCTCAACAATTAGTAAAACCCACAAATGCTTTTTTCAATGACACAATCCCAAATCCGAAGGAAGAATGCAAGACTATCACTTTGAGATGTGAAAAGATGGTGGGCAACAGAGTCACAAGCATTGACCAACAAGAGGACAAAGCTGTGGAGGAAGTTATTCCTCAAGAGGCACATGTTTCTATACCTCAACCTCAAGTTTCTTAAGAGAAATCAACAGGGAAAGTAGAGGTGCCAGAATATAAGTCAAAAATTTCATACCCTCAAAGATTCAAGGGAGAGAACAAGAAAAAGTAATACTCCAAATTTTTGGAGATATTCAAGTCACTACACATCAACATTCCATTCATAAAAGCACTTAAACAAATGCCCCTGTATGTTAAATTCATAAAGGAATTGTTGTCTACTAAAAGATCCTTAAAGGTAGGCCAAATATTGGTAATGACTAGAGAGTGTAGTGTAATCATTCAATGGAATTTGCCTAGTATGAAGAAAGATCCTGGAAGTTTCCAAATCTCATGCACCATCGGAAACACAACCTTGGAAAGAACATTGTGTGATTTAGGGACAAGTATCAATTTGATGCCTCTCTTTGTGATTAAGAAGTTACAAATTCAAGAGATAAAACCCACAAGAATAGCCCTCCAATTGGCAGATAAACCAAGAAAGCAAGCACATAGAGTGGTTGAGAATGTATTGATCAAAGTGAAAAAGTTTTTTCTCCCAACAGATTTCGTTATTCTTAACATAAAAGAGGATAAAAATTCCTCCATTATTCTAGGGAGACCTTTTCCAGCTACTAGTAGAGTCTTGATTGATGTTGAAAAAAGTGAATTGATATTGAGGGTGCATGATGAGCACTTAGTGTTTCATGTTTTCAAAACCATGCATCACTTGAGTGACAAGCAAATTTATATGAAGGTTGAAACAAGTGATTCAAGTCTCAAAGAATCCCATGATGAAGCACCTCTAGAAGCTCAACCATCATTCCTGAAAGGAAAAGAAGAAATAGAAGTGGTACAACAAATTGAAGAAACAAAAGAGGTCAACAAGAAGTTGTAACCTAAGCCCCCTTTTGTAGAAACTAACAAGACTCCACCGGATATCAAGCATATATTTGGTGTTGAGTGTGAACAATTACCTAAAAGGGAAGAGAAGATTCTGAAGAAGCCCAGGGGGTGGAGAAAGAAGAAAATTCCCACAAGTGACTTCTCACCTGGACAACAAGTTATACAATTCCCTTTCCACCATGGATATAGCCAGACAAGTTCAACAAATAGTATGGACCTTACACAGTAAACAAGATCCTCTTTTTGGAACACATGAACTCATAGATGAAGACAATGGGAGGAAATTCATAGTAAGAAGGGAGGCATTAGAGAACTATGATCAATCTCCACCTTAGCAAGGACCAACCGTCAAGCTAGTGACATTAAAGAAGCGCTTATTGGAAGGCAACCCAACATTAGGTAATATCTTTTATCTTCTTTTTTGCTCTGCTTGATGTTGTATATATGTGTTTCATGGATTAAGTTTGGCATTTTGCTACACCAACATAAGTCTTGCATTGCACTGGGTACTTGGCCCAGCCTCACATTGATTGTGTCACACGAAATTTAGTATTCTCACACTAAGTTTGGTGTTGCCACATTTCACCCATACAAACACATTAGCAACTCATTTATTTTAAGTGGTCTATTTTTAATTTCATTTTGTTTGTTTATTTCGTATAAATGTGATGGTCAAGTTCTTTTATACTTTTTCTATCTTTTATTTTTTATAGAATAATCAATTAATCATTGTTGCTTAATTTTTTAACCCTCATGAGAATGATAACCCACTCCTATGGTATTACTTGATACGATTCGATGCACTTGCCAAGTTGTGGTCTTGTGAAATTTCGCATCACCTGTGTGTCGAGAGCTAGTCTTATTTTCCTTCGAACGCATTGAGCACCAAGGTTGGCGCTTGACCTTGGACCCATGGGAGGTGGACATTCATTGAAGTTGGGTGCCAAAAGATGGGCGCTTGGCACCCAGTATAATGAAAAACTTGCTAAAGTTGGGTGCCCATGATTAATGTTAGGTGCCAAGCTTCAAAGCACCTTCGCAAGTGCTTAACTTTAATGTTTGAAGTTATACTTTGGTTGTTGGCATTGGACTTCAGCTGTTGAAGTTAGACACCAGCTTCCTTTCCTTTTCATTGGGCGTTTCAACTTGGGTTCTGATGAGCGGATAATTTATACGCTTTTTGGCATTATTTTTAGTACGTTTTAGTTAGTTTTTAGTATATTTTTATTAGTTTTTAGTTAAAATTCACTTCTCTGGACTTTACTATGAGTTTGTGTGTTTTTCTGTGATTTCAGGTATTTTCTGGCTGAAATTGAGGGACTTGAGCAAAAATCTGATTCAGAGACTAAAAAGGGCTGCAGATGCTGTTGGATTCTGACCTCCCTGCACTCGAAGTGGATTTTCTGGAGCTACAGAAGCTCAATTGGCGCGCTCTCAACGGCGTTGGAAAGTAGACATCCTGGGCTTTCCAGAAATATATAATAGTCCATACTTTGCCCGAGATTTGATGGCCTAAACTGGCGTTCCAAATCAGCTCAAAACTGCCCAGCGTTAAACGCCGGAACTGGCACAAGAATGGGAGTTAAACGCCCAAACTGGCACAAAAGCTGGCGTTTAACTCCAAGAAGAGTCTCTACACGAAAATGCTTCAATGCTCAGCCCAAGCACACACCAAGTGGGCCCGGAAGTGGATTTTTATGTAATTTACTCATCTTTGTAAACCCTAGGCTACTAGTTCTCTACAAATAGGACCTTTTACTATTGTATTTTCATCTTTGGACGTCTAGTTCTTAGATCATGGGGGCTGGCCTCACGGCCATGCCTAGACCTTGTTCTTATGTATTTTCAATGGTGAAGTTTCTACACACCATAGATTAAGGTGTGGAGCTCTACTGTACCTCGAGTATTAATGCAATTACTATTGTTCTTCTATTCAATTCAGCTTATTCTTGTTCTAAGATATTCATTTGCACCCAAGAACATGATGAATGTGATGATTATGTGACACTCATCATCATTCTCACTTATGAATGAGTGCCTGACAACCACTTCTGTTCTACAAGCAAACAAGGCTTGAATGTTTATCTCTTGGATCCCTTAATCGGAATTTTCGTGGTATAAGTTAGAATTGATGGCGGCATTCAAGAGAATCCGGAAGGTCTAAACCTTGTCTGTGGTATTCTGAGTAGGATTCAATGATTGAATGACTGTGACGAGCTTCAAACTCCTGAAGGCTGGGCGTTAGTGAGAGACGCAAAAGAATCACTGGATTCTATTCCAACCTGATTGAGAACCGACAGATGATTAGCCGTGCCGTGACAGGGTGCGTAGAACATTTTCACTGAGAGGATAGGAGGTAGCCACTGACAACAGTGAAACCCTACATACAGCTTGCCATGGAAAGGAGTAAGAAGGATTGGATGAAGACAGTAGGAAAGCAGAGAGACAGAAGGGACAAAGCATCTCCATACGCTTATCTGAAATTCTCACCAATGAATTACATAAATATCTCTATCTTTATCTTTATGTTTTATTCATACATCATCCATAACCATTTGAGTCTGCCTGACTAAGATTTACAAGGTGACCATAGCTTGCTTCATACCAACAATCTCCTTGGGATCGACCCTTACTCGCGTAAGGTTTATTACTTGGACGACCCAGTGCACTTGCTGGTTAGTTGTGCGAAGTTGTGATAAAGAGTTGAGATTACAATTGTGCGTACCATGTTGATGGCGCCATTGATGATCACAATTTCGTGCACCAGGTTCTTTCATAGTGTCTTTTCTATTTGTTTTCTTTGACCTGATTCTTTAGAGAATAATCCTAAATATACAGTAATTCTAAAACAACTCCAAATATATAAATTAGCTATAAAATCTTCAATTAAAACATAAAAACTTCAATGTAATCATAAGAAAACTACTTAAAAAGACATGTAAAAATCACTTAAGATATTAAGGCATCAGTGGTGTAGGTTTTGGATCATGTATGTCCAACCCAACTTTTTGGCAATATTACACAACAGTCGCACTCTAACGTGCAAATTGAGGAGTATTAGAAGATAATTATAGAACTAAAGGCAGAGGTAACAGAACTAAACACAGAAAGAGCATAAGAGAAGGCAAAAAGATAGACGAAGAGAATCTATTAAAATACCTAAACCAACAACAAAAAAATAATTTGTCACCTAACATTACTGCCGAGCTAGATTTTTTGGGAAGCGTACCGAAATAGATATTATACAATTCTTTTATTTTGTACTGTTTACCTAATAGTACTTTTATTTAGTTTATAGGCAATAATTGACAAATTGTTATTTAATATTTTTTGCATATATATATATATATATTTTGGTTTTTACTTTAATTAAATTTTACTTATTCTAATTAATTTTAAATCAATTAAGCCAATAAATAGCATGACACAGAGTTGAAGTCAGGAAAATAGTGTTTGTGACTTTAAATAAAAAGTCAATCAAACCAAAAAAAAATGAAAATGTGTTGATTTTTAGCGACAGTTTATATTAATAGTTTCAAAAATCTTCAAGTTTGTGCACACTGTCCAAAAAGATGATTCATCTTAGAATATAGTGGCGATGACAAACCGCCGCAAAATGTATCCGCTGCTAAATACTAATTTATAGTGGTTATTCCAACTATTAGTAAAAACTGCTGTTAATGGTTTAACTGTGCCCTATATTAGAGCGGTTCACGAACCGCCGCTATCCATTTTGTGACGGTAAAAAATAGCCGCTATTTGGCTTAAAAACTGCTACTATCTGCCAGGATCCTTGTTGTGCGAGTGTATGATTCATAAATTAATTTCAATGGAAAGGAAAAAATATACAGCAACACACAAATATACTTCGATCCATAAAAAAATAAAGAGCTAAATATTTTCAATGACTCAATTATAAATGGTTTTGATAATATTTGTTAGAATTTAATAAATTTTATAATTCAGATTATCTATAGTAAATCATTAAGAAACAAATCATGATACAAAAATATACCTAAATCTATAAAGATAATAAAGAGTAGTTATCTCAATCTTATTCAACCAAAATCTTCTATATGTGAGGCTAGGTTGAATTGCAATCCCTCGAATAAGAAAATGACTCCGAAGAATTTTTATTGATATATTTGATACCAAAACTCTACAAATTGCTATTTATATTTGGTAGTGACTCTCATAAAATTTTAAGTTTAAATAAGATAGCAAGTCCAGTTTTATTCTCATTAAGTCCAAATAAAAAAACTAACTTATTTTATTATATAATAATAATTAGTATCAATCATATATATAATTTAAAATAACTAATGTGATTATCAAATTAGTTGTATATTGTCTATGAATAAATTAAAAAATAGTAATTTTCTAATAGTAAGAACTAGCTTATGACACAGGTAGGGTAGTTAGAGTTAGTTTCATGTATATATATAGAAAAATACATGTATTGCAATCTGAGTTTCATCATCCTAACCAATTCGAGCTCTGACCTCTCCTCTCATTTCGTGCACAAATCAACGGTGAGGACACTAGTTTAGTTTTCACATTCACTAGTTAAGTAAGGTATCTAAAATATAACTTACCATAACTACTCATCATGGGCTCAAATTTGAGCTACATACTTAAAATACAGACAAGACCGATTTGAATCAAAACTAAACCCTTTCTTCAGACATTCTTATCCAATATCCACTTAGTTAGTCTCATCCACTCATCAGAGTTTCGACTTCGCTGATGTATCAACCATTCTTGGAATATATAATTCACCTCGGCTCATATTAATTATTCGTATAGCCAAATTCTGCACCGAAACATGTGTAATCAAATATGACGAGGATATACTAAAAATGGAATGCTATAATTTGGACGAACGGTAAATACCTCAAACCAAACACACACATACACACTATATATAGCAAGTTCTAAAGCCTTGAAGACTCTAAAGTGACGGATTTATAAACCTCATGTAGAAAACTCTTTTTATATCAAAATAGTTATCATTTTAAATTTTTGAAATAATTTAATATAATTTAAAATATAAATTATACAAAACATTTGACAAAACTATCTAACAAATAATTCACTATTTTGAATAGTTTTATCAAATTATAACCTAATTTTTAATAGATATCAAGCTAATTATTTTTTATTATCAAAATTTTCAGCGTCCAATTTTTTTCAAAAAAGTAAGTTTATTAAATATTTTTTAATTTTATATCATAATTAGGATTTAGTTATAAAAAATATTTTAAAATACTATATTTTTAATAAAATAAATTGAATATTAATAAATACTCAATTTTAAATGTACAAAAAAGATAATGTAACTCCTAATAATACAAGTATTGCTATTAAACTCATAGTTGCAAGTTGTTGCAATTCACGTCAGACTCCACGCCGATTGAGCCTCTCTCCATCTAATTTCATTATTTGATTTGATGTACTCCTTAGAGCAGTAGTTAGCGAGCTAATTATCTTGAAAGAATTGTAACCTAACATACATATTAAATGTGCACATAGACACCAAAAAAAATATATTAAATGTTCACATGTCTCTATCCAATCTATTACTGTACTTGTGGGAATGATAACAATTAAGAGGGACCGGATAATGTTAATTAGGTGCGTTCGGAAAGATTTAAAATTATTTTTTTTGAATTTTTTATTTATAAAAAATAATAGTATTAATATTTAGTGTAATTTTTAATAAATTATAATTTTTTAAAATTATTTAAGAATTTATAGAAAAAGTTAAAAAAAGAACTTTTTTATAATAAATTTTTTTTATCATATTTCTTTTAAAGTAAACACTTCTAAAATTAAAAATTCAAATACAAAATAATTTATTTATAAATTATTTTTAATATAATCATTTATTATTTGACCCATTTTTTAAAAATAAATTTAATTGAACTGTTTACTTAAAACTGGACCTTAAAATGTTTAGACAGGAGTTAGTGATCATTAGTTTGTAAAATAGCAGGAGATGGAAATTAATGTTAGATATAAAATTATTTTTGTATTTGTAACTAATAACTTAAATTTTTTAAAAGAAATAATTTATTATATTTGATATTACAAAAAAATTATTATATGTACCAAAAAATAATTATTAAATTAATAACTATATATTTGTATATTTTTATACGGATACAAATACAATAAAAATCAGCCATACAACAAATATTTTATTTGCACATCGCACCTCCATAAAAGCTCAATCAAAACCCAAATCACTACATCATCTTCTTTCTCGTCAAATTTTACTCCCTTCTTTTCTCATCCTTTTAAGTTTTTGAACGCGTCTTATCAATAAACTCAATTGTTTTGTTTCTTTCACAACAACATAAACCAAAATTGAATGAACATACTACAAAATTTATAACACTTCGAATAGAAATTAAATTATGAAGTTAACTAAGAGTTATGATATTTATTTATAATTTATATTTTTAAAGAATTATCTTATAAAAAGATAATTAAAACTAAATATAAAATTTTAAATTTTAAATTAATTAATATTTATATAATTTTTACGGTAATTAAATATTTTTTATTTATAATTTAAAATTCAGTAATTAAAAAATAATGACAATGCTTTAGTTTGAATATTTAAATTATGAACTTTATTTTATGAATAAAGAAAAAATCTATTTGATTTCTAATTTTGAATTAGAGTAATTATATTTGATTTTAACCTATTACTCTACCTTTTTATTTTTATTAAAAATTTTTATTTTACGCAAACTTTAATCATTCTAACCCTAATATGACACAACACATACTCACCCACACTAAATCCTAGCCGTTAACCCTCTCAACGGTAAGAAAGAAAGAAAGAAAGAAAGAAAGAAAGGGAAAGAGAAAAGGGGGAAACCGAGGGAGAAGAAGAGGGAGAAGGGCAGACGGCGCCGGTGAGAAGGGATACCGCCGCTGCCATTGCCGTTGCCGTAGTCTCCAAAATGGACGTCGCAGTCGCGCAGAGAGAGAGAGAGATAGAGAGAGAGAGAGAGATGCATCGTTGCCAGCACCGCCGCTGTGCCTCTTTCGCCGCCAAAGGTCCGTCACCACCACTGGGTTTCTGTCGTCGTCGGCGTGAAAGGGGAGCAAGCGAGAGTGACGTCAGAGAGAGAAAGAATAGAATGGGAAGGAGAAAAAGCCGTTTCCGCCGCCGCTCCCGGAGTTTTTGGTCACCGAGAACTTGGTTGTGGCTACCGGAACCACCACCGGAACTACTGTTGCTCAGTTCAGTCGCTCCTCCTTGGTTACGATAAACATTTTCGTTTCACAACCCTTGAAAATTAGTATTCTGTTATAGCCTTTTAGAGATTCTGAGTTGTTGGTGACGTTTGGTCGAGTTCCGGTTATTGCATGCTGCGATTAAAGTTGCTACGGTTGCTGCGAAAGTGAAGTGGAGCTATGGTTACGGCTGCCGTTGCTGCGGGCCAAAAGAATAAGGGTCTTGACGTGTTTTGTGGCTTACGGGTTTCGACTAGTTGAGGTAGGATTTTTCTTAAAACATATTTTATATTATGGAATTATTATAAATAGATAGTTATGCAAGAAATACATTTTGGTGATTATATGAGTCTTATGGATTGATTGAGTTACTTTGGATGAATGTGATTGTTTACTTGTGTGATTGTTTACTTGATTGAATCCGTGATTGATTGAGTTGGCATTGTGGTAGTTAATGAAGGCTTGATTTGAAAATCTGATTTATACGTTTGTATTGAGAAATGGTTTGGTGTGATTTTTAGAGGAGGTGCTGCCAAAATTTTTATAAATATTTTAGTAAAATTGAATAAATGACTTCTGAGTCTCTTTGAAAAAAAAAACTTATTTTTGATTTGATTAAATATGAAAAGAATTATGTTCTGGGACGCTTTAAGTGAAAAATAAAATAATAAAAATAGGTATTTAAGTATAATTGATTTTTGAGTCTTTAAGGAAAGATTCTGGAGTTTGAGAAAGAAGTTGAGGTTGGTTTTGAAAACTTTTAGTGAAATTAAAGCATTTGAGTTGATTAGTAAAAGAAAATAATTTTTGAGTCTTTTTAGAAATTTCTTAAACTTGAGAATGAATTTGATAGTGAGTTCTATTTAATTAAATTTAATTTAAGAGTTATGTTTGTGAAAATTTCAAATGGATTAGAAGGAATGAATTATTGAAGTTAGTTTAATAACTTGGATAAGAAAAAATCGAACTCTTTATAGTTTTGTTAATTTGGAAAATTGATTTGTGACTTGCGAAGAATTATGATTCTGAAGTCGATTTTGGTTATGATTAAGATTCTATTTTATTGAAATATGATTATGAAGAATTGTGGTCTTGAATATGATTGAAATAAGATATGATTTTGAACACAATCTAGCGAGGACGGCGATACGGAACACTCATTGAGATATTGTGCAAAAGGCTCAGTGGGGATGGCGATGCGTAATACCCACTTGAGACCTAAAAGAGGGTTCTCCATGAGGACGGCGATATGTAACGCTCATGGAGGGGATGAGTCTCGAAGTGGGGACAGCGATACGTAACGCCCACTTGAAACTAAGAGTACAACTCAGTGGGGATGGCGGTACGTAATGCCCACTTAAGACTGTGACTATGGCTCAATGAGGATGGCGATGCGTAACGCTCACTTTGAGATTGGAAGGATGATCCACATGAGGACGGCGATATGTAATTCTCACTTAAGACTAGAAGTATAATCCCCATGAGGACGGCAATACATAACGCTCATGGAAGGGGATGTTTTCTGATATAGGGACGACAATACTTAATGCCTATCTTAGGGATGTTGTTGGGCGAAAAAAAGCAATCAACATGTGAGCTCATGGCCTGTTTAGGAATAGACATGCATCATACCACATTTGTTTGAAGTTGCTTGGGTGTGTATATTGTATTTGGTTTACCTACGTGAATACTTATGTTTAACTACTAATTGCCATACTTGCTGTAATTGTTCTTAATTATATTTGAACTTCATTACTTGTGATTGTGTCTAGGGGTGTTCATAAAAAAACCAAAATGTGGTTAACCGGTTAAAAAATCATAACCACATTTTGGTTAACCAGTTTAATAAAATAATTTTAAAACTATATCCATATTTTTTAGAATTGGTTAACTAAAACCAAATTTAAAAAAATCGGTTTTTAACCGGTTAACCAAAACCAAAACCAAATTAAAATCAAAACCTAATTTCAAAACCAAATTACATACTCTCTCTCTCTCTCTCTTCTCCTTCCTCTCTCTTTCTCTCTCCCTCCCTTCTTTCTCTTCTTTTCTCTCTCTCTCTCTCTCTCCCCCTCTCTCTCTCTCTCTCCTCCTATCTCTCTTTTTCCCTTCTCTCTCTCTCTCTCTCCCCCTCCTCCTCTCTCTATTCTCTCTTCCCTTCTCTCTCTTCTTTTTTCCCTATTTCTATCCCCTCTCCCTCTCTCCCCCTTCCTTCCCCCTCTCTCTCTTTCCCTTCTCTCTCTCACTCATTTTTCTCTTTATCTCCTCTCCCCCCTTCTCTCTCTCTCCCTCTTTCTCCCCTTCTCTCTCTCTCTCTATCTCTCTTTTCTTTTTCCCTCTTTCTCTCCTCCTCTATCTCTTTCTTTCCCTTTCTTCCTCTCTCTCTCTCTCTCTCTCCCCTCCCTTTCTCTATCTATCTATCTCTCTCTCTCTCTCTCTCTCTCTCTCTCTCTCTCTCTCTCTCTCTCTCTCTCTCTCTTCCCTTCCCCTCTTTTTCCACTTCGTCTTTCTTTCTCTCTGTCCTTCTCTCCCTCTCTCTCCCCTTCCCTCTTTCTCTCTCTCCTTCTCTCCCTCTCTCTCTCTTTCTCTCCTTCTCTCCACTCTCTCACTTCCTCTCTCTCTCTCTCCTTGCCCTCTTTCTCCCCCTCCCTTCTCTCTTTTCCTCTCTCTCCTCCCCTTCCTCTCTCTAATCATCTCTCCCATTTTTCTATCTCTACTCCTCCTCTCTCTCTCCCCTCCTATCTCTTTTTCCTCTCCTCTCCTTCTCTCTCTCCCATATCTCTCTCTTTTTCCTTCTCTCACTTTCTCTCTCTCTCCCCCCTCTCCTTCCCCTCTCTCTCTCTCTCCTTTCCCCCTCTCTTTCTCTCTCTCTCTCTTTTTCTTTTTTCTCTCTTTCTCTCTCTCTCGCTCCTCTCTCTTTCCTTTTCTTCTTTCTCTCTCTCCCATTTTCTCTCTCTCCTCCTCTTCTTCTCTTCCTTTTCTCTCCTTCTCGTATTTCTTTTCTTACTCTCGCTCCTCTCTCTTTCTTTTTCTTCTTTCTCTCTCTCTCTCTCTCTCATTTTCTCTCTCCTCCTCTTCTTCTCTTCCTTCTCTCTCCTTCTCGTCTTTCTTTTCTTACTCTCTCTTTTCTCTTTATCTCTCAACTTTTTCTCAATCTCTATCCCTCTTCTATCTCTTTTTTCCTCTTTTCTCTAAAGTGAGAGAGAAGAGAGAGAGGAAGAGAAGATAGATGAGGAAAAAGAAAAAGGAGAGAGATAAGAAGAGAGAAGAAGGATATGAGAGAGAAAAAGAGAGAGAGAAAGGGAAAGAGAAAAAGGACAAAGAGAGAGAAAAAGAGAGGGAAGAGAGAGAGAAATGATAGGGAGAGAGAAGGAGAGAGAGAAATGATGGGAGAGAGAGATAGAAAAAGAGAAGGAGATAGAGAAAAGAGAGAAGGGGAGAGAGAAGGAGAGAGGGAGAGGATGGGAGAGAGAAAGAGGGAAGGAAAAAGAGAGAGAGCATGGGGAGAGAGAGGGAGAGAAGGATAGAGAGAAAGAAAGAGGAGGGGGAGAAAGTGGGAAAGGGGAGAGAGAAAGAGAGATAGATAGAGGGGAGGGAAAGAGAGAAAAGAAAGAGAGAAGGAGAGAGAAAAATGAGAGAGAGAGAGAGCGAGAGAATGAAGAGAAAAGGAGAGAGAGAGGAGGGGGAGAGAGAGAGAGAGAAAGAGAGAGAGAGAGAGAGAGAGAGAGAAGGAAGAGAGAAGAGGAGGGGGAGAGAAAAGGAGAGAGATGGAAAGAAGGAGATAAGAAAAAATTACTCATATCATTTAGAAAGAAAATTATTTATATTAGAAAGAAGTATTTATAGAAAATACTGAAAAGAGATAACAAAGAAAAAGGAACGAAAGCAATCGAAGGGATTTCATTTTTTACAAATGTTACTCGTATCATTTAGAAAGAAAAAAATTAGATTAAAAAAATTCAATTAAAAAAAGGTTTAAAAATTTGGGGTTTTGTATGTAAAAATATTAATTTTTGTGTAAAAATCTATTTTTACATGTAAAAACCAATTTTATGGTATAAAAACCAATTTTTAAGTATAAAAACCCATTTTTAGGTAAAAACCGGTTTTTAGTATAAAAACCGGTTTTTCTATATAAAAACCGGTTATTTTAAAAACCGGTTTTTACTTTAATAATCGGTTAAAAATCGGTTTTAAATTTCACTAACCGGTTAATAACCGGTTTCATCATGTAAAACCAATTTGGTTAATTAACCAATACTATATTTTTGGTTAACCAAAAAACTGGTTTGGTTTTTGGATTAACCAAACCATGAACACCCCTAATTATGTCTGGTTGGTTGGATTGTGGTGGATTGGGTGTTGATTGATTATGCTTGGGTTGGAGGCCATGATTTGATTATATGTTGTGTCGAAGGCTGTGATTTGATTATGCTTTGGGTCGGAGGCCGTGGTTTAGTGAGTTGGGAAAAATTGATATAAATATTGACCTGTGCTGGTGGGATTGATGATTTTAGTTTTAAACAAATGATCGTTTGATTTTGAAATAGAGATTGAGGTTTGGTGAAATAACGAATAAGAATTGGATGGGATTGAGAATGAAATATTCTGAAATCATATGATGAGCATCGATCACTGCCATAAACAAATTTTGATTATATATATATATATATATACTTTTATGACAATTCTGAACTTTCCTGATGAGATCGTGTGTTTAGGTTCTCACTGGTGTGTGAAATTAGAACTTACACAACTTAACCGGCAAGTGCACCGGGTCATTCAAGTGATACCTCAGGTGAGTGAGGGTCGATCCCACAAGGATTGTCGGACTGAGCAAGCAATGGTTATCCTGTTGGACTTACTCAAGCAAACAGTAAAGGGAGTTGTTGTTGAAAACGCATAAAACAAGATAATAAAGAAAAGCAATAAAAGGGTTGATGTGAAAACAATGATGAGAAAATAGTTAAGGTCTAGGAGATATTTATCTTTCGGATTAAAATGTCTTACCAACTATTTTAACAATGAGTGATTCATTCTATGGCAAACCATCAATGATTAAACCCTAATCTCTTAGTGATTTAATCTTCCCTAGCCTTCATCAAATGCCACTCTCGTGGTCACTCAATTCTGATTAGAGGGTTAAGTTCAGAAAACTAGTTTAATGCCACAAAAGTTCTAATTACCCAAAGCTAATAGGATTATATGTCACATATCCCAATTAATTCATGTAATTAGCAATTTAAGAGGAGTGTTTTCAAGTTGTAGCTCAAGCGAGATAACTCTCTCTCGAGAATCACAAGAGCTCATGTAGAAATGGGTCATACTCTCATTCCATCCAGTTCATAAGATTAAGAACGAAAACAACACCTTAGAATTGAATCAAACATTAATTAAAATAGAAGAATAATAGTTCTAATCCATAGAAATAAACAGAGCTCCCAACCTTAACCAGGAGGTTCAGTTGCTCATAACTTACAGAGAAAACAGGATTCTGAAAAGTGCAGAAGGAAAAAGATTATGTTCGAACCCTAATCTTTTCCTTTAAATACTAACCTAAATAATAAATTCTAGACCTAAAAAGATATTGTTTGTAAATAAATATTACAAAAAGAAAATAAAATTAGACTAACAAATGCTAAATCCATTTGGATGCCTAAAGAGGTGTGAAACAGGCTGCTGCTGGCATTTAACTTCAGGATTGGGCATTGAACGCCAGAGAAGGGAAGCGCAGTTCTGATCTTGTGCTCCCCTGCTGGCGCCAAACGGCAGGTGGGCATTCAGCGCCCAGGGAAGGTATCGCCAGCATTTTCCTTTCTTGCTCCAAACTTCTCCAAACTGCTCCGAATTTCACCTAAAAGCATAAAAACACAAGAAAAACTCAAAGTAGCATCCAAAGGTAATTTTTGCACTAAAATAAAGTAAAAGTAGATAAAATATAACAAAAAACAATATAAAAATAACTAGAAAGGGTATAAGATGCTCACGCATCACAACACCAAACTTAAACTATTTCTTGTCCTCATGCAACCAAAGCAATATAGGACCAAGAAGAGAAAATGCTTAAGACTTTGAGTTGTCAATGAAGCTCAGGTCTAGTTACTGAATGGGGCTTATGACACTCTATTTCTGAATAGCTTTGGCATCTCACCATCCTTTGAAACTCAGAAATATCAGCATCCCTTGAAATTAGAACTCGGATGATATTATAGATTCTCTTCTTTAGGCTCTAATTGATTCTTGAACACAACTTTTTCTTTTTTTTCTTGGTGCTTTGCACCTTTGAGCCTAGCCGTGACTCTAAGTGTTTTGTGTTCAAGCTTAACTTGATCCAAGAACACCACAAGCACATAACTGGGGAACCTTTTAGGTTCAAATTTTTCCTTTTCTTTTCTCCTAGACAGTGGTGCTCAGAGCCTTAGGCATACTCTGTAACAGCATTGGTCACAACATTAAGTCTCAATAGTTAATTGACACTTTCACACCATAAGCATATGCTTAGGGAAAACCATTCTTTTGAACTTTAGATCACTTTTGACCCTCCTAACTGTTGATGCTCAAAGCCTTGGACCTTTATCTTTTGATTTTTCTTTTCTTTTGAATTTTTTTTGCTGTTTGGTTTGCTTCAAGAATTAATTTTTTTCTTATTCCAGAGAATCAATAATATTTCTCTAAATTCCTATTCCTCAAGAACCAATATACTCAACTCTAATATCAAATATGCACAGTTAATTCATACATTCAGAAATAGAGATAAGGCCACCACATCAAAGTAATAAGTATAACTCATAATATAACTCAAGATCTCATGCATTTCACTACTTCTTTTTCAAGAGATTTTTCTTTTTTGCTTGATGCGTAATACATAAGACATCTTGAAAAAACATTTTCAAAAATAAACTACTAAAATAGAAAGCAAAGAAATTCTAAGAGTGATCATGTAAACTAGAATAGAAAATAGGCAATACAATAAAATACTAGAAAAACAGAGTTAAAATAAAGATAGAGAGAGTAAAACTAGACCACCTCAGTGATGGTGGTTATTGCTCTCTCCAGGGAACCCTCTGGAGCGTGAGCTCCTCAATGTCACCCCATGCCTCCTCTGCTCTTCCATCATTCTCCTTTGATCTTCCATCATTTGATGGAGGAGAGTAGAATGGTCCTGATGTTCCAGTCTCAGTTGATCAACTGATGATGTCATCTCCCCTAAAGATGTAGTCAACTGATCCCAGTAGTCACAAGGAGAGAAGTACATCCCCTGAGGTATCTCTGGAATATCCTGTGGAGGTGGTGGAGCTGGCTCTCACTGTGGTCCTTACACGGGCTCCCTTACACTCTCCAAACCATTCTTTGTGATTGGCCTCTCCTTTTCGATCAGGGTATCTCCCTCTATGTGAGCTCTAGCTAGTGCACATAAGCGGTAAATGAGATGAGGGAAGGCCAGCCTCGCAAAGGTGGTGGGCTTTTCAGCTACTCTGTAAAACTTCTGAGGAATCACCTTATGTACCTCCACCTTATTGCCGAGCATAATTCAGTGAATCATCACTGGTCGCTCGACTGTAACCTCTGAGCAGTTACTCGTAGGGATAATAGAACGTTGGAAGAACTCCAACCATTCTCTAGCTGCTGGCCTAAGGTCAAGCCTACCCAGCTGGTAAGGCCGACCTTGAGCATCCCTCCTCCACTGAGCTCCAGGTACGCAGATGTCAGCAAGGACTTGGATCCACCCTTTGGTCAGTGTTGACCCTGCAGATGTATGAGTAAGGGTTCTCTCGTGGTTCTGGTAACTGTAGCGCCACCCTCACACTCTCAGAGCTGAAATCCATGATATGTCCTCTGACTATGGTGCGCCAATTCTTCGGCTCCGGAATCACGCTTCTATCATGCTTTTTCGTTACTCATGCATTTCTCCTACACCATCAATACTCCAACTTCGGCTACGGGGTTGGCCAGAACCTCCCAACCCCATCTCAGAATTTGGTATAGGATCTCCGAGTACTCATCATCCTTCAGCTTGAAGGGGACCTCGGGAGTCACCTTCTTCTTCCTCACCACATCATAGAAATGGTCTTGATAGGCCTTGGAAAGGAATTGTGTGAAATCTGATGGCTCAAAAGTGGGAGCTTTCTCCTTTCTTTTCCTTGAGGATTCTCCAGTTTTTTGTGCCATAGAGGTAAGATGGAAGAAGAAAAAAGTGGAGGGTTCAACACCAAACTTAAGAACTTTGCTCGTTCCCGAGCAAAATAGAAATAAAAAATAAGAAAAAGAAAAGAAAATAAAAGAAAGAGATAGAGTATATGGGGTATAGACTTCGGCCTTTAGGGTGAAGAAAGGGAAAATATGAAGAAAGGGAATGTATATGGTGAAGATTAAGTAAGAGTGGAAGAGTAGTGAAGGTGTGGTGAAAGTGGATGAAGTGAGGGGTATTTATAGGTGGGGGTGGGATGGGTTTCGGTTATGGTAGGAGAAGGGTTAAAAAATTGAATTTGAATGTGGGTTGTTGGGAAGAGAGGTGAATGGGATTGATGAGAGGTGATTGGGCGGAGTGAAAGGTGGGTTGAGAGAATCAAGGGGAATGATGGGTGATGGGATGGATGAATGTAGATAGAGAAGTGGGTGAGAGAGGAGAGAGAATGAATGAGATTGAGTGGGTAAGTGGTTGGTGGTTGTGGTTTATCCATTGGCCAAAGAAGCTTCAAAATTCAAAATCTGCCCATTCTGCCTCCCCCCTGGGCACTGAATGCCGGGTTGGCGTTTGGCGCCACTAGGTGGATCTCCCTTTTCTTTTTCACCCCCTTAGTAGTGTTAGATATCCAATATAGATGTAGAACCCCCCAAGGTGACCAAACTCTACCAAGAAAATGTCCAAATTAGACGTAGAATGCCCATATGCTCACATCCCCCCTGCGCGCTGAACGCCAGTCAGGCGTTTGGCGCCACCAGGGGGTATTCTCCAAGGTGTGCTGTTTTTCCTTATGCGCATTTCTGTTCCTGTTTTGAGTGCTATACATGATCATAAATGTTACAAAAATAAGGAAAACTATGAAAATCAATATAAAGTAAATTAATTTGAAATCAAACTCATATAAATTAAAATAGAATAAAAGAAAGTGAAAGTAAACTATAGGATACGTATGGTTAGGTTGCCTCCCAACAAGCGCTTCTTTACCGTCATTAGCTTGACTGATAGCTCCTTTACGGAGGTTCATAGGGACTCAGATCTTCACCCCTCATTGTGAACCTCCTCCCTGTACTCTCATGAATTAGTTTAACATGCTCTAGAGATAGGATTCTATTCACCGTGTGTGGTATAATTGGGCTTCTTGTGAAGATTACTCTCATGCCAAGTGAGAAGTCATAATTGGGCTTCTTGTGAAGATTACTCTCATGCCAAGTGAGAAGTCTTCAGTAAGAATCTTTTTGTTCTTCTAGCTTCTGGGTACTTTCTTTTTGGGTCCTCATCCTTCAATGGTGGGTGGTGAATGCCCAACACCAAACTTAGGTTTGATGTCAGGAGGCTCTGTATGACTTTTTATCGAGTGCAAAGGCTTGAGCACTGAGCTCTACATGCTAGTACTTTCTTTGTCTGAGAAAGATTGAGGTTTGGGAATCTTAAATAGTACGTGATCCTCCCATAACCTCATAACTAACTCTCCTCTCTCAACATCAATCAAGGCTCTCCCAGTAGCTAAGAATGGTCTTCCTAGGATGATGGAGTCATCATTTTCCTCTCCAATATCAAGTATCACGAAGTTCGTAGGGAGGTAAAGGTCTTCAACCTTTACAAGGATGTTCTCCACCACTCTATATGCTCGCTTCAGAAACTTGTCTACCATCTCTAGTGAGATCCTTATGGGCTGCGCCTCTTGGATCCCCAGTTTCTTCATTACAGAGAGAAACGATAGATTTATACTTGATCCAAGGTTGCATAGTGCCTTCTCAAATGTGATGGTCCCTATAGTACAGGGAATTAGGAAGCTTCTGGGATCTAGCAATTTCCGAGGTAGCTTCTTTTGCACTAGTGCACTACATTTCTTGGTCAACACTACGGTTTCATCTCCCCTCAGGGCCTTTTTCTCAGAGAATACACTTTTTAAACAAGCCATATAGGGAGGCTTTTTCTCCAACACCTCAGCAAAAAGAATATTGATTTGTAACTTCTTGAAGACTGCCAAGAATTGAGCAAGTTGTTCATCCTTGATCTCCTCTTGCACGTTCTGAAGGTGTTGTACTTTAGACTCTTCTATCACTATTGAAGTGTGTACAAATGCACTGCTGACGATTGGATTTTTGACGGTTTAGAATTTCACTAATGAAATCTCGTTGTAAAGTATAGTCTCTAAACCACTCAATAATCCTTTCATACAAAAAGTTGTTTGTCACTAGTACAAACCCCTAAAATTTATAAACCGAAGTATTGGACCTCGGGTCGTTCTCCCTAGGAATTACAATAAAGTGTCTTGTTATTGGTTTGAGTTGTTTTGGGGTTTTGGATAAGAGACATGAAAGTAAATGGCAATGAAAATAAACTAACAACTATAAAAGGCTCTTGGTAAGGTATGAGAACTAGAAGTTCTATCCTAGTTATCCTTCTCAATTGTGATGAGAATTGTTCATTGCTACCACTTAGTTAACCCTTGTTAATAAAGGAAAGTCAAGTGGATGAATTGACTTGAGCCACAAGTCCTAGTCAACTCCCAAGGAAAGACTAGCTTTAGTGCACTCCAAACCAATTAGCGATCTCTCCAATTATCAATCAACAAAGGAATTAGATAACTCAAGTGACACTAATTACTCTACCTAGGCCAAGAGGAATAAAATCTACACTAAAACTAAAAGAGACATTTCAACAAACACATAGAGTGCAATAGAAGTAAACATTATTAAATGCAAGAATTAAAGAGAGATCTAACTACAAAAGCAAGAGATTAACAATAGAAAAGCAAAGAAGAACAATTATTATGAATTACCTCTTATTGAATTGAAAGAAAATGGAAGGAACAATAGTAGATCTACAACAAAGTATAAGAACAACATAAAGGAAATTACAATAAAAGAATAGAAGAAGATGAATGTAGCAACAAAGAATTGAGATGTAGAAGTAGAAGAAAGCAAAGATTAAAACCTAGATCTAAGAACTAATCCTAATCCTAATCCTAATTCTAGAGAGAAGTGAGAGCTTCTCTCTCTAGAAACTAATTCTAACTACTAAACTAAACTAATGGTTACTAGATGTCTCATCCTTTTTCATTTCATCTTGCCCTTGAAGAAGAACATCAAGGGTTTCATCCATTAGAGATTGGGGTGGATAAGAGGGTTCATTGTCTTGGAGAAAGGGTTCATTATAGGAAGGTGGTTCTTCTTGGTAAGGTGGTGGTGTGTATTGAGGTGGTTCTTGGGAGTAATCTTGGAATTGTGGTTCCATGTATGAGTCATATGGTTCAAAAGGAGGTTGGTATGGTGGGTAAGGATCATGGTCATATGGAGGTGTTTGTTGAAAATAGGCTTGTGAGTGTGGTTGAGGGTCATGTTGAGGATATGGATCATAGCCATATGGTGGTGGTTCTTGAAAATCACAAGGAGATTCACCATAGCCATTTGATTGGTATGCATCATAGAATGGCTCTTCTTCATAGTGCATTGGTGGGGGTTGTTGCCATGAGGATTGATCATATGCATATGGCTCCTCCCACCTTTGGTTGTCCCATCCTTGATACATATCTCTATTATAGTCCTCATCACCTACAACATAATTGTAATCACACTCATAGCCAAAATGAGAATTCATGGTAGCAAGAGGAAATAAAAATCAAAAGCTAATAGAAAACAAGAGAAACAACTCTACAACTAGCAAATAAAGCAAAAATCAAGCTATTCACAATATTCACATATATACAATAACCAATAACACAACACCATTGCAATTCCCCGGCAACGGCGCCATTTTGACGAATGAATTTTTGACGGTTTATAATTTCACTAATGAATTCTCGTTGCAAGTATAGTTTCTAAACCAACAATAATCCTTTCATACAAAAGATTGTTTGTCACAAGTAACAAACTCCTAAAATTAATAACCGAAGTATTCAAACCTCGGGTCGTTCTCCCTAGGAATTGTAATGAAGTGTTTTGTTATTGGTTGAGTTATCTTTGGGGTTTTTGATAAGAGGCATGAAAGATAAATGGCAAGAAAGTAAACTAACAATTATAAAAGGCTCTTGGCAAGATATGAGAACTAGAAGTCCTATCCTAGTTATCCTTCTCAATTGTGATGAGAATTGTTCATTGCTACCACTTAGTTAACCCTTACTAAATAAAGGAAATTCAAGTGGATGAATTGACTTGAGCCACAAGTCCTAGCCAACTCCCAAGGAAAGACTAGCTTTAGTGCACTCCAAACCAATTAGCAATCTCTCCAATTACCAATCAACAAAGGAATTAGATAACTCAAGTGTCACTAATTACTCTACCTAGGCCAAGAGGAACAAAATCTACACTATATCTAGAAGAGGCATTTCAACAAACACATAAAAGGCAATAGAAGTAAACATTATTAAATGCAAGAATTAAAGAGAGATCTAACTGCAAAAGCAAGAGATCAACAATAAAAAAGCAAAGAAGAACAATTATTATGAATTACCTCTTATTGAATTGAAAGAAAATGGAAGGAACAATACTAGATCTACAACAAAGTATAAGGACAACATAAAGGAAATTACAATAAAAGAATGGAAGAAGAATGAATGTAACAACAACGCATTGAGATGTAGAAGTAGAAGAAAGCAAAGATTAAAACCTAGATCTAAGAACTAAACCTAATCCTAATCCTAATTCTAGAGAGAAGTGAGAGCTTCTCTCTCTAGAAACTACTTCTAAAACTAAACTATGACTAATGGTAACTAACATATGTTTCCCTCTTCACTCCTTGGGTTAAATAGCATCAGAAATGAGTTGGATTGGGCCCACAAGGCTTCTAAAATCGCTGGCCACGTTTTGCTTCAAGTGGACTAGGTGGCAGCAACGGCGCGTGCGCGTACTGTGCGCGTGCGCGCCACCATACTTGTAGCAACTATGGCAAATCTTATATCGTTTCGAAGCCCCGGATGTTAGCTTTCTAACCCAACTGGAACCGTATCATTTGGACCTCTGTAGCTCAAGTTATGGTCGTTTTAGTGCGAAGAGGTCGGCTTGACAGCTTTCCGGTTCTTTCATTTCTTCATGAGTTCTCCAACTTTTCATGCTTCTTTCTTCATTCCCTTGATCCAATCTTTGCCTCCTAAACCTTAAATCACTTAACAAACATATCAAGGCATCTAATGGAATCAAGGAGAATTAGATTTAGCTATTTTAAGACCTAAAAAGCATGTTTTCACTCTTAAGCACAATTAAAGGAGAATATACAAAACCATGCTATTTCATTGAATAAATGTGGGTAAAAGGTTATAAGATCCCCTAAAATCAATACAAGATAAACCGCCAAATTGAGGTTTGTCAACTGCCAGCCTCCTCTTGGGCCTTTTTCTCCTTCAAATCCTCAGCAACATCCTCTTCCTTAGGCACGGCCTCCTTGCCCAGGGTGAGGGATTTGCACTCCTCCCTTGGATTTACCTCTGTGTTGCTTGAAAGAGTGTTGGGAGGTCTCTTAGGTATCCTGCTACTCAACTGACCTACTTGTATTTTCATGTTCCGAATTGAGGACCGAGTTTCTTACATAAAGCTATGAGTGGTCTTAGAAAGGTCAGAGACTATTGTGGCTAAGTCAGAGAGGCTATGTTTGGACGTCTTCATCTGCTGCTGAGAGGGTTGGAACTGTCTATTATTGAACCTATTTTGATTTGTTCCACCTTGGTTATTGTTGAACCCCTGTTGAGGCTTCTACTGCTCCCTCCATCCAAAGTTAGGGTGATTCCTCCATTCCAGATTGAAAGTATTTGCATAGGAATCATTATTGGAATTTCTAGAGGAATTTTCCATGTAATTTACTTCCTCCATGGTGGGTTGAGCATCATCACACACGTCCCCTTGAGTGTAGCTCTCAGTCATACCATATGATGCATCTTGAGTGCTGACAGCTGAAACTTGCATCCTAGTCAAGTGCTGAGAGATCATGCTTGTCGGCTAGGACATGAGCTTGTTTTGAGCCAAAATGGCATCCAGTGTATCCACCTCCATGCCTTTTCTCTTTTGAGTGGTCCGAGTATTTGCAGGGTTCCTCTCAGAAGTGTATATGTACTGGTTGTTAGAAACCATCTCAATAAGCTCATCTGCCTCCTTAGGCGTCTTCGCCATCATAAAAGCTCTACAGCCTGGTCCAATCTAAAACCATATCTGAGGAGCATCTTCTGATCATTTGCTTGTATCTCTCCCATGCCTCATAGAGGGACTCTCCATCTTTTTGTCTGAAAGTCTGAACATCCACTCTAAGCTTACTCAGCTTCTGGGGTGGAAAGAATTTGGTTAGAAATTCAGCGACCACCTTGTCCCATATGTCCAGGCTCTCCTTGGGCTGAGAATCAAGCCATAGCTTTGCTCTGTCCCTTATAGCAAAAGGGAAGAGCATGAGTTTGTAAACTTCAAGGTTCACTCCATTCATCTTAAAAGTGTCATAAATCTGCAGAAAGTTAGATATGAATTTGTTGGGGTCCTCCTATGGGAGTCCATGAAACTGATAGTTCTGTTGCACCAGAGTGACCAGCTGAGACTTAAGCTCGAAATTATTGGCACCAATAGCAGGTATAGATATACCGCTCCCATAGAAGTCAGCAGTGGGTGCAGTGTATGAGCCAAGCATCTTCCTTTCTTGCTCTTCAGCATTCGGATTTCCTCCATTAGCTGCCATATTGGTCTCTTCAACTTCCTTCTCAATGGTTTCCGTGAGATTCTCTCCGGTTTTGTAAGCTTTAGTTTGTTGCAAACACCGCCTTAAGGTCCTCTCAAGCTCAGGATCAAAATCAAGAAGGGGTTCTTTGTCCCTGTTCCTGCTCATAAATAACAAGAAATAAAAAAAAGTGGGAGTCTCTATGTTAAAGTATAGAGCACTCCCTGTGAGATATCCTAAAAGAAAGAAATAAAATAAAATAAAGTGAGAAATTAACAAAAATATTCGAAAACAAAGATGAACAAATAACCTAAAAAGATTTTGAAAATAAATTAGAATAAGTAAAAAAAATTCAAGAATTTTCGAAAAGAAAAGATAAAACACTAAGTGAACACTAAACTTAAAATCAGAAATGGAAAAAAAATAACTGAAGCAAAGAAAATTTGAAAATAAGGAAAAATAAATAAATTTGAAAATTTGAAAATTAAAATAAAAGTAATTAAAGAAAAATAATTAAGATAAAAATTGAAAATTAGGAAAAAAATAAGATAGGAATCGAAAATTAAAAAGAGAAACAATTAAACAAAAACTAATAAAAATACCTAATCTAAGCAACAAGCCAACCGGTAGTTGTCAATCATGAACAATCTCCGGCAACGGCGCCAAAAACTTGGTGCACAAAATTAGAACTCGCACAACTTAACCGACAAGTGCACCGGGTCATTCAAGTAATACCTTAGGTGATAAGTGAGGGTCGATCCCACGAGGGTTGTCGGACTGAGCAAGCATTGGTTATCCCGTTGGACTTAGTCAAGCAAACAGTAAAGGGAGCTGTTGTTGAAAACGCATAAAACAAGATAATAAAGAAAAGCAACGAAAGGGTTGGTGTAAAATAATGATGAGAAAACAGTTAATTAAAATGTTTCGGAGATGTTTATCTTTCCGGATTAAAATGTCTTACCAACTATTTTAACAATGAGTGAATCATTCTATGGCAAACCATAAGTGATTAAACCCTAATCTCTTAGTGATTTAATCTCCCCTAACCTTCATCAAACGCCACTCTAGTGGTCACTTAATTCCAATTAGAGGGTTAAGTTTAGAAAACTAGTTTAACGCCACAAAAATCCTAATTATCCAAAGCTAACAAGATTATATGTCACATATCCCAATTAGTTTATGTAATTATCAATTTAGGAGGAGCGTTTTTAAGCTGTAGTTCAAGCGAGATAACTCTCTCGAGAATCACAAGAGCTCATGTAGAAAAGGGTCATACTCTCGTTTCACCCAGTTCATAAGATTAAGAACAAAAACAACACCTTAGAATTAAATCAAACGTTAGTTAAAATAGAAGAATAATAGTTCTAATCCATAGAAATAAGTAACCAATAACCAGGAGGTTCAGTTGCTCATAACTTACAAAAAAAACAGGATTCTGAAAAGTGCGGAAGGAAGAAGTTTATGTTTGAACCCTATTCTTTTTCTTTAAATACTAACCTAAATAATAAATGCTAGACCTAGGAAGATATTGTTTGTAAATAAATATTACAAAAAGAAAATAAAATAAGGCTAATAAGTGCTAAATCTACTTGGAGGCCTAAAGAGGTGTGAAATGGGCTGCTGCTGGCGTTTAACTTTAGGATTGGGCGTTGAACGCCAGAGAAGGGAAGCGCGCTTCTGGTCTTGTGCTCCCCTGCTAGCGCCAAATGCCAGGTGGGCGTTCAGCGCCCAGGGAGGGTGTTGCCAGTATTTTCCTTTCTTGTTCCAGGCTTCTACAAACTGCTCCAAATTTCACCTAAAACCATAAAAATACAAGAAAAACTCAAAGTAGCATTCAAATGTGATTTTTGCACTAAAATCAAGTAAAAGTAGATAAAATCTAACAAAAAATAATATAAAAATAACTAGAAAAAGGGTATAAGATACTCACGCATCACTCACTCCCTACATACTTCTCTTTTCAGGACGGACAAAAAAGCTTATGAAGTTTTTGCAATGTTCTTAGCTATGTTGTTTTTGTTTGTATATATATTACTTATAGTTTTTTCTCACCTTTATTACTATAATTCTGTAAAGATGAATAGGAATTGTAATGATGTGTATGTTTATAATATTTGTAAGTTAAAAACTTAGACATGATACTAAGCGGTATTAGTATTTCTGATTCAAAAAATAGAATGGTGATAAACCCAAGAGACTATTTAAGAAACCTCAAATGAAGGGTTTTAAGAGACATCAGAAGACCGTTTATAAAAAATTACAAAAGATGTGTTCTTAAAGACCTCAAAAAGAAATTTAAAAACTAACCAACAAGGACCCAAGTACATTTGGATATCTAAAGCGAATCTAGTTATAAATTTGTGTGCCTAAAGTTTCAAATATCCAAAAAGAAAAAGTGATCCACCGATAATGGATGTTGAAAGCATATGACTGGAAAAAGAAAGAATGAAATCTTTTCAAACCTAGGAACAATAGCTTAGTAAAGTTTGCAAATAGAATTTAAACCAAAGTTTGGGGTTTCGATAATGTGGGTAAGGTTGATTCTCATCTCATATCTAATGTATTGTTAGCAGATGGATTCTTTTATAATCTACTTAGTGTTAGTTAATTCTGTGAATAAGATTATAAAGTTGTATTTGATATTTATCAACGTGAAGCCATTAACAAAGGGTAGATCATACTTATGTATTGTATCTTAAGGACTTACTAGATCAAATTTTAAGATTCATTCTCAATCATTGATAATAAATGATTGATAGCACAAGAAGCTTAGTTATGTAAGACTCTAGAAGAAAATTAAATAATAAATTATTTATAATTTAATATATTTAATTAAAATTATATTTTTAAAAAAATTTTATATTAATTGGCTAACTTTTGTATTTAAAATTTAAAATTTTAGTAATTAAAAAAATAAAAATTTTATATATTTTAATTTGAATATTTAAATTTTAAACTTTATTATGAATAAAAAAATTAATTTAATTATCTTTAATTCTTGAATTAAAGTATTTATTTGTGAATAAATTTTAAATTGATAAATAACTAGTATTTTTATATATAATTGTTGTTGAATTAAAATTAGTTTTTAATTACTACATTATCCCTAATTTTTGTTTACAATTACCAAATTACCATTACCCTCTTTTATCCACAACAAACCCTAAAACTCTAACACACACTCACCTCACACACACTCTAAAACCCTAGCCACGCACCAACCCCCTTCCCCTAATAGAAAGAAAGAAAGAAAAGAGGGAGCTGCGAAGTGGGAGGAAAAGGGAAGAAAATAAGAGAGGAGAAGGGGAGACAGCGTCGGCAGGGCTGGTACCACCGTTGCTGTCGAAGTGAGCGGGAGAAAGAGAGAGAGAGATCGTGAATTAAAGAGGGAGACGACGAGCCTAATCGCTGTTGCTGCCGAACCATCGTAGAGCTGCCAGGATCCGTCGTTGCCGAGTTGGAGGAGAAGAAGTCACTGCTGCACTGTACGCCGTCGCTGGAGGGATCTTCGTCACAGTCGTCGTTGACGCTCGAGGAGGAGGAGGAGCTTGTCCTCACGGATTCTGTCCCTGTTGTAGCCAGGCTCGTCGCCGTCATAACCCGCAAAGCTGAGGGGAAGCCACTGCTGCCGAAGTAGAAACCAGCCGCGCCACCGCGCCTTTGTCACCAGAAAATGGTGATGTCGTCACCGAAAAACACTACCGAAACTGGCTGAGTTAGCACTACTGCCGCTGGTAAGGGTGTTCTTGCTTTTGGTTTTTCATTCTTTCTATTTCTGGGATGATGTTGTTGTCACTACGTTGTTGCTTTAATTGCCGCTGAGGATTTCCGTCATCACTGAAGCTGCTATTACTACGTTCTTTAGTTCTTCTTTGAGTACAGTAAGTTGCTCTTGTCCCGGAACCATTATCATTATTATTCTGTTATAAGTTACTGAGGATTACGCGATGTTAATATCTCAGGGTTGAGTTACTGTGACTACATGCAATTTTTTATGGCTATTGTTGCCACTGTAACACCCTCACTATCAAAATGTCACACTTTCAGCGGCACTACTCTGATAGCAAGAACTATTACGACGACTTCATATACTTAATAATAAAATAAGAGCCTTTGACTTGAAATCATATCGTTGTTTTTTTTTTTTTTTGAAAAATCAAAAAAATACTTTATCTTGAAAACAAACAAGTATATTCATATATACAAAACTTATTACATAAGTAGCTTATATATATATATATATATATATATATATATATATATATATATATATATATATAACATACAACTCCTATCCCTCGTACAATATTATAATAACAAAGGCGAGGGAAGAATAATTATCTAATTAAAACAACAACATCGTATAAATAAAACGCAATAAAACTCTTCGTAAGCTCCTTCATCCGATTCCTGAAAAGGTAAAACTGTAGGGGGTAAGAACCTAACCACATGGTCTCACCACGCATTTTTAGAATTGCCATAAGGAGATATTTAATAAAAAAATTATTTTCAAGCACAATGATCATCGCTTGTCTTATGAATTTTTTGAAAACGAACGGTTTATTATTAAAATAAAATCCAGAACCCTTTCTTTTCTTATAAGAAAATCTTGAAAGTTTTCTAGACTCCATGAATGACCAACCTGTTTCAAACATAGGTTCATTAAGTTTATGCTGAACCAGCTTGATTTTTCATACTTTACTAAAACCTAAAATAGAAACCAACCATGACCTCTTGCGCAAACAACTCAATCAAATCAACAATCAAATAATCACATCAGGAAAATAACCCTCAGCTTCACTACCACCAGCATAAGGGATCTCTCAGTTGCACACACATACAATACAAATAAGGAAAATACAGATAGGATACAAATACAACAAATAGAGCAAATAGCAGATAAGCATAGTTAAACAAATAGGGAAACCAAAACAATGCACACTCAAGCAAAACATACAAATGCATATGATGGCTGCCTATCTTATGAATGATGATATCAAGAAACCCTTTTCTCTCGGCTCGAAATCAGCCGTAGCCGCAACCACATCTCCGCTTACTTCCGCGACAACCGAAACAGCTTTCATTGTAACATGCAACCTCGATAACTAAATCCTAAAACATTAATATCACGAAAACCTTAATAATACATAACAGAACACTAACGCGAGGGTTCCAAAACAAAGATACTTACTCTAATAGCGGAACGAGATAATTTATGTTTTCTTCTGTGCATCTGGGTGTATATATATAGTTATAGTTTTTCTCTCGCCTTTATTCTTATATGGAAGTAAAAAGGATAGGAGTCATGATTGTAATGATATGTACATATGTAATATTTGTAGTTACTTGTGTAAAAAACCTTTTATATATATATATATATATATATATATATATATATATATATATATATATATATATATATATATATATATATATATATATATATATATATGCATGTATGTAAAGTGCTGTGATTTGTATTTATGTATGTTTTTTTAAAAGAAAAAATATGTTTGATTTTTCAAAGAAAATAGCAATATAGTTTCGAGTTAAACGCTCATATTTTATTATTAAGTATATGAAACCCGTTGTAATATTCTTGCTATCAGAGTGGCGTAGCCGGAAGCATAACATTCTGGTAGTAAAGGGATTGCAAGTTTGTCCATGTACCATGACCATAGGTCTATGACTACGACAGAATAGACTATGGTACTAAAAAAACCGTGATCATAGGTCAAAAATCGTTATCATAGACTTATGATTACCCTTTTCATTGTGATTATAGATCTCATTTTTTTTGTAGCATGCTCTACTTAACTCGAACGAAACAAATACAGAATTTAAAATCAGTAGTAAAAAATCATCTCAATGAAAAAAAAAACAATAATAAAAAAAGACTAGATTTAAATGCTGAAGTGGAAGATGACGATGATAATGATTATTATTATTATTAATTTGAAGGGTTTAGCCATAAAATTATTAATTAAGAAATTTATTATGAAAAATTATGTAAAGTTTAATTTTTAATATAATTGTTATGTATTTATTAAAACAAAATATTTAAAATTTTTACTAATAATAATTTTAACTTGTAGCCTTAGCACATATATTAACTAAACCCTAATTTAAATTCGCTACGCATATATCATTGAAGAAAGCAATTTTCATAGTTTATGACTAATTCCTAATCCATTCATGCTTTGATTAATATATGCAACAATAATTGGGCCATATTTTAGCTTTTGTAAACCAACTTTATGTACGCATCTACCCGGCAAAGATAAACATGAGCTATAGTCTTAAAATGACCCATGACCAAACGAGCCGTTGCATTTCTTAATTAGAAAATATAATACGCGATTATTATGATTAACTTAATTTAATTTATGGATAATAGATAAAAATCAAATTGTTTTATTGCTATTGTTATGGACAACATTTTAATGATGAGATTTTATTTTGTATTGAAGATTTTATGTGGAAATAATTATTACAACGCATATGCTACAAATTTTTTTCTGAAGTATATAAAACAAAAATGTTATCATAATTTCAGTTTGATTAGTTTGGACCCTTTATATCCAAAAAAAATTTATACCCTATCAAAAATAATTTCAGTTTGATAAAAATCTTATACTACCAGAAAATGGTACAAAACCAATCGTCATCGAGGCTGTTCAGGCACACCGACAATGGTGTCAAAAAATTTATGGCCAAGCTTTGTATTTTTTCTTTTTATTGTTTTTTTTTTCATGCTGCTTAGCACAATAATATCATCAATAAGATAGATAACAGATGGTACAGATTATTTGTTTAATTAATAATAAAAGAATAAAAGGCTAAAACATTGTTTGTTATTCAAAAAATGTTAAAAGGTCATCACAATTTATTATTTTTTATCATCAGTTAGTTATTAATATTTAAAAATATAAAATAAAAAATATTATTAAATTATTTAATTAAAAAAATTAAATTAAAAAAATTAAATTAATAATTAAATAATAATAAAAAATAATAAATCTAATAATTTTTAATATTATTTTTTATTCCCTCAATTTTAAAGAATAAATTATTATTTTTATCTACAAATTTTAAACTACTGACAAAATTTTTGTTATACCGTTATACCTAAAAAAAATGGCGAAAGCTAGTGCACTCCAGGTAAAGTAGGGAGTGCAACACTCTTTAAAAGTTAACCTACTATCAAAAGTTATCAGGTAAATTAAATTTATTTATTATTTTTATTATTTTTTTTTGTCATGGGTTGAACAAACAAACCGACACTAACAAAAATACTAATTCCCCCATTTAACACACGGACGACCTTTACACCACAAAAATACTCAGAAAAATTTGATTGAATTCCTCCATTATTCTGTTATTGTCGATGTGATGTTTTCAAGCATTTTCACTGTTTTATTTGTTGGCAGGTGCTTCCATTATCGTTGTGACTAGTCACAGATTTTAACGCTCTTGAACCCACCACATTCCACCTCTATCATAAATGACCTTCAAAGTCCGAAAAAATTGCTGCCATAGAAAAGGAAGCGCATGTCTGTCGCTGCTGCTGGTTGGCTAACTCCAAACGCAAAATCGATTCTGTAGAAGAACCTCGGTCTCCATGAAGGCGCCATGATTCTCAGATGACGACATAGTTAAAGCACAAAATAGATAGCAGATACAACAAGTTCATTATATTTTATTTCAAATTATCCTCAAATTGTACATAATAAAATGAAAAATTAAAATACAATTATATTTAAACAATTATTTGTATTATTTTTTTATTAATTTATTCAAAAAATAATTAAATTTTAAAGTTAATTGGTATAAAATATTACAAATATAAAATTAAGAAAAAAATTTATTTGTATAAGAATGAGCCTAATAAATAATTATTCTATTTAATATATAATTAAGAATATTTCTTTCTTTATCAACGAGTTATAGTTCAAATGACATAGTTTTTATCCAAGAGTTGGTAAAAAAAATACTTCTTTCTTTTATTAACTTTTTCAAACATTAATTATTTATTTTACATGCAATATAGAAATAAATGAATATAATATTTATTGAGTAGACGCAGTTACCTAAAATTTTTTATTGTCATAGTGTTTGAACCAAATAAAAAAATATTATTTTAAAAAAATTAATAATATATTTTTAATAATATTCTTAATACAAAATAATAAATTTTAAATATTTTTTTAAATAATATATATTAACTAAAATAATATAATTATCCAAAATAATATATTATAAATATAATAAAATAACATATTTCAATAAAAAAATTGTTAATAAAAAATTATATAAATATTTTTTATATAAATTTTTGTTTTGCACAAAATAAAATTATTATATGTTTGTTTGCTTTTTATGTTGTATATATGTTCTTTTTAATTAAATTTATATAATACAAAATTTTTTATCATTTTATTCATATTTAATGTTTTAATTTTGTTTCACACAAAATAAAATTATATATATATATATATATATTTTTATCATTGTCTTTATATTTAATATTATAATTTTATTTCACATAAAATAAAATTTATTTAAATTTTAATATTATATATATAACACAATTTTTTATCATTGTATTTATATTTAATATTATAATTTTATTTCACATAAAACAAAATTTATTTAAATTTTAATATTATATACATAATATATATTTAATATTATTTTTTTAAGATTCTAATATATCTTTTTTTCTGAATTTAGTACATGAATTTTCAACTTATTTTTTATGTATTATTTATTTTAATTCTAAAGTCCAATAACTTTTTTTTTACAAACATGTTGTTTTTAATATTTATATACTATTTTTTATTTTTAACTTCAGTCTAATATCTGAGATTTACAAAAAAAATCTAAAACTTATAAAAAAATGATTAACCTAATTAACAGGTTGCCTTTTTTAATCTAGACCATTCAAATAAAATATAATAAATAAAGAGTTCAGATTTAATAAATTTACAAGGTGTGCAGCATTCCATACTTAGCAAGGAGCGTTTAAGGATGAACCAAAAAAAATAGAGTTCAGGTGATAGAATTACATAAATATTAAATTTTTATCGATTCAATTTAAAACAATCCAAAACTTCGAACCATCCATATCCGGATATCCCTTTTATGAACTATATATGATCATCTTCATTTATTTAGTTATTTATTTATTTATTATTATTATGGCCGTTGCTTTTTATTCTATAAAATTGATAGATTCCGGTGCCATTAATTTTAATAGATATACAAAATCGATTAAATAAAAACAGAGGATGGCATGTAGTGTCAATTAGTCGTCCATTTTTTTAGCTCTAGAGTAGCTTTCGAGGCAGTTTGACCATTCAACTAATTGTTAGCTTTTCGGCATGTTTCTGGTATCGTTAATGATTAATTTAAGAAACTAACGAAATTTTTCTTGCAAATATAGTTGAAAGAGTAAGAACTGGATGGATAATGAATACAATAATATTAAAACTAAAACAAACTAAACCTGCGTGGTTATAAAATATCCTTTCTTCCTCTCAAGTTTTTTTTTTCTTTGAACTGCCTCGTGTGGTTATAATTTTTTGTCATGTAATAATTAAGTATATTAATGGAACACCGATCACCGACGTTGGCTATAAATAATTAGCCGTTTCTTCATTTTTTTTTTTTTTTGAAGATAGAAACTTCAATAGATTCTTCTCTGGTAATTGATTGATAGATTAGCTAGAAATAACAAGTTGTCCTTGTTTAGATGATAGTCCACTCTGTTATAATTAAAGATGAATCACTTTAGTCATCCGAACCAGCCATAGCCCATAGGGCTCCACAATAGGATTTATTATTATTATTATTATTATTATTATTATTATTATTATTATTAAAAAAGTTTTACAACAAAATAAAATATTTAATTAAATTCAACTAAAATATTATAACGTATTTTACAATTATTTATGCGCTTCTTTTTTATTGTTCTTTTTTTATGTTTTTCTTTTATTATCATTATTGTTATCATTTGTCACCGCTATTATCATAATTTCTTTTTAGTCTATATTTTTATAAATTATTAATTAATTACTGACAAAAAAATAAATTCTACTGATCTTTTATTATTATTATTATTATTATTATTATTATTATTATTTTGAATAAAATTACAAAATATAAAAGAAAAGAAGAAATTGAGAGGATAAGGAAATTCTATTAATGATAGTCATATTATTGTATTACATAAAACACAAAATTAGGCCATTTAGAACAAAGGATGGAAAGGTAGCATTTCTCAAAAACAAATAACCACTTTATAACTAATTTTATTTAATCAAAGAGTAATTTTTCACGTACAAGTAATTTTTAATATAAGTTATACAAGTTATTTATATTCACACTATTTTACATTTTTTTTGCCTCTTTTTTTTTCCTTCTTTTTTCGTGCTTCCTCTTCCTCTTCCTCTTCCTCTTTCTCTTCCTCTTTTGTGTCTCTTTTTCTTTTTTTTTTGTAATTTTTCTCTCTCATTATTATCTCATCAACACCACCTCTTCCTCCCTCTTTTTTATTGAAATTTCTTCTCATTTTTTCGTTTTTCCTTTTTCCTTCATCAAAATCACCAAAAAAAATGAAGAAACATTATTCAAGGTACTGTTTTACTGTTCTTCTAGATTTTTTTTTTAAATTGTCTCTGTCATGTGCCTCATCCTTAACCAGCAAAACATTAAAAGATTTCAAGAAGAAATATACTGTCTCCTCCTATATTGGGTGTATTTCTTAAATCCTTTGAGTGTATTTTTTAAATCCTTTGGGTGTATTTTTATAATCCTTTGGGTGTATTCTGTAATCGTTTGGTTTATTTCTTTAACTGTTTGGGTGTATTTCTGTAATCCTTTGGATGTATTCCTGTAATCGTTTGGGTGTATTTTTGTAATCATTGGGATATATTTCTGAAGTTCCATAATTTTCAAAACAATTTCAAAGCTTGATTTCAGAAACTATGAAAATCGAAAAAAAAACAGAAGGAGATCGAAGGCAAAGAGAAAACGCTTTTCTATACAAATCATACAAGTCATTTATATTCACGCCGTTTTTCACGCTTTTTTTGTGCCTCTTTTTCTTCTTCTTCTTTCTCCGTGCTTCCTCTTTCTCTTCTTCTTTTTTTTCTTCTTCTTCTTACTCTGTGTCTCTTCTTCTTCTTTTTCGTAAAAAAGAAAACAAAGATAAAATACATGAAGATGATTCAATAACGCGCATATTAGGCCCAACTTATAAGACTTGTAAACAAAAATAATTTGTATGTATAACACTCCTCTTAATCAAATGCTAACTCAATAGAATAAAGATAAGGACATCCGATCCATATTTAACTACTATTGTATAACCATCTTATTTAGATTTCTTTATGTATATGTCTTATTAAAGCATTATTAATTTTGGAGGAAAAGAGATGCATGGCACGGGGAGTTGGAGGCAGAGAGGAGGGTGGTCATTATAAAAAGATAGGGGAGAAGATGCTATGATGGCTTGATGGGTAAAAAGATAGGTCATTATGAACGGATGTCACAATAAGAAATTTATTTGCCATCTCAATCAATTTTAGTAACGGAAATAGTTTTTTTTTTATGTTTGAGTAATTTTATTCTGTTTTTTTTTAATTTTAAAGGATATTGTTGTCGTTAACAAAAATAAAATCATTTTTATCATTCGACTGCGAAATTAATAATTTTCTCTTATTTTTATATCAAAAAATAAAGGTATATATAGAGGTATACCAAAATTAAAGAATAATGTAAATAATACAACTCTATGTGAAAATTAAATAGTATTATACCGCGTCTATGTACATTAAGGATTTGTTTAGGCATCATTTTTGAAAAAAATATTTTTTTTAAAAAGTTTTTATATATAAAAATAAAAGTAATTTTATGTTTGGATATCTCATATAAATTTTTTTATTTATCAATTATATTTAGATAAAATAAAATAAAAATATTTTTTGTTCATTTATTATATGAAAAATATATTTTTTAAAAAAATTTTTAAAAAAATGTAAATTGTAACTTTTTAAAAAAGATTTTTTTTATTTTTCTAGTAATTTTAGTTTAAGTATTAAAAATTTACCAAACACATTAAAAAATAAAAATAAAATTATTAATTTTTTATCGATTTAATAACACTCAAATAAACACTAAATAAAAAAAATTATATACACATGCGTTATTATTATGATTAATCATTTGATAAAAATCATCAAGACTTTGGCCGTGTGTTGTGCTTGTGCCGCCCCGAGCGAAGGGAAGAGGAAATGAAAAGTAAGGACCATTTGTTAAGAGTGATGCTACCTACTCAAAAATTCAAAAATAATAAATAAAAATATATATTTAATAATATTTTTATTTACAAGAGAATATAAATTATTTTTTTAATTAATTAATATAATTATTTCTTTATAATAATTTTTTATTTAATTATATAAAAAGTTAATTCAAATTTCATGTGAATCAAATCTTAAAAAAAAAATTATTAGTTTATTGCATGCATAATTATAAAATCGTTATTTCAAATGGGAGTCTTAAATTCTTATATCATTAACCTTAAAAAATATTTTTAAATCACCATAGCACATTTTATAAACAAAATCTAAAATTTCAAATTCGATTAGTGTCAATTTATAAAAATCAGATACATAAATAAACTATTGGCTTATAATCCGCAAAATAAAAAAAAATAAATATTAAATAATAACAAATCAATTTCAATTCATTGATTATGGATGTTATAGGTTTAAAATTATATATATATATATAATTATGAATGTTAAATTAGAGATATTTTAGCAATTTTTTTATGCAATTTATATTTTTATATACAGACTATAAATTATAAAATAAAATATACAAATGAAGAAGAAAATTATGAATTAAATTTTTAATGTTGCAATTATTAAATGATCAAATTAAAATCAATAAATATATTTTTTTATGAATATAAAATTATAGATGTTATGAGTATATGAAATTATAGAAATTGTGTGTGTGAAGTTATAAATGTTAAGATAAAGATGTTTTCACAAATTTTCCTGTATATGCATATTTTTATTTATCAATCGTTATAAAATCAAAAATAGGAAATAAAATGTAGAAGAAAATAATAGAATAATTGATATTTGAAAGGGACTGTATATAAACAATATAAAAGAACAAAGATTAAAAAAACCAACCAATAAATAAAAAAATAAAGGCAATGTTTATGGAAAAAAATTATTATATCATGAATAAAATTAAACACTTATAAAAATTGAGATAGATGATGAATTATTTTTTCAATTTAATGGGATATGTTTTCTGCTCTTCTTATGTTGGGTTTTTCTCTTCTTTGTGAGGTTTAAGTCCAACATTTTGGGAGTGTATTCTTTCACCCTAGTGTCACAACCCTAATTTAGTTTTTTTGAGGTTTTTTGAGAGAGAGAGAATAGCCACCAAGTGAGAGAGAAGAGGAAAAAAACAGAATTCCCGTTTTTGCCCAAAGCAGTAAATTTTAAATGGCAGTTTCTCAGTTGTTCACCGTTGAATCGGCTTGAAATTTAAACTGCGTGTTTTTATCATCTTGTTCTTCATTCTGATCGGTGGAGATGTTGATTGGAGGTTTGCAGTAGGAGAAATTGGTTTCGCAAGAGAGAAATTATGTTTCCCATTTTTACACAGAGCAGCAATTTTGGAGCGGCAGTTTCTCATTCTTTCACCGTTGGATCGACGTGAAATTTGGACTGTAGATTCTTCACATCTTGTTCTTCATTCTGAACCGTGGAGATTTTAATTGGAGCTCTGCAGAGGGAGAAATTGGCTTCGACATCAGTTCTGTTTTTTGGGTATATTTGATCTTCTTGCTTCTTATTTGTGAGCTTTGGTGCTTTGATGTTTTGGCTGGTTATATGCACATTTTTGTGCTTTGTTTGAGACTCTCTTGTACCTCATTTGATTATAGTGGAGCTATTTCATTGATCTGGACGACCCGTGGTTTTTACCTCTTACATTGAGGAGATTTTCCACGTTAAAATCTTGGTGTGTTCTTGTTATTGCTTTACTTGCTATATTTGCTTGTTATAGTTGCTGCCATATTGTGTTGTGAGTGCTTCCATATTATTCTTGTGTTGGACATTGTTGTCGTCTCCGCTGCTAGGCTCTTTCATCTTAGTTGCTAGAACTTATATTTGCCGGACGTCGATTGAGATAATAAATGTGTTACTAATAAACTTTTATATTTGCAGGATATCAGTGAAATTGCAAGAATTACGGATATGTTTTTATTATAATTATAACATATTCTATCATAAATCATTATGTTAATAAAGTTTATGATGTTTTTCACATGAAAAGTAATTATCAAAATCAAATTAAATTATAACTATGCGCGTGAGAAAAGTAAAATAAGTGAGTCTAAATCAAAATTAATAAAGCCAAAAATATAGAGTTTGGGAGATTTTAGTTAATTTTCTTTGGTTATATACCAAACATTTTCCATTTGTTAATTGGTGCACGGTTTTCATCACAAACAGGTGCTACTAATTTATATATTGAACCACAACTTTGTCCTTGTGGTCCTCAGTACCAAAAGTAGTAAAATTGCCAAATCTTATGTACAAGTTCAACGCTTTCGATCGATCAAAAATAAGAATATATATGTGTGTGTGTGAGATTATATATGTACATAAATTAAACTCTTCATATATTAATTTGTATATTCTTAAATTATATAAAAGATCACTTTTATATATGTGTTAGCGGGTTATAGTTTCTCGCCAACAATATCAAATTAACAAAGAAAAAGATTTTGAACATATATATTCTATTAAGCATGCAGCAGGTTGAACTCCTTTCATTACTGTGAGAACTTGTTAATAGGAAAATCGCTTATTAAGTATGAAAAGATGTTTCACATTTACCAAGTTGATCGAATTTTTTCTAAAAAACATAATAGTAAAGTAGTTCAAAAATCTTTTTTTTTTTTTTTCAAGATGAAAGATGTTTATACCATCAAAAAAGTGTTCATATACCATCACTTGGGCTAATCTATCTCACCTATTTGAGGCACGGGTACCACAATTTATGCTTGATTTGGTTTATATATACCACAAGCAATAACATGTCATCTCATTACTATAGATGTTATGCACAAATTGGTAACCACCTCAACGTGGGATAAACTTCTCATACAATGAGGGAAGAAAAAAAAAACATCTATTATTTATAGATATAGATTTAGTAAGTCACGACTTGCTCTTATAAATATTCTATTAAATTTAGGTATTTTTTAATCTTAATTTTGATAAATTTACTTAAATTTTTATTGACTTAGGCATCATATTTTCTTATAGATATTCCTCAATTGTTGCGGATATGACGTGAAATTATCCTAAACATCTTCACTATTAACTCCAACCTTATTATACAAAGTCTTATCGCTTAAAATTTATTTCAAGTACACACTGGAACAAAATGATACTTCCTAAAATGAGTTTGATCTTTATTAACTCCAAAAAAAAAAAAGAATTTTAGCATAAGACAAATAAAAAAAAAGCCTATATAAAAATTCAGCAAACCCAAAAACTACCTCTTACGGGAAGGAACATGTTAGAAATAAATAATTTATATACTTAGTTATTCCTATCAAATTAAATTTTTGAGAGAAGTGACATCATGATATATATATATATATATATATATATATATATATATATATATATATATTTTGTGCAACGATGTCATAAACTCTGTATATAGATACTTAACCAATTAAATAAAAATATATTGATTATTTTATATGAACGTATTCAGTCAGAATTTATGAAATTATTTATCTTAAAAAATTACATTATTAAGTAAAACATAAATAGTTATATTTCTAATACATATTTTTATACAGTCTTTTTTAAATTTATAACATAAAGTTTGTATAGATTTTTCTTTTTTTAGTATTTGTCTTGTGGTAAAATTCTTTTTTTTTTTAAATAACAAATATCAAACTCTATATCTTTTTATTATAAGAGTTATAATATTATGCATATCATAAAATTACTTATCTCAAAACTTAACCTATTAAGTAAGAAATATGAATAATTATATATTTAACCATACAAAAGATACTCCCTTTACATATGAGTTGATTGATCTTCATTTATCTTAGTAAATTTTAAACTTTACAGCTAAGTACAATTCACTACAAAAAAATAAAGGGTAGATAGCGACGAATTTTTAGTGACAGTTTTGAAAAATTGCGGCAGTTCATGCTGTGGAAAAGAGAAGAGCTCGAATAGTTTAGTATTTTACGGTAATTTTGGTGTAATCGCTGCAAAATTAACATATTGTGGCAGTTACAGCGACGGATAATATAAGATAAACTATGTGGTGGTTTTATTCCAACTGCTGCAAAATGCGTTTTACTCAAGAATTTTTTAAAAAAATAACCGGGTATAATGTACTTACGTTCTTACTACTTCTTTTGAAAAATAAGTTTGAATCATTGTTACTTAAATCATTATACTATTTTTGGAATTGTTTTACGTAAAAACAATTAATCACTTATAGAATATATTTTGATTAATCATGTGAACAAATTTACAAATTAGATTTTCTCGTTTACTATAAGATCTTTTAAGTTTGAATTCAAGCATAAATGTAAAAAAATAATAAGTCAACGTTTGAATTTATAAAATTAAAACAAAATTCAATCGGGCATAAAATCAAAATTCTTAAAGTAGACAAATATGTAATACTGCGACCCAAACCATTAAACTAAGGGAATCAACCTAAGTGTTAAAATAAAAGGTCAAAATTTCTTTTTAACATTGCATTGACTTGGTCAAAAGTATATCAAGAATTCACTACCTTCACGTGATACAAAAGCTGATAAGTCATCTCCAAACCATGGCTTTTTGTTCAGATTGAAGCCCTTTTTTGTAACATGTACATCATCTTGTCTTTATTGGTTATCTAAAGTTTTATTGTATTCTTCTAGAATCTTATTGAGATTAAACTGCCTGAAGATGTCAATTTCAATGAAGGAGATATCAACTAAATTGTCTTCTGAATCAGTCTTTGCCCCATCTAGATTGTCATTAACTATTTCGCCTGCATATTCAGCTGACACTGAAAATATCAACATGCATACAACAATCTATTTCTACTCAAAAGAAAATGAGAACTTCCAGATCATTAGATAGTAATTAAGAAAAAAGGTACGTTAATATGCTAAGACAATTTTAAAATTAAACAAAAATAAATAACAATTATCATCTCCCTTGTTGGTAGTTTGGCCAGATTTCTTGGAAAGAAGTTTTGTAATGTACAATTTTATATACTTCATTTCCTCTTTTGAAGTAATATCCAACTCAACAACATGCTTGTTTGTAAAACGCATCTACATAATAAAAAAATGTATAGTTGATGATCTTTTTTTGTAAAGCACACTGTTTCTTGAAGATGCACTTTCTATATTAGATATTTATTTTTTAACCTTCAATTCAACAAGTATGTCTTTAGAACTCTTTTCAGATGCATATGTCACAAAAACATACCCAAATTTCTCCTCGTACATTGATCCCCATTCATGAAGTTCCTACAATTTGAAGTTTAGCATAACAAATATTATTGCAGTAAATTTGTTAGCATATATCAACTTAAAATATATATTATTCAAATATAGTTTAACATAAATTTTTAAGGGTATGCCTAAGGAACAAACCTGCATAGTAGATTCGCTCGTCATTTCCAAGTATTGGTTAAAATAAGATCGTCCTGATATAGCTTCCAACCAACACCTAACATTCACTTTACAAAACCATATGTCTTTAGCAATAGAAATTGCATGTTCCAATGAAGAGAATGGAGAAGCCATAGCCATTTCATTAGCGAATGTTGTGCTTGGACAATATGATGAAAAGTCTTTCGTTTTAATTTGCACTGTTACACCATTATTTTTATGTTCACTAATATTTATTAGTCATAACAATATATTAAAATTGATAATGATTATTATATATCATGATTATCATCACCATGACATTAAGAACAACAAAAACAATAACAACATTAATACTTTATTAGATACTAACATTTGCTACAAAAAACATTGAAAGAAATAGGAAACTTCTTTTACTCATTAAAACCAACAATTATGTCCAAACTTAATTGAAATACAAAAATTCAGATTGTATTGTAACTAGCAGAATACGCACATCATTAAGATTATTGAACTTATTAATCACACAAAGATCCTCTTTAAATGACGCTCACTTTATTCATATTTTCATTATGCAATATCATCGAAATTCTCATAAGCATTTCTGTGGGGTTTTCTATATCATTATCTCTTGTCAATTGTAAATCTCCAATGTCATCTGTCGCTGACATGTTCAACCCTAGCTGTGAAGAAAAATCAACTTCAGCTTCTTCATTCTCTTCTCCCATGTCATACAAGTCTCATGATTTCACATAAACCATTAACCTTATTTACTTCATCATCCACATAGTATATGAGATGAGTTTTTGATACCAATATGTACGGTTTATCATCTTTTCGATCACTAGTGTGTATTAGACGAGAGAAATTAATGCTGGTAAGGCCCAAATGGTCTTGTTTGATGCCTCTACTGGTAGTTGTATCAGTCCAAATAGATTTGAACAATACCACTGTGAAATGGAAGTTATAATTCAATTCAAGTATGTCCACAATTTTTTCATAATATGGAATACTACCAACAGCCACTCTATTGTCATGCATGCTTACATAACTTCTTGTACTAGAAGAGACATAAAATTCACTATTTCGGGTTTTCAACCCATCTTCCTTTGTGATAGTTCTAAATTTGTAGCCATTGACGTTGTACGCCCCAAAATGTCTTCCCTAAAACATGGGACCATATGCAAGCAACTTCATTTCTTTCGAATGCTGCGTACTTTCCATTGGAACATGGCATTATATAACATTCATCTTAATATGAAGATTGAATTTCATAAAGTACAAATTCTAGCCTAAAAAGACATTGGTCAATTTAATATTCTATCAACCTCATGCTTGAACCACCGAGAAAATTCCACATGCACAATACTGTCTATCTTGGATTGCGATCTTGTTTGAGCGCGTAATCTTTGCTTTGTTTTTTTCCTAAATGTACTTTATGAGAGAACAGGAAATTAGCCAACTAGTCAATGGGTGAAAAGAGTTACATTCGTGTTTGAAAAATACATGTGTATACTTACTCAAGAAATAAAACCATGGCCTCGTAGTTAACTAGCACATGATGATGTGCTTGATGTTTTTCCATTGAAATGAGTCTAAAATGTGAAATATCCTCTAATGCCATTCTAATTTCTGGGAACATAGTTTCCCCTAAATTATGTCTAACATCAACAGGTTGATCATCAACTCGTCTTGGTCGGTTGATTCTAGTCTCAATATTATCCAGATATCTAAAATAGAAAGTCAGAATTTTCTCAGATAAATAACCCTCCGTAATTGAGCCTTCTGCTTGTGACTTATTATACACATATTGCTTCAAATGACCTAGATACCTTTTATATAAATACAACATAACGCTCATTATATACATAATTAATTGAATTGAATGTATTAAATGGGTTTATTAACAAGCTAAGCTTTCTATTAGATACATCCACCGATAATGTACTGGGCCACCAAGATTTACTTCATCAACGAGATACACCGTAAGGTGAACCATGATGGTAAGGAAGGATGGAGGAAAAATCATTTCCATCTGACACAGAGTTTTCACAACATGATTTTGAAGGTCAAAAAGTTGCAGAGGGTTTACGGCTTTCTCACAAAGTTCTTAAAAAAAAGATGACAAATTCACTATCATAATGGACACTAGACTCGATAGTGCATTCTTCACCAAAATCAGAAGTAATTGTTCTATCAGAATGTGGCAGCCGTGACTTTTCAACCCAAATAACTTGTGCTGTTGCAAGTCAACACAAACGAGCAATATTGCTAGAGTAACCATCTGGAAAGACCATGTTTTGTAAAGTCTTCACGAATACATTTTTCTATGGATTTGACATTGTAAATATTACAAAAGAATATTGATGAATCCATATTTGATGATGAATTTTGATTTGATTTGAGTGGATTTCATCATATAAACCCACATTTATTCATCTAAATAGCATGCTTTTGTGTTTTCTCTGTAAATTATATCCAATTGTGAAAACATGCTTTTCTGCTTAATTTAATCAATTTTATTCCACTTTCATTCCATTCGATGCCTTGATTATTTTGATGAGTGATTTCAAGTGTAATAGGTTGGAATGGCTTGATAAGAGTGGAAGAAAAGCATGGAATTGGGAGAAAACATGAAGAAAACAAAGGAGAAAAGCATTTTACGGTGTGCCCATGCATACCATCTGTGCCTACGCATAAGGGTCAAAATCAGCACCTGTGCCCACGCACGGAATGCAAATCAGCAAGTGTGTCCATGCACAACTTCTGTGTGTATGCACAGGAGAAAAATCAGCATGTGTGCGTACACACAGACCTGTGCATACGCACAGGTACCAGTGCGTGGCTTCATTAAAAAGTCACGTGGCTCACGATTTGAGGGGCTTTTTTACCCATTTCTGAAGGCTTTGGAGCATATATGAAGGGGAGAAACAACACCATATCGCAACATACTCATACCATGTAACACCCTAAGTTACACCCTATCCATGAAGGTCTTTAAATAAGGTGCCACACTTGATAGAGATAGAAAATGAACTCAATCGTTATGCAAGGGAGGAGGAAGTGCACGTGAAGGGGAAAATGAGTAGCACTAAAACGATGGAATTGAATATAATAAATATGAAATAATAACTTATCCATGAGTATGGTTCAAAATAAAATGCTTAGAGGTAATTATAACAAAGAAACTAATACGTCCTAACTAATTTCGTTGAAGAGGCTCCCATACTTGTGTCCCATCCTATTCTTGATCAGGACCCTTCAGTTATTCACGAATCGGGGTACCGGTGGTCTTCCTCCAACACCTTTCCATGCAGTGAAGATCCGGTTCCATTGTGTGGGATGAACTAAGACTCGACGGGGCGCCGAGGTGGGTGAATAGGGTACGTATTCCACCTTTGGACTTTCGCAAGGATTCAACTCCTCCTTTGGATCCTCCTCAATGGTGTCTTCCTCCTGGTCAGGGTTGTCGGACCCCTCTTCCTCCGTCTCGGAATCTGATTCAAGATGCACCACTTCGGATGACCGTTTCTTGAATGCTGAAGCGTTCTTATCTAGGAAGGTTACGACGGCCAGCTGGGATTCTTTCTCCATGAACTCTCAACCTAAGTAGATAGTTTGGAGCATGGTAGTAGTGGTCGTAACTACCCACGCGTGCTTCGAGGGGTCATACTCAGAAGTTACCTTCGCGGGGGCACTACGTCGTCTCTATCCGCCGTGTCATGTTTCTCTGGAGACAATATGGGAAAAGAAAAGGGATGAGAACCTAAAGTCTCAGTAGGAGTGCTATGCGACACCTCCATGCCTATCTCCAGCCCACGTGCGGGATTTTTTTTAAAAAAGTCGTACGATATGGCATATAATATGATTCTTTCTTGTAAAGCACATAGGTAAAAAGGGAAGCACATAGGAAAAATAGAAGAATACTAACATATGAAACGTCAACATGTTCATAAATAAATCTTTAGAAAAAAAACATCATCATGATCAAACTTTGCCTTATACTTTCTCTTTTCCTTAACTTATAGCTTTTATGAAGGGTATTGAGCTCAAACCGGTATAAATGAGAGTCCCCTTCTCTTACCGAAGGTTCTTATCTCGAATGTCTTGGTGATCACCTTTCCTTACCGAAGGATCATCTCGATCGATTACCCTCCCTTACCGAGGGATCATCTCGATATCTTATCTTTGGGGGTCACCTTCCCTTACCGAAGGATCATCCCCTCGGTTCAATTTTACAATCAAGGTTATTTAGACATACACAATAAAAGAGTTATATCAACAAAGATATCTTATTATATAAAATTGATGGGAGTCCCCTTCCCTTACCGAAGGTTCCCAAAAGTTTGCCGATCACCTTCCCTTACCGAAGGATCATCTCGATTCGATCACTTTCCCTTACCGAAGGATCATCTCGATTATCTTGTCTTTGGGGGTCACCTTCCCTTACCGAAGGATCATTCCCTCAGTTTAATTTATAATTAGGGTTGTTTAGGCATACACAAGAAGAGATTCATGCAAGAATAGATCATGCAAAAATAGATTGTGCAAGAGGTGGGACATATACCATGATAAAATGAGCATGTTGAATAATGATATTATAAGAAAGTGGATACTCTCAGCCCTAGAGGGATATTAATAATATAGTGTATAAAATATCACATAAGTGTTCATTTATAAAAAAATAGGATATTTTAAATAGTTGAATAGTTATAAGGGGCATGTACTCTTAACTCAAAGAAATATTATTAATCCAATGGTTTAAAAGTTAATATAATTTCATGTAATAAAATAGGAGATATTAATTAGCTGAATAAAACAATTATAAGAAAACATGTACTCTTGATCCTTAGAAGATGTTAGTAATATAATGTATAAAATATAATCTAAGTGCACATAGTAAGAATGGGGTATATTAAATACTGGAATAAAATATTATAAGGAAGCATATACCTTTTACTTTAAATTTTAAGGAGTAATAATAACATAATAATATAAGAGGTCATTTAGTTGCACATAATAGAATAGGATACATTAAACAAGACATAAAAAAAATATGTACTCTTAACATTAAAGGGATAATAATAATATAATAGAATAAAAGGTCATGTAAATGAACATAGTAAAGTTAGAGTGATTAAATAAAATATTATAAAGGGGTATGTACTCTCAACATTAAAGGAATAATAATATGATGGTATAAAAGGTCATGTAAATGCACATAGAAAATATGGGATATAAATCAAGAGGGCATGAATGATATAATAGATAATCATGACTAATGTGGATGAAAGATAAGTAAAGGATCATTAATGCCATAAGACACATGAAAGATGGTAGCCACGCATGGATGGAAAGGAAATAAATTAGAGCATACTACATGCCAACATAAAAGTAAGAAGAGCACAATTCCCTACTCTTTTTCCTAACGCTTCTTTTGAGCTTGCATCTTGTGTTTGCACACAGAATATATTTTTTGTAGAGGGAGAAGGGAGATGATTAGTATTTGAGAAGAGTGATCTTCTACCTATGGGTGTACCCTTATTTATATACTTTCAGTGGTAGGGTGGTTGGGATAATTTTAAATTCAAAAGAAGGGCAGTTATTAGATTCTATCCATAATTCAAAATTCTAAACCCATCTCCTAACTGACTTTCAAAATTCGAATTTGACTTTGTTTCTAGAAGGGGTGAAGGGAGGTTGTTACATTACCACCTCCGTAAAAAAAGAATTTGTCCCCAAATTCTACATCCTAATTTGGTCAATAAAGGTCATTAGTAAGATGGATAGTAATTTGGACATGGGCAAGCTAATCTTACTAGTAGCGGAGAGAGATATGAACGAAGGAGAAGCACCAGTATCATCTAGAGTAGTTAAAGGATTCTATTAATTGTGTATTTACCCTCGATTCGATCTTCTGACTCGTGGGCTTCCTCACTACTGAGGGCAAAGACTCACCGCTGACGCTGTGGTGGATTGGCAGGGGGTGGGAGAACTGTTGGACATTCCCTCGCGATATGTACCGGCTGAAAACACCGGAAGCAGACATTTTGCCCGGCAAGGCACCTACCCCTATGTTGCTCCCCATATGAAGCACACTCCTTGAGTTCAGTGGTCTTTGGTGAGGCATTAGTGGGAGGTTCCTGGCGATTCGTGCCCTGTTAAGGTTGCTTTCCTGTAGGTTTTTCAAGAAAGGCCTTCTTCTGCGGTGGCTGCTAAGATGATTCTTGATTCAGTTGCCTTTTCTTGAAAGTCTCGCTTCTTTCCGACGCTAGTTTTTTGGTGCATTCTTCGATCACCTGGCACTTGCTAACGAGGGAGGAGAACTCCCGAATTTCTAGTGGGGCTATTGGGGTTAGGACTTCTGCCCTGAGCCCTCCTTGATACTTCATACACTTCCACTTTTCATCTTGATTAGCCTTATACATGGCAGAAAATTTGCAGAGTCTCTCGAACTTCTCTGTGTACTCCGTAATACTCATGTTATCTTCCCTTAGCTGAAGAAACTCCATCTCCTTGGACTCTCAAATAGAAAGGGAAAAGTACTTTTTGTAGAAAGCTTCCTTGAAAGTGCCCCAACTGATATCTGTTCCAGCATCCTCCAACAACCGTCTTGCTCCATCCCACCAGAACTCAGCATCAGCTTTCAGCATGAAGGTAGCGTAGCTCACTTGCTGCTCCTTAGTGCATGGAAAAATTGTGAATACTTTTTCCATTTATGCCAGCCACTCTTCTGCTATATCAGGGTCGAGGGCTCCACGAAACTCAGGTGGACCAATCTTCTTGAAGTCAGCAAAAGTTGTATGGGTCTGTCCTGCCTCCAGCCTGGGAATATTGGAATCCCTGTCCCCAGTGGACAGTTGTTGGGCCATCTGAGTGGTGGTTTGGGCCTGCTCCTTCATTGCCTTGGCCATCTCTTTCATGTGCTTTGCTAGATTTGCGGAGCTCGAGCTCGAGCCACGTGGGCGTCCATGGCTTGCCATAGGTTTCCTGTTCAAGGATAACCATAGGGAGAAGTTTTATTAGTTGTACCTCCTAAGATAGGATCTCTAGGATCGACTTTGCTTTGATACCAATAATGTAACTGATGAGCGGATAATTTATACGCTTTTTGGCATTGTTTTTAGAAAGTTTTTAGTAGGATCTAGCTACTTTTAGGGATGTTTTTATTAGTTTTATGTAAAATTCACATTTCTAGACTTTACCATGAGTTTGTGTGTTTTTCTATGATTTCAGGTATTTTCTGGCTGAAATTGAGGGACCTGAGCAAAAATCTGATTCAGAGGCTGACAAAGGACTGCTGATGTTGTTGGATTCTGACCTCCCTGCACTCGAAATAGATTTTCTGGAAGTAAAAAATTCCAAATGGCGCGCTCTCAATTGCGTTGAAAAGTAGACATCCAGGGCTTTCCAGAAATATATAATAGTTCACACTTTATTCGAGTTTAGATGATGCAAACTGGCGTTCAACGCTAGTTCCATGCTGTATTCTGGAGTAAAACGCCAGAAACACATCACAAACCAGAGTTAAATGCCAAAAACATGTTAAAACTTGGTGTTTAATCCCAAGAGAAGTCTCTACACGTATAAATCTCAAGCTCAGCCCAAGCACACACCAAAGTGGGCCCCGGAAGTGGATTTCTGCACTAAGACTTATTTCTGTAAACCCTAGTAACTAGTCTAGTATAAATATGACTTTTTACTATTGTATTTGAGGAAATATTTGGACGAGCTTTTGGAACATCTTTGATTATTGTTAGTCCTTAGACATTGGGGGCTGGCCTCACGGCCATGCCTACCTTATTTTCACTTATGTATCTTCAACGGCGGAGTTTCTACACACCATAGATTAAGGTGTGTAGCTCTGCTGTTCCTCGAGTATTAATGCAAAGTACTATTGTTCTTCTATCCAATTCATGCTTATTCTTATTCTAAGATATTCATTCACACTTCAACCTGATGAATGTGATGATCCGTGACACTCATCACTATTCTCACTTATGAACGTGTGCCTGACAAACACTTCCGTTCTACCTACGAAAGCTAGAGTGTGTATCTCTTGGATTCCTGACCCACGATGCATGGTTGCCTCACCTGACAACCGAGCCTCCCATTCTGTGAGATCAGAGTCTTTGTGGTATAAATTAGAATCCATTGGCAGCATTCTTGAGATTCAAAAAGTCTAAACCTTGTCTGTGGTATTCCGAGTAGGATCTGGGATGGGATGACTGTGACGAGCTTCAAACTCGCGAGTGTTGGGCATAGTGACAGACGCAAAAGAATCAATGGATCCTATTCCGATATGATCAAGAACTGACAGATGATTAGCCGTGCTGTGACAGCGCATTTGGACCATTTTCACTGAGAGGATGGGAGGTAGCCATTGAAAACGGTGAAATCCAACATACAGCTTGCCATGGAAAGGAGTAAGAATGATTGGATGAAAAAAGTAGGAAAGCAGAGATTCAGAAGGAACACAGTATCTTCATGCGCTTATCTGGAATTCCCATCAATGAATTACATAAGTATCTCTATCTCTATTTTATGCTTTATTTATCTTTATATTCGAAAATCATTATAACCATTAGAATCCACCTGACTGAGATTTACAAGATGACCATAGCTTGCTTCATACCGACAATCTCCGTGGGATCGACCCTTACTCACGTAAGGTTTATTACTTGGACGACCAGTGCACTTGCTGGTTAGTTGTGCGAAGTTGTGAAAAAGAGTGATATTATAATTATGCGTACCAAGTTGTTGGCACCATTGAGATCACAATTTCGTGCACCAGTAACACCCTAAGTTACATTCTATCCATGAAATTCTTTAAATAAGGTGCCACACTTGATAGAGATAGAAAATGAACTTAATCGTTATGCAAAGGAGGAGGAAGTGCGCGTGAAGAGGAAAATGAGTAGCACTAAAACGATAGAATTGAATATAATAAATATGAAATAATAACTTAGAGGTAATTATAACAAAGAAACTAATACGTCCTAACTAATTTTGTCGAAGAGGCTCCCATACTTGTGTCCCATCCTATCCTTGATCAGGACCCTTCAGTTATTCATGAATCGAGGTACCGGTGGTCTTCCTCTAACACCTTTCCGCACAGTGAAGATCCGATTCCGTTGTGTGGGATGAACTAAGACTCGACGGGGTGCCGAGGTGGGTGAATAGGGTACGTATTCCACCTTTGGAATTTCGCAAGGATTCGACTCCTCCTCTAGATCCTCTTCAATGGTATCTTCCTCCTGGTCAGGGTTGTCGGACCCCTCTTCCTCCATCTCGGAATCTGATTCAAGATGCACCACTTCAAATGACTGTTTCTTGAATGCTGAAGCGTTCTTATCGAGGAAGGTTACGATGGGCAGCTGGGATTCTTTCTCCACGAACTCTCGACCTAAGTAGATAGTTTGGAGCACGGTAGTAGTGGTCTTAACTACCCACGCGTGCTTCGAGGGGTCATACTCAGAAGTTACCTTCGGGAGGTACTGCGTCGTCTCTATCCGCTGTGTCATGTTTCTCTGGAGACAGTATGGCAAAAGAAAAGGGATGAGAACCTAAAGTCTCAGTAGGAGTGCTATGCGACACCTCCATGCCTATCTCCAGCCCACGTGTGGGATTTTTTTTAAAAAAAAGTCGTACGATATGGCATGTAATATGATTCTTTCTAGTAAAGCACATAGGTAAAAAGGGAAGCAAATAGGAAAAATAGAAGAATACTAACATATGAAACGTCGACATGTTCATAAATAAATCTTTAGAAAAAAAATCATCATGATGAAACTTTGCCTTATACTTTCTCTTTTCCTTAACTTATAGCTTTTATGAAGGGTATTGAGCTCAAACCGGTATAAATGAGAGTCCCCTTCCCTTACCGAAGGTTCTTATCTCAAATGTCTTGGGGATCACCTTTCATTACCGAAGGATCATCTCGATCGATTACCCTCCCTTACCGAGGGATCATCTCGATATCTTATCTTTGGGGGTCACCTTCCCTTACCGAAGGATCATCCAATCGGTTCAATTTTACAATCAAGGTTATTTAGACATACACAAGAAAAGAGTTATATCAACAAAGATATCTTATTATATAAAATTGATGGGAGTCCCCTTCCCTTATCGAAGGTTCCCAAAAGTTTGCCGATCACCTTCCCTTACTGAAGGATCATCTCGATTCGATCACCTTCCCTTACCGAAGGATCATCTCGATTATCTTGTCTTTGGAGGTCACCTTCCCTTACCGAAGGATCATTCCCTCAGTTTAATTTACAATTAGGATTGTTTAGGCATACACAAGAAGATATTCATGCAAGAATAGATCATGCAAAAATAGATTGTGCAAGAGGTGGGACATATACCATGATAAAATGAGCATGTTGAATAATGATATTATAAGAAAGTGGGTATTCTCGGCCCTAGAGGGATATTAATAATATAGTGTATAAAATATCACATAAGTGTTCATTTATAAAAAAATAGGATATTTTAAATAGTTGAATAGTTATAAGGGGCATGTACTCTTAACTCAAAGAAATATAATAGGGGATATTAATTAGCTGAATAAAACAATTATAAGGAAACATGTACTCTTGACCCTTAGAAGATGTTAGTAATATAATGTATAAAATATAATCTAAGTGCACATAGTAAGAATGGGGTATATTAAATACTGGAATAAAATATTATAAGAAAGCATATACCTTTTACTTAAAATTTTAAAGAGTAATAATAACATAATGATATAAGAGGTCATTTAGTTGCAGATAATAGAATAGGGTACATTAAACAAGACATAAAAAAAACATGTACACTTAACATTAAAGGGATAATAGTAATATAATAGAATAAAAGGTCATGTAAATGCACATAGTAAAGTTAGGGTGATTAAATAAAACATTATAAAGGGGTATGTACTTTCAACATTAAAGAAATAATAATATGATGGTATAAAAGGTCATGTAAATGCACATAGAAAATATGGGATATAAATCAAGAGGGCATGAATGATATAATAGATAATCATGACTAATGTGGATGAAAGATAAGTAAAGGATCATTAATGCCATAAGACACATGAAAGATGGTAGCCATGCATGGATGGAAAGGAAATAAATTAGAGCATACTACATACTAACATAAAAGTAAGAAGAGCATAATTTCCTACTCTTTTTCCTAACGCTTCTTTTGAGCTTGCCTCTTGTGTTTGCACACAGAATATATTTTTTGTAGAGAGAGAAGGGAAAGGATTAGTATTTTAGAGGAGTGATCTTCTACCTATGGGTGTACCCCTATTTATATACTTTCAGTGATAGGATAGTTGGGATAATTTTAAATTCAAAAGAAGGGCGGTTATTAGATTCCTATCCATAATTCAAATTCTAAACCCATCTCCTAACTGACTTTCAAAATTCGAATTTGACTTTGTTTCTAGAAGGGGTGAAGGGAGGTTGTTACATACCATACTTCATACAACACATTTTAGGAGTAGTTTTAGGGTAGTTTTAGTTTAGAATTTCTCTCAAGTTTCTTAGGGTTTTTAATTAGGGTTTTGTAGAATTTTATAGTTCAAGTTTTGATCTTTGATTCTAGCCATTTCCATTGTAAGTATTTTCTTAATTTTCTCTTTTATTACACTACTTGTTCTACACTTTCTTATATTTTAATTTTCTTTATCAATACATATATAATTTTACAATTTTGATTTTATAGTTGGTTGATTTGATGATTGTTGGTTATTTTATATTTGTTTGAGTTACCTTTATTGCTTTTGATCATTGGTTGTTCATAGTTTTAAATAATTTTCTAATTTTGCCATGTTTTATGATTATGCCCTCCATGTGTTTGATGAAATGTCAATTTTGATTATGGGGTAGATTTTCACCCCTTGACTTGGAAAAAATAAGTTTATGGAATACTAGAGTCATAATGTCCGATATTTAGTGATAATTCTTGGGTTGTTAGCTGTTATTGTTTCCTTACCAAGGTAATTAGTAAGTTAGCTAGGATTTGTGGATTAATAACAATTATACTCATTTGACTTATCCTTCGATGTTAAGGGTTGACTTACTGAGATTAATCTATCATAATTATCATATTTGTGGTTTTGGCAAGGAAGGGATTCCATAACTCATCCCAAGTCAAGATTCCATTTATGTTATGAAATACATTTCACTCACTTTAAAGCTTTACTTGTTTATATTATATACATAGTTCTTTTATTCCTTTATTAGTTTATTAATTGCAATTTTGATCATTCTTTCATTTCTTTATTGTTTGCTTTCATTATTGAATACCCTTTATTTCTCACAACCAAAATTAGGCGCTCTTAGGCATTAGTTCCTAAGGAAAACGACCCGAAGTTGAATTACTCTCGGTTTATGATTTGGATTTTGAGTTTAAAATTTGAGTAAGAGTTACTTGTTGGTTTGGAACTATACTTGCAACGGAATTATTTTGTGAAAATTCTAAGCCAACGGTTTTGCTCTTTCAAATATTTACCACATTCTCCTGGCCACAATTGAGACCTTATGCCCATGCATTGTAAACCTTTGCAAGCTTTAAGATTATCTATTGATTGGTTGCTATCATTTAAGATAATAAAGGCCACATTATCACAAATATTTTTTCATTATATGCATCACATCAATATTTTGACGCAACATGTGATCTTCTCAGTATGGGAGGTCAAAAAACACTCTTCTTTTTCCAATGTGAGTCATCTTGATCTGTATCTTGACTTTTGCGTCTTTTTTTTTCTGTCACAATTAAATTCTTTCCAAATAAAATGTGCACGTTAGACTGTTGCCTCAAGACATCTGTTCCAGATAACTTCTTCGGTGGATCTCTTCTTTTGACTTCCCCGTCAAATCTATTCTGATCGAGTCTATATTTACGGCCCTGATTCAAAAATCGGGGATGGCCCATGAAACACCATTTTTGACTGAACATCAGCTACTGAGCTTTAGTGTCCAAGTTATACATAGGACATGCTAACCCATTGTATTTATTCCACCCAAATAAGTTTTTCAATCTTGGAAAGTCGCTAATAGTCCACATTAGTGCCGCACAAATCTTGAAAGTGTTTTTCCCAGAATTGCATCAACTCATCAACCAAAGGCTGCAAGTAAACATTTATGACTTTACTTGGAATTTTGGGCCCAGGAATAATCATGGATAGAATGAAAGAAGTCTGTTTCATGCAAAGCTAAGGAGGAAGATTGTACGGAATAAGAATCACAAGCCAGATGGAATACTTTGTGTTCATATTCCCAAAAGGACTAAATCAATAGCTCACTAAGGCTAAGCGAACACTGCGTGGATCTTTGGAAAACTTAGTATACTTTGTATCAAAATTTTTCCACGCTTCAGCCTCCCTTGAATGCCTTGACAAACCATTGTTATTACACGCCTCTTTATGGCATACCATGTCAGTTGATGTCTTGCTGCACATGAATAACCGTTGTAATCGTGGTATGATAAGAAAGTAACGAAAAGTCTTGGATACTATAGGTTTCCCATTTCCCTTTATAGGTACTTTAAGCCTAATAATAGAATATTTTTTCTTTTGCTTTCATATTGAACATTCACATCGCTTGTACCTGGTCAAGTTTTCATCCTTACCCGGATATAACATGCAATCATATGGACATCCATCTATCTTATTGTATTCAATACCCAATTTTTTTATGGTCTACTTGGCTTCATACACTGTCTTCAGAAGTTTTGCTTGTCCAAATGTGTTCCACAATAAATATGATAAAGCTTTACTAAGAATGATAATTTGAAATATTTTGAGCATCCAAAATATAATTCATGCTCTCTGATAAAATCACGCGCCTCTCGACTTGGACCTTCATATAAGTACAGCAACCCCTATTCATCATCTTCAACAAGTTCAATTGTTCTTGTGTCCTCACTCCCATGTTGCATTGTAAAATTGAATGCCTCGTTGACCATTTGGTACATTGGATTCACTTGGAATATAGGATTTTTATCTACTCATCTAAATTCAGATCTCTCATCAACCGGCTTCTAACCATGATGCAACTAAATAATATATCCATGAAGAAAGGGCCTTATCAACAGATGGTCGTATGCATCCTCTCTTATTTGCATAAGTTGAAATCCACATTAAGATGACATGGACACTTTATCATGCCATCGAACGATGCATTAACAAATGCAAAGTCTAAAAAATTGTTTAATCATTACTTATATTCTACACTATTCCGTGGCTTTGACATCCAGCTTTTATCAACATCTATTATAGTAAAAAAATATATCAAACTAATTAATGGTGACATACGAATGACGAAAAAACAAATTTGTAAAAAATGTCCTCCATTAAAATGAGCCTAAATTTTCTTTATTACTTTAATTAACTTTAGCGATACCAGTCATTATAAAATTAACATAGGTAAATAATATTTAAAATATCTTACCTTTACTTAATACTATTTAATTTAGAATAAATGTAACCAATAATATTTAAATAAAATATATTATCCAATAGTATGATAATAATCTTTTTATGTTTCTTAACTTGATGTTATTTAAAATTTTATTGATGTACTCTAAATATTTAAGTGTGTAACTAGTTTTTTCTATTAAATATTTTGTTAATTTTCTTATTTTTATGTAAATTATTTATTACATGTCATAATACATGATTGAAAGTATTTATATTTTAAGTTAACTATTATTGATTATTAATTAAATTAAACTCCAATAAATCTTAAACATCTCACTATTTATGCATCTTAATTAAAAATAAAAATAATATTAAAAAAATTAAAAGTAATTACACATAAATAAAATAATAAAATAAAGAACAACGGTCTGTCATTAAAAATTTGTATTTTTTATTTATACGTTTCAGTTATTTGAAAAATTGTATAAAATAAATATTTTAAATAAGTATTATTTGGATTCCTACTAATTGAGTTGGTTTTAACTTAATAAAATTATTAAGTATTTTTGAATTACTATAATTTTATCAGGACTAATTATTAGAAATTTGTGTTAATATTTTTTGGAGTACTTTTTGGTTTCCTCATATTTGTATCGTATTTTAGTTGGAAAAAATTATTTAATCATAAATTAAGTAAATTTAATATATATCTTTCAGTACAACACATCTACAATACCAAAATATCATATTTTCTATCTTGGTTAAAAGGGGTTGAAAAAAATTTCAAATTAATAAAATTGAAACTAAGTATGTAATGATTTTATGTGCATATTAAATATTAATTAAAATTTATTTTTAGAAACTATTTGGATTCTTACTATTTCGTCTTGCCTTAAGGTTGGATCAATGTCTAAAGGAGCTCAGATATCACATGAGCAATCACATGATAGAACTTCTTCATTTTCGTCCTCAACTAATAGTGCTCCAACATCCCGTATTAATGAACCATTATGTGTACTGCGCAATGATAGACGGTTGCGCCATCAAGTACGAGTGATGACCTTCAAACTCCCACAGAACGTACAGAGACTTGGCATCATGATCAAGTGTCCAATAAACCTTCATAGGATAAAAACTACAACCCAAAGGCGGATGAAATTGAGTTATTTGATGACCACATTGACAACTTGTTCGCTGCCCAAGAAGTCGAAGGTCAGAACAACGACAACAAACGCAAAGATACAGATTATTGGGAAGTTATTATTATTGGTAAACTTTTTTCCTCCTATTTTTGTTAATATTTATTTTTATAGTCCTTTACTTATATTTTTCTTTTGTTCAATAATTTTCTTACAATTTTTGTTTATATATTTCTTAGAGGACGGCATGACAAAAGGGTCTAAGCTGGGCGTCAAGGAGGTTATAGCACTTCCTCCAGATACAAAGGTCATACTCCTATTTAATAAAGAGTTGCAACCAACTGATCAGGCAACTGGATTATTACGTGGTTTCTTAGGGAGTTTGGATGCTGACTATTCACAGTTTTTCATCTGTAAAGGGAGTTGGAAGAACGTGAACAAAGCTAACAAGGAACATGCATACAACATGGTTAAGGTAGATCTTTTAATTTCAACATATTAAGGCAATTTAGTTATCAGGTTTTTTTGGCTAAAAACTTTGGCAAGGGTAAATTATAATGTTGGTTAAATATTTATATTTTGTGTTTCACATGTTTAAATCAACATTTCTATCTTATATGCAACTGCGATTAAATGCTATCTAGATTTTTATATTCTTATGCCTTTTCATTTTAAAGTGGCCTTTTTTTTGTTATTGATATTCTTCACATTACCATATTCTTATGCTTGTTGATTGGTTTAGGTTACTGACAATGACAAATAATTATAGCGGGTCTTTCACTATAAGAAGGACGTTGGAGGAAAAATTAAGCGAAAAATTATGCAAAGGATATGAAAAAACTAGAAAGATACAAGACACAACTTGTATTATAAGTTTTACAATGAAACAAAAACTCTTAAGAAAAATAATAAACATCGCCCATCAGAAATAGAAGAAAATCGCTGAAAATGGTTCCTTGAATATCACTTGAAGGAAGAAACAAAGATAACAAATGGTATTTTATATTATTCCCCTAAAACATATGTATGTTTACGTAAAAGTCACTTTAAATTTTATAATATTCATCCCAGTCTTATTTGTATTTGTTTCATTATTTGTTCAAAGAAAAAGTGTAAACAAAATGCTTTAAATTGTTTGAAGCAAATTTACACACATACTGAGGGATCCGAAATATTGGCAAGAAGAAATGACGAAAAGATAACAAATAATTATTTGATTTAAGATTTTGCTTCATTTTCTTAAATATAATATTGTTATTTACATAATTATGTCGACATCAATGTTATAGGAGAAAGTACGAGAAAAGCCCATTAGTAGAGGAGAGTTGTAGACCACAGTTCATAAAATGGCTTGTATATCCATGCCGATACACATGTTGTTGGTGTAAGTAATGTTTCAAAATTTTTGACTTCTCTTATTGTATTTATTATGCTAATTTTTAAATCTTTATAACCTAAATTCTTGTATATCTGTAGAAAGCAATTGTGAATATTAATAACCAAGATGAAACCTCTAAGCAACTTTCACAAAATAATTCGCTTACACAAGTTCTTGAAAAGGAGTACCTAGGATGAATTTGTGCCTTAGATGTTGGATGATGTCCCACCCAAGTTTTTGGTTACAGTACTGCCCAATAGTCAGATTCTGGTGTGCGGATTGAAGAGTATCAGGGGACGATTGTAGAATTAAAGGTTGAGACAGCAAAAGAGAAGACGAAAAGACAGACGATGAAAAATATTTTGAGATATCTAATCTGATAGGAAGGAGAAAATTCGCCACCTGAGATTGCTGTAGAGCTGAATTTTTTAGGGAGTACACTGACTTTATTGTGCGCAAGGCCATCTTTTTCTGGCAATCATGATGATGAATCACTATTTTATGGTTCATCTTGTGCTAAATTGAGTGGTTTTATCAGTTCTCTGCATACTTATTCATACAATTTGCATGGTTTTACAAATCCTTCCCAATTTTGTTCTATGATTAAAAACTTGCTTCCCAAGCCTTTAAATTGTCAACCCTTAATTCCCTTTATACCATTCGATGCCGTGATCTGTGTTAAATATTTTCAGGCTTTATAGGACAGGAATGGCTTAAAGGATAGAAAGGAAGTTTGCAAAAATGGAAGGAACACAAAAAACTAAGAAGATGACCAGCGAGAATTAGCGCACACGCACACCTGACGCGTACGTGCAACTTGGCGCATTCCACATTGACGCGCACGCGTACATGACGCGTACGCGTGACATGCGTAGAAGACCATCGACGCGCACGCGTACATGACGCGTACGCGCGACATGCGCCACGTGCAGAATTTGCAGAAAATGCTGGGGGCAATTTTGGGCTGATTTTGGACCCAGTTTTCGGCTCAGAAACACAGACTAGAGCCAGGGAACAGCAGGGACTCAACATACATTCACACATTCTCAGTCTAATTTAGTTTTTGGGATCTTAGAGAGAGATTTACCACTTCCTCTAGGGTTCTTCATAGACCTATAGATATCCAGTTTTATGCTTTTGAGTTGGATATTGAGAAGAGTTACTACCTTCGTGAAGTCATTATCATTCTAGTTTATTTTCTATTCCCTTACTCTTTTATTTCCCTTTTATTTTATTCAGAGTATATGGATACCTTCGATTTTGGAATTAATTAATGCAAAGATACTTTTCTGTTTAATTTCTTTATCTGTTGATTATTTTCAATTGAGTTTTAATTACCATGTCTTCTTCCTACTCCCTTTACATGCATGCGAAAATGGCATCCATGTCAATGGAGTAGGCTCTCAACTTGACTTTGGAGTTGATTAATATAGGAGACCCTTGAGTTGGAATACTCAAGAGTTAATTTGAAATTGGAAGTTGTTGGCTAGCTCTCTAGTCACTAACGCTAATCCTTCCTAAGGGAGAGGACTAGGACTTGTGAATAAGAGTCAGCTCAATTACTTGACTTTCCTTCATTTGTTGAGGGTTAACTAAGTAAAAATAACAACCTTTTACTATTACTCTTGGGAAGATCCAACAAAGATAGAACTTCCTAATAATCTTCTCTAAGTCAAGGCTTTTTATTCTAATTACATTAAATCTTTTTCTTAAATTCCATTATTTTAATTTACAATTATTTATTTGCCCATTCCCCAAACTCCAAATTTTTTAGAAAACTCCTGATCAATAATTTGCACTCTCTTAGCAACTCGTTGGGAGACGACTTAGGATTTCCACTCCCAGTATTTTATTCTGAATTTGTGACAACCCTTTTTAAATTGATACGCGAAATTTTCATCGGTTAAGAACTGTACTCGCAACGTTAATTTCTATTATAAATTTTTAATCGGTAATTTTTCGTACGCCACATGACCTGCAACAAAAACAATAAGCTTGAGTAAACTAAAATAGATACTACTAAATTTAATTTGTTTTAATGTTTAATGTTTATTTTTCTAACATTACCTCATTTTAATTTATAAGGAATGATGCAATTATGATAATTTTATTATTTATATTATTTTTGCGTATATATATTTATGTTCTTTATGGTATTTTATTTTTTTATTTGATTAAAAGTTCTTTATTTTAATTACTTTCTAATAAATTAAAGTAAGAAAAAAAAGACAAAATAAAGAAGACAAAATAATAAAAAAAAAACTGGAAAAATGAATTTGGCGGTGATTTCTAACCGCCGCAAAACATATGTCATATTTACATACGTGCTATTTAGCAGTGGTCACAAACCGCCGCTAAAATGAAAGGCACTTTTGTTTCCAACTATGGCAGTGGGTAAAATCGTAGCAAAACCAAACACTAATTTCTTAGCGGTTAATAGAAACTGCCACTAATTGTTTGCCTGCAACCTATTTTAGAGCAATTATTTAACCGCCACAAAATTTTTAGCGGAAATAAAAAATCACTGCAATATTGCTACAGAACCGCTGGTAACTGCCAGAAGTCTTGTAGTGATTTTAGTTTCTATCGTTTAGCTCGTAAATCAAAATCATCCCTAACGTTGACTTTAGTTTTAAAATCATTTTTTGGACAAAAATATCCTTCTCTCTCTCTCTCTCTCTCCCTCTCTCCTTCTTTTCACACTCTTCTGCATTTTATTACCACAAAAAGCTTTCTTCTTTTCTTTCCATCTCCTCTATCACCCTCTATACTCGTTAAATCTCCCTCCTTTTCCCATACTTCACCACCACCTACCTACCTACCTCCCTTCCCCTCCTCCCTCTAATTTTCCCGTGTGCTCCTTTATGCTGCTACTACCTGTCTCTAGCCTCCATCGCCGTACTCGCACCTCTTCTTTCTTCCACTTTAACGATGAAGAGGCCTATAGACAAGACAGTCTCGGTCTATTTTTCCTTAACGCTGCTACCTCTGACAACACACATGCTAAGTCCAGATACAAATCTGCTCCATTACCCCTATCCACCTACTCCTCTTTTTCTTTCTCCTCCTTCTATCTATGCCTCTGTTTTAATATGAAAAAACTCATTTTACTTTTACTTATTTTTGTTTATGTGTCTACATTATTCATAAGCCATTGAAGAAGTTTTACAATAGGTATTTACAATAATCTCTATAAATTGAATAGAAATGATTGTATTGTATCTTATATTTTTTGAGTTGTTGTTAGTTGTATATTTCAATTATTCTTTGTAATATTTGTGCCTATATATTGACATGAAAATTTGAGTACTTTTTGTAAAGAATAATGTTTTACATATTTTATTATTGTATTACTTAGATTTTTTTAAAAAATTCAACAGATCAATAGCAAATAAGAAAAAACTAAATTCTTTGGATAGATAACAAATTTGAGAGAAAGAAACAAGTGGCCCTTAGAGAGAGAACGTCATGGTTATGTTTGGAGAAAATAGTAGTGATGAAAGATTGAAAAAGATGAGGATATCTTTGTCCAAAAATTAGGAAAATGATGTTTTTAAAATAAAATTTAACATCGGGAATAATTTTAAATACAAAAAAAATCTTAAAAACGATTTTAATTTTCAGCTAAAATTATAGAAACTAAAATCATACTTAATCCGATAATTTATTTAGAAGCTAAGATAGGGCAACGGTACCAAGTTTGATTTGATGGTGGATACATTACTCTCGAATAATGTGTATTTGGTTTTGATATTTAGAATATTGCTGAGAATAGATCTTCTCAATTTTTTGTTCAATTAAGAGAGTAAATATGATCTCTAACTCTTTCATTCTTTTTCTTTCATATTTTTTTGTCTTATAAAATTAATAATAAAAAATTACACTTTACTCTCTCAAGTAAAAAAAAGAAAAGAAAAAGAAACAAATAGGTCTTTCACCTTTTTTCTCGCGGATATTTTGGTCTCCAAGGATTGGAAAATACATTCAGGTTCCTGACCCCTCCAAAATGTGGACAAATTTACCCTTCCGTTGAAGTGGCTTCGTTGGACCCGATGAAAAAGTCTAACGTGGCTCCCGTGCCGCTAATCTGGCCATTACGAAAGCACATGTGGTATGTAGCTTTTCAAAACATGACATATTAGTTCTCCCACACCAAAATGATGCCGTTTCACCAAGACCCCCAATTTTTTAAATTTATGAGCCCCAATCCTTCGAATGCATAGAAACGGTGAAGTGGATGAAGTGGGTGAACAAAGAGGGAGAAACATTTTGTCCTATGACATCTGACGAAGTATCATCAAGCTCAAGAAAAAGTGGAGGTGGAGGAAGACAAGACCAGTTTGCTGCGAGCTCGGGTCCTAACGCAACAGATGACAAATAGGGTGCCTCACCAAAGTGCCTTTGTGGAGTATATGCAATCATGTTCATCTCGAAGACGAGCAGCAATCCAAATAGATTATTTCTGGGGTGTCCATTTTACAAGGTAAGTAAAGCAACTATGTGAAACTGTATTTGTATTAGGGTTTATCCTTAAATACTAGATTTTTTTTTTAGTTCTGTGGACTGATTTGTAGGCCAGACAACCATATTGCAAGTTTTTTTGTGTATCTTGATGAACACATTACAAGACTTGGGATCACTAATACAAGGTATATGGCAGAGAAGGATATTGGGGATGTTGAAGAGCATCACAGGAAGCAAGACACAAAAAATGGGATCACATGGTTGGAGAAGAGGATTGTAGCTTTAAAGATGAAAAAAAAAACCCAACAGGATGGTACATGTGTTATTTTCATTGTCCTGAGTGTAGCTATTTTAAGGTGTTGTAATTGATCAATGATTTAACAAGATAAATGTAGTGATTTCTTGCAAGACAAATAAAACATGTCCTTTGTATAAATGATTTGAATATCCTATTTCAATGATAGTCTGTAAGTTGCAATGTATGTATGAAATTAAAGTTGACAAAACAACAGGTAATCAAACATTCAAGAACTGACATTAAAGTTGTGAAATTAAACATCCAAGTCCAAAACTGATACAAAAAAGGAAAGCATTTTGCCAGTAATGTATATGGTTATATCGCATGTTATCATTAATAGGTTTACTATGACAAAAAACAGTAACACAAAAACAAGTAACAAAAAAGGAAAATTGTATCTAGAATTTGTCATAAACCATTACAAAAGCACACATTTATCCCAAAACAACATAATGGCACAACTCTCTTCACTCCTTTGTCTTCTTGGATGTTGATGCACTTGGTAAAGTTGGTGGTGGAGCATCCTGATTCTGTGCTGCATGATGTGTGTCAAATGGAATTGGACTTTGGGCAAGTTTCTGACTCTGTATTATATGGTGTCTGCTAGATGGGATTGGACCTTGAGCAAGTGGAGCTGATGGCCTGAAAAATTTCTGCTTTAGTCTAAACTTTGATTATTTTGGCCGAGTTGTGTCATTGACTATGGATGGAGCTTTTCCTAGAGGTTTAAATGGATGTCTTGATGTGGGGGCCGGTGGCCTGGATTGAGTAACTGATGGAGGACCTGGTGGTGCTATCACAAGTGTGGTCCTTGTCATTCTTCTTGGACTTGTGGCAGCTATATTCAGAACCTGGAGTGGGAGGATTCCAAAACATGACAAAACAATTCATATCACATGGGAGTTAATCAATGCATTTATCAAATAGATTACAATGACAAAGAAATGCATCATTATAGTAGACTGTTGTTGTTGGCTTGTTGAGCTGCCTAGTTGGCTATTAGAAGTATCCTGGGTATAGAAGTGTAATAGATTAATCCTTAATAATTATTGTACTAAGACAGATTAATCCCTGACGAATATAGTATTAAGACAGATTAATCCCTAACGAATATAGTACTAAGATAGATTAATCCTTAACGGCTACTGTAATAAGACTGTTTAAAGTGAACTTACATCTGGTGGGGGAGCTGATTGTGACAAAAGAAGCACCACTAATGATTGGGAGGTGCTAGCTCCCTTCTTCTTAAGCCGCTTTGTCTTTGGCTTCCAATTGGGGTTGGATTTACAAGTTTTGTAGTTGTATCCCTTTTCACCACACTTGCTGCAAGACATAGAGAATGATTTCTTCAATTTTCTCCCTTGCATCAATGGCTTAGCAGGATCTTTCTGCCTATTGTAAATCTTGCCTTTTTTAGTTGGATTCTTTGAGGTCACTACCTTCTTTTTACCCTTCAGACCTTTTTTTCTCTTGCCATCAGCAATACCCATATTACTGTCAGTTTCAGTACTATCACTTTCAAATCCAGCTGGTGGATGTTTATACAACACATTCTTCGTACTCTCATACCCATCATCTGAGGAAGAGGATGTCTTAAGTTCATCTAAAATATTATCTATGTTCAATGTGCCATAACTGTCCTTGACAGCATTATCAACAACCTCAGAATAATCAACAGGATGGTCAAAGTATATATGAAACTCAGACATCTCTTGGTTCTTCATTATGTTTCTCGCATGGCATTGATCCCTGCATCTCCAGTTAATATGTTTAGCCCAGACTTAACATTGGCACTTGTTGGATCATACCTGTAACACCCTACAACACAGAGCTTTACATCTAGGATTTAAAACAAAGGTGGCAAGGTACTACGATCTCTATAAATAAAATATAAATACGTATAATAATCAAAGGAAGGTAGTATACTAGGAGCCTTGGAGAATAGATAAAACAAATTGCAAAACTTAAAAGCGCAACTCTGATAAATAACGTAACTTGCGTAAGAAGAAACTACGGTTCTTAAACATATATATAGGGAAAGTAAGAGTATAGGATCAAGATACAAAATATCAAGCTCCGAACTCAGCCTGCGAAGTTAAGGCTGGCCAGAGAATAGTTACATACATACACACACACACACACATATATATATATATATATATATATATATATATATATATATATATATATATATATATAATCCATAACCTAAAATACATAAAAGCAACCCTAGTTCTCCAAAAACCTCTAGGAGGTGTAAAAGTAAAACATATATACATAGGGAAAATCTATACATATATATAACAAAACAGAACAAAAGTATAATCCCAAAAAACCTACTTCGCTGTGGAGAACTCCAGACCAAGGTTCTGAAAACTGGACCGGTCATCGAACCGTTTTAGTCACTGATTCACTGGTTTACTGATTCAACCGGTCCAACCGTAGTTCAACCGAAAAAACCGTTTATAATAAAATAATAAATAAATATCCTAAAATAGTACAAACATCAAAATATTAACAATCAATCTTTAATGTTCGAAGAAATAATGTAGCATTTGCCGAAATTTAGACAAATGAAGTCTCAAAGGATTGCTAGTAGGAAAAATCTTCACAACAGAGGATGGTGCATCCATACATGTAAGAGCTTTATTTGCGGACATATTACTGGAAAACTTAACCTTTGCTACTGCTAGCGCTAGTTTCTGCTTCTTCACACTTGAAGTTTCTTTAACTTCTTCCTTTGTTGCTATTATATCCCTTACTCTATCTGTAACATCATCTCTGACCTTGCTACATGGATTTACCCCTTTACTTGGAAATCTAGACAAATGATGCTTCAACCTACTAATACCACCATTAAGAACTCTCTAGCGAAATTTGCACCTTACTTTGTTTCCATCTAATTTATCTGCATTTTTCCTAACATACATCTTTTTCTCAAACCACTACAAGGTAATTTTAAGAGGAAAAAAAAGATTCAATACATTATATATGCTAAAATGTTCTTTCTTCCTTTATGCTTAAAGTACTTCATTTATACAACATGAAAAAATACTTCATTTACATCAAACATCAAAGAAACTAAGAGTAGGGTTGTCAAAATTTTTCTAAAGTATAAAATATAAATTGAAATATAAATGATTGGAGCTTAGGTTAACCAGAATTGTAGAATTCAGAATGTAGACTCATAAGGTAGACATATGGGGGATCTAAACTTGTAAACTTGTTACGATTTTACCAATTAAATTGAGAGTTTGATAACCTTATTCCTATAGACAACAAAATACAAGGTGCAACATAATCCTAACTTTACTAATGATACTATCAGCATCCATTACATTTCAACAAATAGATAGAATGGAAATAAAAAACTTACTTAGGATGCAGTAACTAACTAAATAAATAGTATATATTTTTGGTAGAACAAATAAAAGACCCTGGGATCAGAACTAACTAATAGGAGCAGTGGAGTGACTTCAATCAATAAATCATTCACAAAGTTAAAAACAGCAGCAGCATAGTCAAATATCAATTAATCATTCATAATTCCATAACTGAAATCAACAAGGCAACACACTACTAGTAGCTCTCAAAGGATTTCAATAAAAAAATTAAACCAAAAAAATTAAAAAACAGCATATTCACTTCCTCAGAAATTAAACCAAAGGATCTCAAGGACAATCGGCAACAAAAATTAAAAAAGCAGTACTAATTAATGACCTTAAACCAAAAATAAATAAATATATAAATTAAAATTCAAAAATAGCATACTCACTTCCTCAGAAATTAAAAAGAGCAGCAGTAATGTAAAAAAATCCATTTTTAGAAACACAAAATCAACAATTCAATTTCAATTCACATTCAGAAACCAGTAAATTACTAAATAGAGCATAAAGCAAGACCCGAATAAGTGAAAAAGCCTACCTGCAAGCAGTGCCACTGACCTCTAACGGAGAGCAGAGCGACGAACATACAACGGCGAATGGCGAGACGACGGCGAGCAGCTTCAACCCTCAACCAGATGACGTGCGGAGCTATACGAGAGTGGCTGGGTTCGAGACAGGTGGAAGGAAGAGGTCACGGTGACGCCGACAACAATGGATGGCGGTGGCAAAACCCAAATTTTTTGTTAGAATTTAGAACCCTAATTTTTTAGCTTCGTAAGATTTTCAAGTGCTAAGCTTTTCAATTCTTCACGAAGGGGGGTGTTGGGGGAAGAGGGAAGAGGGTAAGGTAACGTATTTACGCGTTTTTTTTTGTTAAAGCTCAAAATGACGGCGTTTATAAGAACCAGTCGGTTCTCGGTCTGGTTTACCTGGTCGATTTAGCAGTTTTCAAATGGTTTTTGATAGGACGATTTTATACACTGGACCGGACCATTTTCTTTGCCGGTTCCTGATTGGTTCGACCGGCGGTCTGGTCCGGTCTTTAGAACATTGCTCCAAACGCCTAGCGAGGTGCCTCTTGACCTGCATCTAAAAAACACAACATTGTATGGAATGAGAATCGGGAGTTCTCAACATGGTAAAGGTGCCACGCACATAAGATATAAGGTCTTGGGAATACCAGAGGCAATCCTAGAACGCTGACACTCAAATTATAAGACTTAAAGAACTAAAACAGAAACCATAAAGTAGGGTGGTTTTCTAAGGATTCTAACTAAACCAAACTTTAAAACTTGTCTAAACTCTCTAACTTCCCACCTTTCCTTCGATCCTCCAACACCAGTGGTACCGCACACACAAACAAGCAAGCAAGGGCAAACACAGCTAGTATACAAATACTGCAATTAGCGAATATAATAATTAACATAGTAAGTTCACTTATGCATTCCTAATTAATGCACAAACAAGCAAGAAAACAATATACACATGATGCATGCCTGTTCTATGGCTGATAAGTCTCATCTGTCGGTTATCAAGCCAACCCGACAAGTCTGGCTGCTAAATCTTAGACTGTCCCCCGACGCGCATCCCCAAGAGTCTATGCATAGCTTTTTCTCATATATATAAAATTGCTCAACGGGGGTTAACCTTCCCAGGAATTTATACGTGCCCGGTCACCCTTACGTTATAGGGTCATCAGAGTATCGAGTCTCAACCTGGAACACGTGGTGGCAAGCCACGGTACTTTACCCAAGAAAAACTCATATCTCAGATAATCATTTCACATTCATACATTAACATTTCATAATCATTCATATGGCCATAACATCACTTGTTCATCATATAATTTCATTTTTACACATAACACATTATAACCCGAAGCAAGTTGGGTGAAACCACAATCCTTGAGTCTACCCGAGGAGTTTCTATACTAACCAACCTGAAGCAAGTGGGGCGAGCCTAAAATCTTTGCATCTACCCAGGAGGTACGTTCTCATATGCCCAAGAGGAACAAAGGAGTGGATCCTAACCTCCCACCATCTTTCTCGGGGTGATTTTACAATACCAGGAGAAACTAGGAAGGGGATCCTCACCTTCCACCATCTCCTGCGGCCGCACTTTTGAGAAAGGGTACTCAGATGTAACATTTATTTATTTCTTTAGCCAGTTTCATAATTCAAGTAATATATATATATATATATATATATATATATATATATATATATATATACATATTCACCCTACCTTTTCATACCTAAATCATCACTTCACAAACTTTCTTCATCTCCAAGTTACCACCTATTCCTAACTTCATCTCATTATGAGGTTTATTAACAACATCTAGGGTCAAAGGAATGAAAATAGAGATTTGGAGGATCTAAAATTAAGCTTTAAAATACAAAAACTCATTTGCTGAAAACAGGGGTCACGCGTACGCGTGGGCGTGCATTTTGGCCCATTTCGCGTACGCAGCCCTCTTTACGCGCACGCATGCATGTCAAACAGAAATGCATGGTCGCGTAAAGGAGATTCGTGTACGCAGAAATCCCAGGTCACATGTATGCATGGGCCTACGATTTATCAAAAATTTTGGCCAAGTCTGAAAACCTGCAGAATTTCAATTTTGAATCCCAAACTTTCGACGCGCATAACTTTTTCGTTTTAAATCATTATTCTTCTGTTCTTTGAACGGAATAAACTTCACGGATCTAATTTTTATATAAAATAGATTTGAAACAACTTGGGGGTCTGGAAGCCGAGTTATGGCTCGTCAAAGTTCGACAAAAAAAATTTATTTTTCACAAACAAACGCAAACCTCAATTTCATCAAAACCAAACTCAATGGCCACTTCCCATACATATATTCAGCCTAGAAACATGTCATAGCATACCAATATAGCCCTACTGTCTACTCTTCATACCACAATCAATCATGCTTCACTCTTACCCAATTCACACCCTAAGTTTCTCACTTCCATCAACAAAATCACCAACATTCCATCATATATACATATATAACCAATAAGATACTTTGTCAAACAATATCCAAACACCAAATGGCATTATAATTCCACTATCACAATGATCACTCACACATGCTTAACTTATATCATCAATCAATATCATAAACACTAAACATTCAAGATACTTAATCATCCCAACCTATCCTATTGGTCATCTAGCCTAAGTTTTCACAAGACATTATATATTAAATACGAAAAACCTAAACCATACCTTGGCCGGTTCCTCCCTAAACTCAAAAACACCAAGAATTCAAGCCTCACGATTTTCTATTAACTCCAATGATTCTAGCCACCAAGGCTTTATTCCAAGAGCTCTAATTCACCAATTCAAACTCCAATTTAACATAATTTCAATTTAATTCATACAATTCACTAAATTAGCACAAGGGTATACAAAATTGGACAAACCACAAGGGTTTAGAGTTTTCTTACCTTACCCATTGACGATTAGAGTATAATCCAACAATTATCCAATGTTAGATTGCACCTAAACCACCAAAATCATCAAAATCGCTCAAAACTCAAACTAATTTCATGGAAAAAGGGGGCACAGAAAACTGGGCACAAATTGAGAGAAACTTACCACTTTGTTTAAATAGAATTGAAGAGGACTCTAAGACAAATGCGTGGCCGCAAACAGCTTATCAATCGGAGCTCCGGATTAAAAGTTACAGAAAATTGAAATGGAACCAAGAGTTTGTGAATTTTGGAGGGTGTTCTTCCTCCCCTTATAGTCCCAGCATGAATGTGGATGAAGGGGAACGGAAGGCTGTGTTTTAATTAAGTGTGGCTGGGCTGGGTTGGGCCTTGGGCCCAATACAGGCCCGATTCGCCCGGTTTGCCCCAATTGGGCTAAATTATTTAAAATTAGTGTCAAAATTCATTTTTTAATTAGCTCTATCCTATTTTATTATAAAAATCATATTTCTAATTTTTTTATTAAAAATAAATTTATTGATTAATTATTCACTAATTTTACAGGATTTATAATAGTAGTATAGTGCCTTGTATGACTGGTATCGCAAACCTTTAAATAATGTTACCAGGTCTCCAAAATTCACAAAATCCAGGTCCATTTCAGGGAACCTCTCTACCTTTCAATTTTGATAAACCAGGAATCCATCACTTGCTCTGACAAAATTACCTCTATGATGAAAAATCGACACCACAAAAGCATCAACCATATGAAATTAATCCATGAACAACTATGTGTAAGTCCAAAAACAGAAACAAAATTTATGAATGAAACACCTTTACCCTAACACAATCCCTCCTTCAAATCCGGCACATGACATTTTAAAAACGATTTTTACACTTCATTACACCATTTTTACCCATATTATTAACATGCACATAGAATGCCTTCAAAATTAGTTCCCATATGAATAACCAAAATTTCTTTCTTAAGCAAGGCGATCTTACCTTTTGACGAAAACAGCAACCACGACCTCAATGCAACCTTCTTCACCGCCTCCGACATCGACTTCACACCGCAACGATTGTTCTTCTTCATAGTGTAATTTTTGGAGTGAGAAACAGAGAGAAGGGAGTTTGATCATTTGTTTTCTTAGGGTTTTCAGTAATTCTCTGACTCATATATGGGTGTTATAGATATTGCATAAGGAGATTAAAGTGTGTCTGGAGGAGTCTTGGTGAAACGGCGTCGTTTTGGTATGGAAAGACTAATATGTCTTGTTTTGAAAAGTTACATGTCACGTGTGTTCCCGTAACGATTAGGTCAGCGTCACGAAAGCCACGTCATATTTTTTCGTTGGATCCAACAGAGTCACTTCAATGGAAGTGTAAAGTTGTCAATATTTTAAAGGGGTCAAGAATATAAATATATTTTCCAATCTTTAAAAATTAAAATGTCCAAAAAAATAAGATCAGAAATCTATTTGCCATTTTCTCAAAAAAAAAAAAAAGTTCATTTCTGAATAATGCTAATAATAATTCGTATAAAGGAGCTAGGGGTATTATATAACAAGGTGAGACATTCGTCAACCATCAGATTTAGTTATTGACCCGCTTATAAATTATTTATATATTCTACCTAATTATAAAAAAAATTTACCCACTCTATATAATAGAATAAATCTACTAAAACATTTTTTTATTTAAAACAAAAATTACTCTTGTGTGATTTTTAATCTGTTTTCATGGATGGCTCCGAATCTCAGCCAGCTTTGATGATAGCAACATTTGACCAATGTAAGACCCAATTTTGACATAAACTAGAAATGATGTGACCACCAAGTTCTCTACCATCCCCCTTTCTTTAATTTTCTAACTCCAACGTCTAAAATAAACCAGTCACTATTTTTCTTTTTGATTCCAATATTCCATAGTTCACAATCCACAAATGTTCCAATAGGAACTTCATATGAATATCCTATCCTAATTTTAATGAATAATGTTTGTACGTCATGTTAGAAAATAGAAACTTGGACATGTACAACTTATCCTAATACAGCAACGACGACATAGTACCAACCAAGTGAGACCATCGTTCTTTTATTAGGTCAAGTAGAATAATTCTTCAAGATAATAATAATACTGAGTAAATGACCTTCCGATTCCATTTTGAATTTTAATTACAATAGTCTTGTGCTATTAAATCTCATGAATTGCATACATCAATCGGTATCATTTAGTTCTCCTTCATCATCATTCCATCTTTATATATATAACAATGTTCTCTTCCATACGATTCCCTTTAATTTCACTAATTAAATTAGTAGTCTAGAAGAACTAGGGAATTCTCGTCCACAGTTCTCAAAAACTATGGATATTATTATGCATGCGTGCGTGCTTTCATAACTAAAAAATGAGGACTTAATAATTACATAATTTAATTAAATATATAGTCTATCTCACACTAAAAACAAATTTAATTATTTGTTGTTATGCAGAAAGATGTTAACTAATTTAAGGGACTCTCAATCAGTGGAAAATGACCCAACTATGTGCTTATAGCTAGCCTTTCACATATGAAGGAAACTTTTTCTTAAAGCCAAACTTCTCATTAATTGTGCTAATACATTTAAATATTGATATAATTAGTCTTTATCTTAATATCAACACTTTTTTTTTCTCATTTTTAAACTAGCGTATTAGGTGTCAATAGATAAACAATCCGTTTAATTGCATAGAAGAAACGTAACACAGCTTTATAAATAAAATAAAATAATTATAGAGTATTATTATTATAACTCGAAATTAAAGAGTAGACAGATGCCATTATGAATTGATGTTTGAAAGGCACCATTAACAAGCTCATAGATGGCCATAATAAATAAAAGAAATAATTAAGAAAGTGAGAAGTCGAATTATTCCACAACACTTGGGTACCAATCCTTCATTAGCTGTAAAATGGTCCCCTACTCTCTCCTAATCACCATGCCCTGCCCTACATACACACCAACACCAACACCTAAGCCAAGTCAAACCCAACGTCCCAACCCATGCATATCTATCTCTCTCCCTCTTACACACATTATTATTTTATTTTTTCACTATTTCTTCTAAATTTTCAAAACGAATCCACCCATTTATCTTCTAAAACTTGATAATTTAGTCTCTAAAAATAATATATATATGCATATCCCTCCAAATATAAATAACATCGGATACAATATCCGTTTTAATTGTTTAATTTTATAGTATTTTATCATGATTTATTTTTAATAACCACAAAAATATTTTTTTAGAGACAAAGTGTCAAATAATATTAAATGGCTATTTATACGAAGATTATTCAAAAAATGATGTTAAAATTATCTTTCGTAATAATCAAACATGTATTTGTAAAATTGGATTGGCATCTCTACAGAAGTAGGATTGTACATGCAAAAAATTAATTTACACTCACAAGTCAATATTGTTTAAGAGATATAAAGATTAGAGATAAATAATACTTTTTAGACATATATTGAATTTTTTATTTATAATATTTTTTTTTTTTACTAAAGATATGAAACTCAAATCTACGACCTCTTAATTGAGTATGGAGAGATTATGCCATTTAAGTTATAACTCATTGATTTTTATTTATAATGTTTAAACCATAAATTTAAAAATGATTCCATATAGATTTATACGAAATATACGCAGAATTCTATCTAAATCATAGAATATGATTCAGATTATACTTTTTATGAGTCGGTATAATTCCAGAAAAAATCTACTTGAACCGACCACAATTTTAAGCCCAATTTAAGAGTTAAACTATAACAGAGATACTAATTAATAAGTAAAATTTGAATATATACTTTATTGGTTCTGCTATGTTACCAACAGTATATCTGTTAATTTTTGTCAATTCTTATTTATAATTGTGTTTTATGAGAGTGTGTTTGTGGATGTGTTTAATAAAAATATATTTTTTATAACTGTGTTTAATAGAAGTATCTTTATAGATATATTTTATGGATGTGTCTCTTTATATATGTATTTAAAATATATTAATTATTAGACACATCTACGAACACACTTCCATGAAATACAAATATATATAAGAGTTGGCAGAAGTTGACAGATAATATGTTGGTACCCTATACTTTTCCATACTTTATTATATCATGTAAGTACATACAGATATCTATATATGAGACGTAAATATATAATATATTAATATTATCAAGGTTTTAAATTAATAATTTATTTGATCATCGCAACTACTTCCCCCACTTCCAGAATCCAGTGATCCCCACGTCCATAATTCCCATGCCCACAATCAACAAAGCCTCCCCGACTCCCCTATATATACCTTCAAACCCCATTACTTTTCATGCACTCAATCTTCACCAACACACTTCTTAGCTTATATTGGCATCTTTTGTGCCAATCTTTGCCTCCAGTCTCTTCCATATATATAAAATAGCTAGCACGTTGCAATAAATTGTTACGAAAATAATAACAACAATGACAACACTAGTAACTAAGGTCCCTATTGGGTTTCTTTCTCTTCTCTTAATCATTACTATAGCTACCAAAGCTGCGGCTGGTAACTTCTATCAAGACTTTGAAGTAACATGGGGTGATAACCGTGCTAAGATCTTTAACGGTGGCCAGCTTCTTACACTGTCCTTGGACAGAGCCTCCGGCTCCGGATTTCGCTCCAAGAACGAGTATTTGTTTGCCAAACTTGACATGCAAATCAAACTCGTTCCTGGTAACTCCGCTGGCACCGTTACAACATACTATGTAAGCTTTCTTTTATTCTGATTAGTTTCATTCTAAATGTTTGCAATAAATTTTTACTATATTCGAGATATAAATTCTTTATGTATTATTTTTATACATTTAAATTCTAAAAAAATTATAATATCAAAATTTTTATGTCAAAAAATATATAGAATTTATTTTTTTAAATTAAAAAAAATTATACAAAAGATTCAAATAAATTTTAAAAAAATATTTAAAAAATTATATTAAAAACATAAATATTTTACTATTTATTATCTCTTTTTATCGATCTAAGTTTTTGAAAAAAATAATTTTATAATATACTATATATATACGTAGATAGTAGTATTATTAATAAAAATAATAAAGTAGTGAGAATTATTGGTGCACGCATGCAGCTATCTTCGTCGGGTGGGACACATGACGAAATAGACTTTGAATTTCTGGGGAACTTGAGTGGAGATCCGTACATTCTTCACACAAACGTATTCACGCAAGGGAAAGGCAACAGAGAACAGCAGTTCTATCTATGGTTCGACCCCACCGCCGACTTCCACACCTATTCCATTCTTTGGAATCCTCACAACATCATGTATGTCTTTATTTTCTTTTTAATTTATTTATTATTGATAATCATTTTTACAATTGTCTTATATATATTTTTCTAAAATTTTCTTCTGCCTGTATTATTAAAAATATAATAATTCATGTATTTTTTGAAATTTAATTTTGTTATTTTAAATATTGAAATTCAATACAGAATAAATTGAAAAAAATAGAATTATATATACATAATCTATCACGTTTTAAAAATATTGTCATTCATATAAATTGTTTTTGAAATAAGTAGTTTTATATTGCAATTTGCAACCAATATAGGAAAATTCTGTCCCTGAATTTTACATCACAATATGATAATATGACAGTTTGTTTTTAGTATTACTATTATTTTTGTTATTGCTATATTCCAATGTAAAATTATTTTGTCATGTCAAAAGATAGAAACTATTGTCCTATCTATGTTTTAGTTGTTTATTTTTTGTTTTTTCATTAAACGGTAGATATATAGATGCACATATTCCAGTGTAAGACTATTCCAAAAACAACTGTAGCTACAAAACAAAATGATTTTTATTTACGGACATTCTAAGAGTCTAATTATTTTTAGATAATACTTATTCAACACTCTTCATAATTTACTTCTATATAATTATATCTAAGTTTGTCAACTTTTTTATGCAGAAAAATGTTTTGAGTGATGAAATTAGTCATCAAACTTATTTTAGTTACGAATAATCTACCTTTTTTTTCATCACTTCGAATTATTTTTTAAATAAACATGTGACTATCAACTACATGCTAGCCAAAACAAGGATTGGCCACTTAGGAAGGACTATTTTATTTATTTATTTATTCAGTTGGTCAATATTTTTTTAATTTATTTATTTAAATCTTGGTATTTTAATAGATTCTCTGTGGACGGCACACCAATAAGGGAGTTCAAGAATTTAGAATCAAGAGGGGTCCCATTCCCAAAGAACCAACCCATGAGACTATACTCAAGCCTTTGGAATGCTGATGACTGGGCCACAAGGGGTGGGCTTGTGAAGACAGATTGGGCCCATGCCCCATTCACTGCCTCATACAGAAACTTCAATGCACCACCAGCCCAATCATGGATGGGCCAATCTCTTGATTCAACAGGCCTTGCAAGAATCCATTGGGTCCAAAGGAATTACATGATTTACAATTATTGCACTGATCTCAAACGCTTCCCACAAGGGCCTCCTCTTGAATGCTCACTTGCATGAGAATCTTATAATTTTATATTTCTCTCTTCTTTCTTTAATTATTTGTCAATGATCATTTTTGGTACATTTTTTTATTAGCATAACGTTGATAAAAAAAATGTGCTAATAATGACAGTGACATAAAGGAAATTAGAGAGAACAATAATATAAAATATGTTATACCTCCCTCCCAAAAAACAAAGCACATACATGGTATACATAATACATTGGTTTCTTTTGTTGTTTCCCTTTACTTTTGTGCATTCCATTTGTTTGTATAAAAGATATAAGTGTGCAAAGTGTGATTCATACATGTACCATTTGAAATTGTATATTTAGTCCTCCTAATAAATTGAGTTGAAAAAAAATTATGGGGGATTTGTATATGAGAAATTATATATGTATTATTTTATTATGTATATTAAGAGTGAATCTGAGGGAACTAGCTCACTCTAACTAAACTATCACTAATTCTAGCTAAATTAACTTTAGTTAATAATCCGATAGCGCCATAACGCTAATTTGTCATCTAGCGCTCTTGTTTAAAAAATGTTCTTAGCAAGGATTGGATAATTCATATACACTAAAATAACAATACCATATATATATATATATATATATATATATATATATATATATATATATATATATATATATATATATATATAAAAGATTAATGTTACACATTTAAATTTTTTTATAAATTAAATTTAACTAAATTAAACAATAAAACTTAGAATAATATTAATGATAACTGAATTTTGTTATATTAGATCAATTTAATTAAACTTGGTTAATAAAAAGACTTAGATGTGTAATATTATTTTTTCTATATATATATATTGGTGCTAGAATAACAATCCTGTACAGAATCTATACAAGAGGAGATGAAGGCATATTCATCCTCCAACTAATTGAATTCTCAGTGATGTCCATTTTTTCTACGGCTTGGATGGACTTTTTTTATTAATGAAATCTAACTGAGTTTTATTATATTAATACTTATTTAAAAGAATTTATATGCTTCTTTTATTTTGTATTTTTAAAATTTTTATAAAAAAAAAGAAATAAAAGAAAAAAAAGAAAAATGCATAAAAAGTAAAAATCACAAATTTTTTACTTAGATACATAAGTTTTTTCTTTATAAAAAACATATAAGTTTTTCTATAGACATTTTTTACAATAAATATAGAAATTTTAATTTGTGATGTAAACAGATAATTTTTTGAAGGTAAATACATAAATATTTTGAAATTAGTGATGAAAAATATAGAAAGCAAATACAAATATGTTAAACACTACTAGGGATGAAATTAAAATTTAAGCCAGAAAAGTTAGGGACTAAAATATTATTTATCCATAATGTGAAAAATGAAATATTATATGTCACCAATATCATATAGTCGCGGCGGCGGGCAAGAGGGCCGTGCCTTCGCGCGGGAGAGCGGTTAAATTTGAACCATTTTAGATAACTCTGATGCAACTTGCAAGGTCCATATGACAAAAATAAGGAAGTTGTATTTGTTTCCACTTCAAATTCACAACTGATATATTTTTTTTTCAAAAAGGATATAATTGCTATTCTCTAACATTAAAACATGCATACTTAAAGCATAGTTTATAAATGCGCAATGTATACTTTACCCGCGAAGAAAATGGCACAACCCACTCTTTCATTTCATTTTTGAATCGTTGCCTTGAATATTTTAAATTTGCAACCGTTAACTTCATCCCGGGAGAAAGAATAAAAGTGATTATATACGAATAGTTGCCTATAATATTTTAATCTGTCGTTACACTTTTTTACCACACTTTAAAAGCATGGCCGAAGGAGATTAATAATCACACTATTATGAGTGGTAGCGATTGATTAGATTTTTGGTCACGCTTTTCACGTTACGTTTGTAAAATGTGCCCATAGATAAAAATTGATACCCTTTTTAAAGGGTGACTACTTTTTTTTTTGTTTTAGTCACTTTTTGAAAGCATGCCCATTTCTTTTAACTATTTAAATACCCAAAAAATGTGGTCTATTATATATATATTAATTTTTAGAAACCCTAAATCCTTGACCTTTTGCCATCATTCCCTCTCTTCTCAGATTATCTCCTCTCAAAATTCAAACTTAAATTTTAGATTCTCTCCCACTTCTCCTATCATCGCCGCCCACCACCCTCCTCCCCTCTCACCGCCATGCTCCCCCCTCCCACTCTCAAGGTCATCGCAAATTTCTGTCCCGCTTGACATCCAACCTGAGGAGTACTACGTTGTTGCGTGCCTGAGGAGAATCGTCAGAGGTAGAATCGTCGCCATCTTTGTCGTGTCAAAGGACAATCGTCTTTGTTGCCGTCCAGCAAGGTCGTTAGAGGCAGAATCGTCTTCTAAAGCTCTCTGCTGGTGGTGAAACTCATTCCTCCCGCTTTGGGCATCGTTCCTTTGAGTTCAACTGCTTCTTCAATTGAGAGTGATCTAAGATCTCATCCAATTTGTCACAAGGTTTGAGATCCCCTTAACTTAATTGTAGTGCTAATGTTTTTCTCAAATTTTTTTGGTGGTAATGTGCTCAACTTTAATTTGAGGTAAATTTGATAATTGATCCTAGATATTGAATGGTGAATTTGGTTGCAATCATTGACATCAATGATTGAAGAAATTTACTCCCGGAGCATTCTGAGATAAGTACTACCTTGATTAATTGTTAAGCTACTTGATTCTATTGTTCTGCTCCAAAATTATTTTAAAGTTTCTTTTGAAACCTATGATATGAATTAGTGAGGGCTTTAGTTCAAAATTATTTGCTTGAATCATGGGCCTCATTATGCTATTTCCGCAGCTATCAATGATGGGTGTTGTGTAATTTTCACATTATTGTTCTCCTCTACTATTTTTTCTGTCTCTTCTCTCCTAGCCCTTGATTTCTTCCTTAGTTATGCAAGCGTCTTCTCTATTTCAAGATCAAAGAGTATGCAATCTTCTCTACCTTGTATGCACAAAAAATAAAAAGAAATAAAGAGCACCTGTGGAATAAATAAGAAAAGAAGACTAAAAAGAATACTGAAAAGAAAATAAAACAAGTCAAAGATCTAATTTAGTGATACAACCGGATTTATGTGTTATTGAATAAACCATCAATATTGGCCACGAAAAAAACCAAAGAAAAGGAATTCAATATGCCTATGTGAACCACAAATAAGCCAATTTAAAATTTTTCCGTACAACTTTTTATTTAGCCACGGTAAAAACTGATGCCGTTTAATATTAACCAAAGAAAAAAGTGTGGCAAAAATAATTATTTCGTTGTGCATAATTTTATTTTGCCATGGAACAAAGCTTGCATAAACATGCCAAAATTGTGGCTAACAAAATGTCTTCACGGGTATTAAAATTGTGGCTAAGAGAGTAAAAAGCGTGGCTAATTAAAAATGTGTCTCTCTCTTTAGCCACATATGCTCATTCTTTTTGTAAGAGTATCATCGCCACAGTTCTTTTAGAGTTTAAAATCCGTGACTAAACCCTTTGTTTTTAGTAGTGTGAAAGCAAAAAATTTGCTGTATATAACATGGGACAAATCACATGTATAAACTAATGGCATGAAAAAATTATGTGTATCACCTAAATGAAATTACCTTATGTGCATGTCCCTAAAGAATGTATCTATATAAATCGAATGAGAGATATTCGATTTACAAGAACCAAGAGTAAATCGAATTAGAGTATTTCGATTTAGTATGTTGAGCTATAAATCGAAACAGGCAGTATCGATTTACTAGGGGGTACATGGTTTTGAGCTCACATCATAGTAATTTGAAACATGGCAGCTCGAATTAGCATATAGTTTTCGAACTGAAGGTAAATCGAATCAGGGAAATTTGAATTACATAGAAGGTGGCTTGAAGGTAAATCTATAACACCTAATTCAATTTACTCTTATTCCCACTATATATAGAGTTTGAATTCAATTCATTCAAATTACATTTCACCTCCATACCCCCACCGCATCCAAAATCCAAAGAAAGTGATGCTATTCTACAAGTTTGATACTGTACAAATGAAAGATGATCCAAATCGAATTTACCAGTTGGATGAAGTTGTGCATATTGCTAGTAGGTCGATGACAAGGTTAGAAAATTTTTATTTTTTTAATTTAAGAAATAAATTAATGTTAGTGATATTGAGTTACTTAGAACTTGATTATTAGAATGATTAGAATGTTTAAACTTAAATTAGTAGCTAGAGTATTGATTTAGGAGTGGTAGTTAGAGGATTATTTGTGATATTAAACCATTTAGAACTTAAAGTTTATAATTAATAGACTATGTAAACCTCGATTTGTAGTAAGAGTATTCATATAGACATAGGAACCTTTAAGGTAATTAAGATTTCAAGCTTTAGATTATATAGGCATCAGAAGATTGGCCTAAAGTATAGAATAATTTAATTTATTTTAAAAGTTGAATTATGAAAGGTTAGATTAACGAGGCATAATAATTGTAGGAATACACTAAAGGGTTTACCTTTATGCCGTAAATAGTAGGTAAACTATGTTCTGTTACAATTTAATGTAAATTTGGTTAAAGTATTTTTTGATTAATATTATCCATTTTAGGTGAATGTTGTTTTGTAAAGTGTTATGATTCTAAGAGAATTTTTCCAATATCATGCAGCTCCACCGCTGTATCTCAAGCATGAGGAGGCAACATGGTATGCTGTTAGACAAAAGTATTAGAATTGTACGTCCAAATGGCTGGCCTGGCCCATTGATGAGCGGATAATTTATACGCTTTTTGGCATTGTTTTTAGTATGTTTTTAGTATGTTTTAGTTAGTTTTTAGTATACTTTTATTAGTTTTTAGTTAAAATTCACTTTTCTGGACTTTACTATGAGTTTGTGTATTTTTCTATGATTTCAGGTATTTTCTGGCTGAAATTGAGGGACCTGAGCAAAAATCTGATTTAGAGGCTGAAAAGGACTGCAGATGCTGTTGGATTCTGACCTCCCTGCACTCGAAGTGGATTTTCTGGAGCTACAAAAGCCCAATTGGCGTGTTTTCAATGGCGTTGGAAAGTAGACATCCTGGGATTTCCAGTAATGTATAATAGTCCATACTTTTCCCAAGATTTGATGGCCCAAACCGGCATTCTAAATCAGCTCAAGAATGCCCGGCGTTAAACGCCGGAACTGGCACAAGAATGGGAGTTAAACGCCCAAACTGGCACAAAAGCTGGCGTTTAACTCCAAGAAAAGTCTCTACACATGAAATCTTCAATGCTCAGCCCAAGCACACACCAAGTGGGCCCAAAAGTGGATTTTTATGTAATTTACTCATTTCTGTAAACCCTAGGCTACTAGTTCTCTACAAATAGGACCTTTTACTATTGTATTTTTATCTTTGGATCACTTTAGATCCTTTGATCATCTTTGGACGTCTAGTTCTTAGATCATGGGGGCTGGCCTCTCGGCCATGTCTAGACCTTGTTCTTATGTATTTTCAACGGTGGAGTTTCTACACACCATAGATTAAGGTGTGGAGCTCTGCTGTACCTCGAGTATTAATGCAATTACTATTGTTCTTCTATTCAATTCAGCTTGTTCTTGTTCTAAGATATTTATTTGCACCCAAGAACATGATGAATGTGATGATTATGTGACACTCATCATCATTCTCACTTATGAACGAGTGCCTGACAACCACTTCTGTTCTACTAGCAAACAAGGCTTGAATGTTTATCTCTTGGATCCCTTAATCGGAATCTTCGTGGTATAAGCTAGAATTGATGGCGGCATTCAAGAGAATCCGGAAGGTCTAAACCTTGTCTGTGGTATTCTGAGTAGGATTCAATGATTGAATGACTGTGACGAGCTTCAAACTCCTGAAGGCTGGGCGTTAGTGACAGACGCAAAAGAATCACTGGATTCTATTCCAACCTGATTGAGAACCGACAGATGATTAGCCATGCCGTGACAGGGTGCGTAGAAGATTTTCACTGAGAGGATGGGAGGTAGCCACTGACAACAGTGAAACCCTACATACAGCTTGCCATGGAAAGGAGTAAGAAGGATTGGATGAAGACAGTAGGAAAGCAGAGAGACGGAAGGGACAAAGCATCTCCATTCGCTTATCTGAAATTCTCACCAATGAATTACATAAGCATCTCTATCTTTATGCTTTATTCATATATCATCCATAACCATTTGAGTCTGCCTGACTAAGATTTACAAGGTGACCATAGCTTGCTTCATACCAACAATCTCCGTGGGATCGACCCTTACTCGCGTAAGGTTTATTACTTGGACGACCCAGTGCACTTGCTGGTTAGTTGTGCGAAGTTGTGATAAAGAGTTGAGATTGCAATTGAGCGTACCATGTTGATGGCGCCATTGATGATCACAATTTCGTGCACCTAGTTTTTGGCGCCGTTGCCGGGGATTGTTGAGTTTGGACAACTGACAGTTCATCTTGTTGCTTAGATTAGGTATTTTTCTTCAGAGTTCTTAAGAATGAATTCTAGTGTTTCAAGGTGATGTTCTTATCATTACCAAAGCTGATTGATTTTCTTCAATTTAGCTCTTGAATGCAATGTCCTGCTGAAACTTGGCTAGCCATGTCTAATTCCTTTAGACTGAAGCTTTAGACTAACATTGCATGATTCCTGGAATTCTTATTAAGAATTTTGATATCTTTATTTTCTTTTCCACTTAATTTTCGAAAAAAAAACAAAAAAAAAAGAAAAAAAGAAAAAAAAGAGAGAAAAAGAATAAAGTTGTGATCCAAGGCAAAAAGAGTGTGCTTAAGAACCCTGGACACCTCTAATTGGGGACTCTAGCAAAGCTGAGTCACAATCTGAAAAGGTTCACCCAGTTATGTGTCTGCGGCATGTATGTATCCGGTGGTAATACTGGAAGACAGAGTCCTTTGGGCCACAGCCAAGACTCATAAAGTAGCTGTGTTCAAGAATCATCATACTTAACTAGGAGAATCAATAACACTATCTGGATTCTGAGTTCCTATAGAAGCCAATCATTCTGAATTTCAAAGGATAGAGTGAGATGCCAAAACTGTTCAGAGGCAAAAAGCTAAAAGCCCCGCTCATCTAATTAATACTGATCTTCATAGATGTTTTTAGAATTCATTGCATATTCTCTTCTTTTTAGCTTATTTGATTTTCAGTTGCTTGGGGACAAGCAACAATTTAAGTTTGGTGTTTTGATGAGCGGATAATTTATACGCTTTTTGGCATTGTTTTTAGTATGTTTTTAGTATGTTTTAGTTAGTTTTTAGTATACTTTTATTAGTTTTTAGTTAAAATTCACTTTTTTGGACTTTACTATGAGTTTGTGTGTTTTTATGTGATTTCAGGTATTTTCTGGCTGAAATTGAGGGACCTGAGCAAAAATCTGATTCAGAGGATGAAAAGGACAGCAGATGCTGTTGGATTCTGACCTCCCTGCACTCGAAGTGGATTTTCTGGAGCTACAAAAGCTCAATTGGCGCGCTCTCAACGGCTTTGGAAAGTAGACATCCTGGGCTTTCCCGCAATGTATAATAGTTCATACTTTTCCCAAGATTTGATGGCCCAAACCGGCGTTCTAAATCAGCTCAAGAATTCCTGGCGTTAAACGCCGGAACTGGCACAAGAATGGGAGTTAAACGCCCAAACTGGCACAAAAGCTGGCGTTTAACTCCAAGAAAAGTCTCTACACATGAAAGCTTCAATACTCAGCCCAAGCACACACCAAGTGGGCCCAGAAGTGGATTTTTACGTAATTTACTCATTTCTGTAAACCCTAGGCTACTAGTTCTCTACAAATAGGACCTTTTACTATTGTATTTTTATCTTTGGATCACTTTAAATCCTTTGATCATCTTTGGACGTCTAGTTCTTAGATCATGGGGGCTGGCCTCTCGGCCATGCCTAGACCTTGTTCTTATGTATTTTCAACGGTAGAGTTTCTACACACCATAGATTAAGGTGTGGAGCTCTGCTGTACCTCGAGTATTAATGCAATTAGTATTGTTCTTCTATTCAATTCAGCTTGTTCTTGTTCTAAGATATTCATTTGCACCCAAGAACATGATGAATGTGATGATTTTGTGACACTCATCATCATTCTCACTTATGAACGAGTGCCTGACAACCACTTCTGTTCTACTAGCAAACAAGGCTTGAATGTTTATCTCTTGGATCCCTTAATCGAAATCTTCGTGGTATAAGCTAGAATTGATGGCGGCATTCAAGAGAATCCGGAAGGTCTAAACCTTGTCTGTGGTATTCTGAGTAGGATTCAATGATTGAATGACTGTGACGAGCTTCAAACTCCTGAAGGCTGGGTGTTAGTGACAGACGCAAAAGAATCATTGGATTCTATTCCAACCTGATTGAGAACCGACAGATGATTAGCCGTGCCATGACAGGGTGCGTAGAACATTTTCACTGAGAGGATGGGAGGTAGCCACTGACAACGGTGAAATCCTACATACAGCTTGCCATGGAAAGGAGTAAGAAGGATTGGATGAAGACAGTAGGAAAGCAGAGAGACGGAAGGGACAAAGCATCTCCATTCGCTTATCTGAAATTCTCACCAATGAATTACATAAGTATCTCTATCTTTATACTTTATTCATATATCATCCATAACCATTTGAGTCTGCCTGACTAAGATTTACAAGGTGACCATAGCTTGCTTCATACCAACAATCTCCGTGGGATCGACCCTTACTCGCGTAATGTTTATTACTTGGACGACCCAGTGCACTTGCTGGTTAGTTGTGCGAAGTTGTGATAAAGAGTTGAGATTGCAATTGAGCGTACCATGTTGATGGCGCCATTGATGATCACAATTTTGTGCACCTTATTTTTGGCGCCGTTGCCGGGGATTGTTGAGTTTGGACAACTGACAGTTCATCTTGTTGCTTAGATTAGGTATTTTTCTTCAGAGTTCTTAAGAATGAATTCTAGTGTTTCAAGGTGATGTTCTTATCATCACCAAAGCTGATTGATTCTCTTCAATTTAGCTCTTGAATGCAATGTCCTACTGAAGCTTGGCTAGCCATGTCTAATTCCTTTAGACTGAAGCTTTAGACTAACATTGCATGATTCTTGGAATTCTCGTTTAGAATTTTGATATCTTTGTTTTCTTTTCCACTTAATTTTTGAAAAAAAAAACCAAAAAAAAAAGAAAAAAAGAAAAAAAAGAAAAAAAAAAGAGAGAAAAAGAATAAAGTTGTGATCCAAGGCAAAAAGAGCGTGCTTAAGAACCCTGGACACCTCTAATTGGGGACTCTAGCAAAGCTGAGTCACAATCTGAAAAAGGTTCACCCAGTTATGTGTCTGTGGCATGTATGTATCTAGTGGTAATACTGAAAGACAGAGTGCTTTGGGCCACGGCCAAGACTCATAAAGTAGCTGTGTTCAAGAATCATCATACTTAACTAGGAGAATCAATAACACTATCTGGATTCTGAGTTCCTATAGAAGCCAATCATTCTGAATTTCAAAGGATAGAGTGAGATGCCAAAACTGTTCAGAGGCAAAAAGCTAAAAGCCCCGCTCATCTAATTAATACTGATCTTCATAGATGTTTTTAGAATTCATTGCATATTCTCTTCTTTTTAGCTTATTTGATTTTCAGTTGATTGGGGACAAGCAACAATTTAAGTTTGGTGTTGTGATGAGCGGATAATTTATACGCTTTTTGGCATTATTTTTAGTATGTTTTTAGTATGTTTTAGTTAGTTTTTAGTATACTTTTATTAGTTTTTAGTTAAAATTCACTTTTCTGGACTTTACTATGAATTTGTGTGTTTTTCTATGATTTCAGGTATTTTCTGGCTGAAATTGAGGGACCTGAGCAAAAATCTGATTCAGAGGCTGAAAAGGACTGCAGATGCTGTTGGATTCTGACCTCCCTGCACTCGAAGTGGATTTTCTGGAGCTACAAAAGCCCAATTGATGCGCTCTCAACGGCGTTGGAAATTAGACATCCTGGGCTTTCCAGCAATGTGTAATAGTTCATACTTTTCCCAAGATTTGATGGCCCAAACCGGCGTTCTAAATCAGCTCAAGAATGCCCGGCGTTAAACGCCGGAACTGGCACAAGAATGGGAGTTAAACGCCCAAACTGGCACAAAAGCTGGCGTTTAACTCCAAGAAAAGCCTCTATACATGAAAGCTTCAATGCTCAGCCCAAGCACACACCAAGTGGGCCCGGAAGTGGATTTTTATGTAATTTACTCATTTCTGTAAACCCTAGGCTACTAGTTCTCTACAAATAGGACCTTTTACTATTATATTTTTATCTTTGGATCACTTTAGATCCTTTGATCATCTTTGGACGTCTAGTTCTTAGATCATGGGGGCTGGCCTCTCGGCCATGCCTAGACCTTGTTCTTATGTATTTTCAACGGTGGAGTTTCTACACACCATAGATTAAGGTGTGGAGCTCTGCTGTACCTCGAGTATTAATGCAATTACTATTGTTCTTCTATTCAATTCAGCTTGTTCTTGTTCTAAGATATTCATTTGCACCCAAGAACATGATGAATGTGATGATTATGTGACACTCATCATCATTCTCACTTATGAACGAGTGCCTGACAACCACTTCTGTTCTACTAGCAAACAAGGCTTGAATGTTTATCTCTTGGATCCCTTAATCGGAATCTTCGTGGTATAAGCTAGAATTGATGGCGGCATTCAAGAGAATCCGGAAGGTCTAAACCTTGTCTGTGGTATTCTGAGTAGGATTCAATGATTGAATGACTGTGACGAGCTTCAAACTCCTGAAGGCTGGGCGTTAGTGACAGACGCAAAAGAATCACTGGATTCTATTCCAACCTGATTGAGAACCGACAGATGATTAGCCGTGCCATGACAGGGTGCGTAGAACATTTTCACTGAGAGGATGGGAGGTAGCCATTTACAATGGTGAAACCCTACATACAGCTTGCCATGGAAAGGAGTAAGAAGGATTGGATGAAGACAGTAGGAAAGCAGAGAGACGGAAGGGACAAAGCATCTCCATTCGCTTATCTGAAATTCTCACCAATGAATTACATAAGTATCTCTATCTTTATGCTTTATTCATATATCATCCATAACCATTTGAGTCTGCCTGACTAAGATTTACAAGGTGACCATAGCTTGCTTCATACCAATAATCTCCGTGGGATCGACCCTTACTCGCGTAAGGTTTATTACTTGGATGACCCAGTGCACTTGCTAGATAGTTGTGCGAAGTTGTGATAAGGAGTTGAGATTACAATTGTGCGTACCATGTTGATGGCGCCATTGATGATCACAATTTCGTGCACCACCCATCTCGCGAAGCTCAACGACCACTGGTTTAGGTTGGATGAGTCGTTAATCAGTGCATTTGTGGAGAGATAGCGTCTGGAGAGTCATACATTTCATATGCCATTCGATGAGTACACCATTATGCTACAGGATATAGCCTACCATCTTGGGCTCCTGATCGACGGACATTACGTCAGCGGATGTCTGACAAAGTTCGAGCGGTACATCAAAGGAAGCCGTCCGGCATGGACCTGGTTTGAGGAGTTGTTGGGCGTGTTGCCGCCACCCGACTGCATTGACAAGTTCACTGTGAAGTGCACTTGGATGTAGGAAACATTCAGTCACCTTTTAGAGGGTGCAGATGAAGAGACAGTTAGGAGATACGCGAGAGCGTACATCATGATGCTATTATCAATGCAGTTCTTCAGGGATAAGTCTGGTACCCGCATGCATATCTGGTGGCTGCCGTACATGGAGAGACTAGAGGACATGGACAGATATAGCTGGGGATCTGCCACCCTATCGTGGTTATACAGGTGCTTATACCTTGTGGACAACAAGCACGTGGTGAAGTTGGCAGGATCACTACAAGACCACTTGGCCACCCAGTCACACAGGATTCATCCTTAACACTGCAATCTTATCAGGCATCGTCATTTGCACACCTAGCACTCATCGCGAAAACTCATTATATGACTCTTCCCAACCTCCATAAATTTGAGCAACGGTCTTTCACTTAGCCATCCAAACCCTCCTGTAAGTCGGTCTGAAACCAAAATGGGCCTCTGTCACATTCTGAAGTACCTTGATCGACACGACAGCATCGGCTCTAACCATAGGCAGTATGAAAGCCAAGATCACATGGTAATCTAGCCTCCTGTGATTGGTGCGGTGTTTTACAACCCACAAACTAACCGGTAAGTGCACCGGGTCGTACCAAGTAATACCTCAGGTGAGTGAGAGTCGATCCCACGAGGATTGATGGATCAAGCAACAATGATTGAGTGATTGGCTTAGTTAGGCAAGCAAAAAAAGGTTTTTAGATATTCAAAAGGTTTAAATTTGAAAATATCAGAAGGCAGGCACGCAAGTAAATAAGTTGAAAATAAAATATTGGAGAAACAGTTAAGACTTCAGAGTTATCTATTTTTCCGGATTAACTTTTCTTACTAACTATTTTAATCATGTAGGATTTAATCTATGAGGATTATATGTCACGTATCCTGTTAAATCCAAATAATTAAAATTTAGGAGAAATTGTTTTCAAGCTATTGTTCAAGTAAAAAGCTTTTCCAAGTTTTACAAGAACTCAAATAGAAAGAGGGTCATACTTCCGTTCCATCCAAATTCATAAGATGAAGAGAAAAAATAATTCTTAAATTATAAATCCACACATGAATTAAAATAGAAAAAGCAATAAAATCAATCCATACAAATAGACAGAGCTCCTAACCTTAACAGTGGAGGTTTAGTTGCTCATGGAATGCGGAATGTAAATTTGTATAGAATTCCCTAATGGAATCCCCTTAATGGAACCTCTAATAGAAGAAAAGTCTCTCCTTTTTATAACTAATCCTAATTAATTTAAAATCTAATTTTTAAAATTAAAATAATATCTTTTCCTATTTTAAAATCAAATTTGAATTTAAATCAGAATTAACTAACTACTCCGCGTCTTGTAACGTGGGGACCACTTGGCTTCACTGGATCCGTGCCTAACTTGGGTGCTAAAATGGGGCCCAGAAATCACCCCAGCGTTTTCTGCGTTTTCTGCACGTAGCGCATGTCACGCGTACGCGTCACTGGTCTTCTTTGCAAGTCACGCGGACACGTCGGTCACGCGCACGCATCGCTGTGCAAATCTTTAAATCACGCGTACACGTCAGTCACGTGCACACGTCGCCATGGAAAGCCCAAATCATGCGCACGCGTCAGTCACGCATACGCGTCGCTCCTCGCTGCGATCTCCTTTGATTCTTGTGCTGCAGAAACTCCATCAAATCCAGCCGAATGCTACCTAAAATAAATAAAATTGCAAAAGTCTCAAAGTAGATCCATATTGACTAAAAGATAATTAATTCTTTATTAAACTCAACAAATTAGATGTAAATTCAATAGGAAAAGTTAGGAAAGATGCTCTCTGCCCAAATACATATTTACGTCAAATTTCAAGGTCACGCGTACGCGTCACTGACGCGCACGCGTGGAAGGCAAAAAGTGCAAATGACGCGCACGTGTGGGTTACGCGTACGCGTGATGCGGCTTGTGTTTCCAGCATGCTTCGAGCGCTACTCCCGCTTAACTCTCTGTCAAATTTTATTTTTCACGCACATGCATATGACGCGTACACGTCAGCGATGCTTGTGCGTCATGTGCTCCTCTTCTCTTTTTTTTATCCGGTTCCTGTTCTAAAATAGCTGCATGATCAGAAAATTGGTAAGAACTCAATAAAAATCAAATAAGTAAGAAAACTACTACTACGAAAAATAACTAAGAATGAAAAGGAATGATCATACCACGGTGGGTTGTCTCCCACCAAGCACCTTTTGTTAAAGTCCTTAAGTTGGACATGTGGTGAGCTCTTTGTCATGGTGGCTTGTGCTTGTACTGATCCAGGAATCTCCACCAATGTTTGTAATTCCAATGGCCACCGGAATTCCAAGCTAGGCACATAACGCCTTCGAGCAAGTTGAAGCAAGTGACAAGCCCCCAAGAGTGTTGATTTTGGGAATGAATTCCAGGGTCCCAAACCTTGCTTTTACACCCGTCTTCTTGTGGGTCACCATTATTCCCACCAGGTGGCAAGCAATCTAAATTCTCACAGAGACATCCAAATAACCTTCTAGTCCCATTCAATATAGCTCTACACCAATCCTTGCACTTCAATTTGGAGTATGCAACCATATTGAACCTTGCTTGACAACTCTTGCCACTAACCATCTTCCTCTTACTCTTAATGCCACAAAGAGCTCTAAGTTGACCATCCGTCTCCAGTAGCCCATATTCAAGTGGAAAAGTAAAGGTTAAGGATAGGAATTTTACCCATTTTGTATTGGATGGTGATGGATTTGGAAGAGGTCTTGCAAGCTCCACTCCCTTGTGTTCTTCTTTGAATTCATCTACCTCTTTGCAAGTTTCCTCAATTTCAACCTCTTCTTCTTGGTAGTTTTCTTCTAATTCAATCTCTTCTTCATTGCTTACCAAGGGCATGGGAGATTGTGCATCTTCCTCTTCTTCCATATGTGAGGGTGGAACGTTATCTAATTCACTGGAGTATAAACTCCTTTGATTGGTTTCCTCACTTTCTTCCATAGGATCTTGCATTGTATCTCTTGGGAAGGAATTTGCTTGTTTCTCTCCCTGGTTCTTGATCATCGTTTGCACATATTTCTCTACATTTCTTACACTTGTCTTTATATCATGTAGGAATTCTTTCATGAGAAACTCAAGATCTTATGGTATTTGAGATGGATAAGGAGATGGTGGCTCTTGATATGCATAAGAAGGAGATGATGGTTCTTGATAAGTGTAAAAAGAGGATGGTTCTTAGTATGAATATGGAGGTGGTGGCTCTTGATAGTTGGAACATGGAGCATTGAAGTTTCTTTGGTTTTGACTTTGCCAACCAAAATTTGGATAGTTTTTCCATCCACCATAATATGAATCACTACTCGGGTGTAAGTAATAACCCATGTGATCTCTCTCCATTATTTTTCCTTAGCACAAAACACTAAAAAGGATTAAACGCACCATGTGGTAAACAGGAAAGCAAAGAAGAAAGAACAGAATTCTAAGAATTAAAATAAAACTAACTAGGAAACACCAAACTTAATTTCAAAAATTAAGAAAAATATTGGTGCTATTTATTAATTTAATTTTTTTCAAAAAATATTTTAAAAATAGATTTTAATAAAATTAAAAATAAAACGCCTAATCTAAGCAATCAAACAACTAATAGTTGTTAATCACTATCAATCCGTGGAAACGGCGCCAAACACTTGGTGCGATGTTTTACAACCCACAAACTAACCGGCAAGTGCACCGGGTCGTACCAAGTAATACCTCAGGTGAGTGAGGGTCGATCCCATGAGGATTGATGGATCAAGCAACAATGATTGAGTGATTGGCTTAGTTAGGCAAGTAGAAAAGGGTTTTGAGATATTCAAAAGGTTTAAATTTGAAAATATCAGAAGGCAGGCACGCAAGTAAATAAGTTGAAAATAAAATATTGGAGAAACAGTTAAGACTTCAGAGTTATCTATTTTTCCAGATTAACTTTTCTTGCTAACTATTTTAATCATGTAGGATTTAATTTATGGCAAACTATATGTGACTAGACCCTAATTCCTTAGACCTTTCTAGTCTCCTCTAAAATTCATCAACTGTCAATTCCTTCTTGGTCAATTAATTCCAATTAGAAGCTGCATGATCAAATTCCAGTTTATATGCCACAAAAATTTTAATTACCCAAAAATAAGAGGATTATATGTCACGTATCCTGTTAAATCTAAATAATTAAAATTTAGGAGAAATTGTTTTCAAGCTGTTGTTCAAGTAAAGAGCTTTTCCAAGTTTTACAAGAACTCAAATAGAAAGAGGGTCATACTTCCGTTCCACCCAAATTCATAAGATGAAGAGCGAAAATAATTCTTAAATTATAAATCCACACATGAATTAAAATAGAAAAAGCAATAAAATCAATCCATACAAATAGACAGAGCTCCTAACCTTAACAGTGGAGGTTTAGTTGCTCATGGAATGCGGAATATAAATTTGTATAGAATTCCCTAATGGAATCCCCTTTAATGGAACCTCTAATAGAAGAAAAGTCTCTCCTTTTTATAACTAATCCTAATTAATTTAAAATCTAATTTTTAAAATTAAAATAATATCTTTTTCTATTTTAAAATCAAATTTGAATTTAAATCAGAATTAACTAACTACTCTGCATCTTGTAACGTGGGGACCACTTGGCTTCACTGGATCCGCGCCTAACTTGGGTGCTAAAGTGGGGCCTAGAAATCACCCCCAGCATTTTATGAACGTGGCGCATGTCACGCGTAAGCATCAGTCACGCATACGCGTCACTGGTCTTCTTCGCAAGTCACGCGGACGCATCGATCACGCGCACGCGTTGCTGTGCAAATCTTCAAATCATGCGTACGCGTCAGTCACACGCACGCATCGCCATGGAAAGCCCAAATCACGCGCACGCGTACGCGTCGCTCCTCACTGCGATCTCCTTTGATTCTTGTATTGCAGAAACTCCATCAAATCCAGCCAAATGCTACCTAAAATAAATAAAATTGCAAAAGACTCAAAGTAGCATCCATATTGGCTAAAAGATAATTAATTCTTTATTAAACTCAACAAATTAGATACAAATTCACTAGGAAAAGATAGGAAAGATGCTCACGCATCAGTGATCACTGGATATCGAAGTGCTTAGACAAGTATACGGTCTATTGTACCATTTTACCTCCCAAATACCTCTGCCCTGTCGGAGACTGATACAAATTAACCATGTGCACCTATTGCCAAAATATTTACATTTCCCATGGTACTTGCAGTAATTGGATTCCAACACTTTATACTCAACCCCACGTCAGATGATGTAAGTCTTCACGCTCAACACGGCCTCCTTTTTATCATGAAATTGTTGACCAACTTAAAACTCAGGTAGTCCTCCTGTATCCTGTATGTCTCTGGCCCCAAATCTGACAGGCACGGCAGGTTCCCTCTGCTGTCTCATGGCATCCAAGTCCAAAGCTAAAAAGTGCAGGGGGTACTGCTGAGTTCCTGAACTAGCTGCTCTACCACCCCCAGCTGGAGTATTCCTCGCATCCTCATCATCGCTACCATATGCAATTGTGGTGACTCCACATCATTATCATTCTCATCCTGAAATACATCTTTCACACTATTTGGTGCTCCACCCTATCGGGATTCTAGTACCACATCATCAATGTCGGCCATCGTAATCGTAACATCAACTACGGGCCCGGTATCAACCCTTTCTCTGTCACGAGTCCGGTTTAGATCAGCAGCGAAGGATGTGGAGGCAACCAAAACTGCCTCAAACTCAATCACGGGTAGAGATGAATAGGCACCAACATTCATCGAACTAGAGCAGGCTGCCGTGGGTGAAGGCTGAAGATTCCGGTAAGAACCTCCTGAACTAGAGGCCATATCCACAAGCTTGGCCAACAACTCAGGAGTCCTCACCTATGGGAATTGCCGAAGATAATGGAATAGAACTTGAAAATCTTCGTCGCTACTTATGATGAATGAATTGTACTTCACATCATCCCATAAAATGGAAATCAGAATTTTGTAGAATAACTTCTCCACCCCTTTCACGCTTTGCAGCCCTAATTTTCGGATTATAGTATTCTGAAACTCGGTGAAACTCGTCGAAGGTTTTAGGAAAACACTAAGCAGATCCTTATCATAAACTTAATTCCAAAATGCATTTTTTCTTAATTGACCCTCTAAAGTGTACCAAAACCAAAAAACTCTCATCACTAGCCATTGTGAGGCTCACTATGATGAAGAATTCACATTCCACAGTTATTTATATACATTTGTACCATAGTAAATCGAATTACCTTATATCCGTTAATATATGATCGTAAATACATAGTAATTCAAATTGGGTTGTATAGATTTATTTACTGGTTTTCCTCCATGTAAATCGAAACACCCCTATTTGATTTACTTTGTTATTATTCGAGTGAGTAAATCGAATTCACATCCATCGATTTACTAGGGGGCTAACCATTCACCTATAAATTGAATCATTCTCTTTCGATTTACTTGTGACCACACTAATTCGATTGATGCTGATTTGATTTAGTACCTGGATAGCTAAATCGAATGAACTTGTTTCGATTTACATAGAAATATCCACTAGGGACATGCACGTAATGTAATTTCATTTGGGTGATATACGTAATTTTTTTAAGCCATTGGTTTATATACATGATTTGCCTTAAAACATGTACAATCTTTTTTATTATTGTCACATGCTTTAGTTATTTTTGAGTTTTAAACCTCTAATTATACTTGTTATAAGGTAGGAATAGCTACTGAATTAGCTAGAATTAAATTATGTAAAATATGAAGTGAAATAATTGTTGCATGTGTACGTTAATGCCCTTTGTTGAAATTTTATTCTTAAGTAGTTGCAGAATTTGATGTGAGCACACGCACTATGAGAAACAAGTGAAATTTCAGAGAGAATCAGAGAGAAAAAATAAACTCTGGTATTGCGGTAAATTTCAAAGGAAAAATATAAGGAGACAATGAATTTAGTGAACAATGTGAACAATAGCGTTAAAAAAAATTAAAATCAGATGATAATTAATTTTGCAGTTTGAATTTAAAAAAGATAAGGATTTCCAAATTATACGGTAACCTCTCCTCTCTATGTGTGATTTCTATTCTGCAGAGCCTTCCTCTCACCCATTCTCTTCCCATCATTCCGGTCCGTCGCCGCTAGGAACACTAGCTACCACCACCCAGAACACTAGCCGACACCGCCCAGCTCCCCGCTGACGACATCTAGCCTCTCTGCATTTCACTTGTGCGCCGTAGCAACGGGAGATCGCGCCGTAACAGCCCTGTGCGTCTTCGTTACTGTTGCCCACCCGTTGCCGGCCGTGCAGGCTCCACCACTGGCCGCTGCCTCCCATCGCACCATTCGAGATGCACGTTATTCCCGTGCTATATATCCACATATCCATAATTAATGAATATACAGAATCAATGGCAGAGATAGCAAAATATTTGTTGGTCCATAGCTTTGGTTGCTATATATCCACATATCCCCAATCAATGAAGATACATAATCTTTAGATCTCTTTTCTCTCTTCTTTAACACCTCTGATTTAATTCTGCTCCCTTTCACAATCTAGTCGTCGTCGACTCTCTCCACCCTACAAATGTGCTATTTTAATTCTTGATTGGATGGTTATTTTGTTCGATTCAGTTTAATTATATACAATTAACAAATTCTAGATGGTCATTTCACTAGGTAGCCAGATGATTATTTTAATAACTACGTGGATGGTTGTTTGATTACGATCCCGTGACAATGACGGGAAATGGGGCTACTGAGGTGGCTGCTGGTTGGGAAGGAAGAGTGATTTGGGGTAAAAACTATTTGTAATTTAGGGTTTAGATGGTTATTTTTGAAATAACTGAATGGGGAGTTTTTGGATTTAGGATAATTTGTAGAGTGGTTTTCATTTTATATCCCTATTGGACTCAATAACCAGCCTATTGTTCATATTGTCAAGATTTCTCATTGTCTCCTTAGTAGAATTGAATTTCAAAATATATTAGTCGCTTATATACTGGTGCACGGATTCCCATACTCCGTATAACTGAACCAGCAAGTGCACTGGGTCGTCCAAGTAATACCTGAGGCGAGTTAGGGTCAATCCCACGAGGATTGTTGGCTTGGATCAAATAGTGGTTATCTCGTAAATCTTAGTTAGGCGGTGACAAACTGATTTCTATCGGTAAAGAAATTCACAGGAATATAATCGCGTTGTAAGTATAGTTTTTAAACCAACAGAGAATCCTTTCGTATAAAAGTTTGGTTGTCACAAGTAACAAAATCCAATAAAATTTATAACCGAAGTATTCAAACCTCGGGTCGTCTTCTCAAGGAATTGCAGGGAAGTATGATTTATTATTGGTTATGGAAAACAATAGTTTTGGGTTTTTGAAAGGTTGAACAGGTAAAATAAATTGCAGGAAAAATAAATTAATAACTAGAAAAACTCTTGACAAGATATGAAAACTGGACGTCCTATCCTAGTTATCCTTATCAATTATGATGAGAATTGGATATTGCTCCCACCTTATTAACCTCTGACTATGAAGGTAAGTTAAGTGGATGAATCAATTTGATTCCTCAGATCCTAGTCAATTCCTAAGAAAAGACTAGAGTTATTGGAATTCAAATTAATTAGCAAAGATAACAATTATCAATCACAATGAGTTTGATAACTTAAGTGTCTCCAATTAATCAATTCATCAATTAAAGCAAAGAATATAAAAAGCTAAGTAAAAATCATAAATCTAAAATACCTCAAATTATATTTAAACATAAATTCAAATCTAACATGAAAGGGTTCATAAGCCAATTTGGCAACATGAGTCAAATACAAGTAAAAGCATTAGAGTATCTAAAAGTAGAAGAGAAACATAAATTAAAGTAACATTGAACCTAGAATGAAGAAGAATAATCCTAAAACTAATAGAAATCCTAAATCCTAAATCCTAAAAGAGATGAGAGAGCCTCTATCTAGAAACTACATCTAATCCTCAAATTGTGAATTATGAGTGTTGTCTTGGTATCCTCATAAATGGATGCATTTCCCCACTTTATAGCCTATAATATGTATTTTCTGGGCCAAAAAATGGGTCAAAAATAGCCCAGAGCAATTTCTGTTAATTCTGCAGATCACGCATGTCACGCGTGCGCGTTATTCAGCGTTTTCCTTGCCACGCATTCACGTTGTCCACGCGTTCGCATCATTCGTGCAGATTCCAGTCCACGCATTCACGTCACGCACGCGAACGCATCACTGCAATTTTCTCCATTTCGCGCGGTTGCGTGAGCCATGCGTCCGCGTCGGTGTTCGCTGGTCATCTCCTTGGTTTCTTGTGTTCCTTTCATTTTTGCAATCTTCCTCTCCATTCTCTAAGACATTCCTATCCTATGAAGCCTGAAACACTTAACGCATGGATCATGACATCGAATGGTATAAAGGAGAATTAAACATAGCTAAATTAAGACCAAAGAAACATGTTTTCAATCATAGAACAAAATCAGGAAGGAAAATGTAAAACATGTGAATTCAATGAATAAGTGTGAGATTAGTGGATAAAATCCACTCAATTAAGCACAGGATGTACCATGAAATAATGGTGTGTCAAATCTCCCCACACTTAAACATTAGCATGTCCTCATGCTAAGCTCAAGAGAGACTATAAGAGAGTGAAGAGGAATGGTGGAATGTATGAAATGCAACCTATCTATATGAATGCAACTAAATGCAAAATGTTTCTACCTACTTGGTTAAAAGTAAACAAATCCTTCAAGAAGAATTATGAACTAGATTTCACTAATTCAAATCCCAAAAATGAAGTACAAATAGACTTGCAAGAAGAAAATAGCTCATGAAGGCCGGAAACAAGGAATCGAGCATCGAACCCTCACTGGAAGTGTATACACTCTAATCGCTCAAGTGTTTAAGGTTCAATTCTCTCAATTCTCTACTAACCTTGCTTTCCAAGGCTTGCTCTTCTTCTACCAATCAACAAAAGTTTAATGCACAAATACATAATCAAGAGGTCTTTTAAGGGTTGTAATGGGGTTAGGGTCAAGGGAGGATTGTATTTGGTTAAGTGGACTAAAATCTGAATCCTTAATTAACCTAAACTTCTCACCTAACTTAAGACAATCCATATAATCATAATATAAAGCCTAACTACCCATTAACTGTGTTTGCTACATATTTATGCATTCTAAGTTTTGAGTACAGTACATATGCATTGCTATCGCCATTTACTTTGGGGCATTTTGTCCCCTTTTTATTTTTCTGCTCTTTTTCTTTTCTTTTTCTCTTTTTTCTTTTTCTATTTTTCTTTTCTTAATATTTATTTTCTTTTTCAATGCATATGATTAAGGTATTGAATGCATAAACATGTTCTTAACATTCATGTTCATATTTTCTCAATAATACACAACACCAATTCTCAAACCAAATATTGGTAAACCCAATTTCCCCACACTTAATTTGTGAGTACTGTCACTAGTCTAAGCTAACCAAGGATTCAAATTAAGGACATTATTGTTTTTCGCTTAGAGTTAGTGATGAGCTAAAGTAAAGAAAAAATGGGGTAAAATATGCTCAAAATTGGTTTGCAAAGGATAATGAAAGATAAGGCTATATGGGTATGTAAGCTCAGTGAAACAAGGCCTCAATCATGTAAGTGTATGCATATATTAAGTAATGGAAATATAGAATTAAGCAAGACAAAGATCACAATTTTAGAGAGAAAAACACACACCAAAAATAAAATATTGGTTGATAAAATGCAACCAATCAAATAGGCTCAAAATCTCACGGGTTTTGTGTGTTCGAGCTCTAAACCATGTTCCAAAATAAAATTTCTTCAAACAAGTTTAACAAAAATTTTAATTCAAATTAGTGAAATACTATAAAATGTTTCTTGAAAAAGAAAATATTACTTCAATCAAGTAGTAGCTAAATGCACAAAATCAAACAAATATGCAAACAAACATGCATATGCAACAATTAACAAGGAAAATAAAGCATTAGTGTTGAAATAGGAAATGGCTAACCCATGGAAGTCGGTATCGACCTCCCCACACTTAAAGATTGCACTGTCCTCAGTGCATGCTTGGATGTGCAAGTGGACGGGTTGCTCCAACTGACGCTTGTAGATGGAAGCGCCTTAGTTGGAGGTCTCGTGGTTCCTTTCCGTGCCGGTGTCTTGTCAGTGGCCTTCTCTTTTCCTTTCTTGGTACCCATGTCTAAAGAAGAAAGAAAAGGAAGAGTGTGAAATATAGACAACTAAGACCAGAAGGGATAAAATTCCAGGTGATAATGAATGCCAAAGGAAAGATGTTAGCCCAACTACATGGTAGCTACAACATGTATGTAAGACATCAATACGGATCAAAAAGGCAATTCATAAAATTAGATGCAAGATGGTAAAAGCATGCGAGTAATGGGCAAGAGAAGCATAATTCAAGCATCAATTATTAAATGTGCCAAATTAAAGAGCATATGTAAAGAAGACAATTGTGAATAATAACCTCAAATACATGTGGAATCCAAGTGTTGTGAAAAAGAGGCATACAAGTGAACGAGTAAAAGAAAATAGGATTCAAAGTGCCAGAAAAGCTTTTTCACAAACACGTGAATTCAATGAATAAGTGTGAGATTAGTGGATTAAATCCACTCAATTAAGCACAAGATGTACCATGAAATAACGGTGCATCAAGGCGGATAGAAAAGTTGTTTAGTTGTTTAAGCTCATAAAAGTAAAATAAAGATAACGATACTCAATAGTTGTGAATCTGATGATAAGAAGATGGTTAAGGATTCAAAGATGCTTTGTTCTTCTGGATCAATATTTTCTTACTGTCTACTCCAACTGTGAATGATTTCTTCTATAGCAGGCTGTATGTGATCAACGCCGGTTTGAGCGGCCGCCAATCTTCCTCTAGGCTAAACACTAGGTTTATTGCGCATCCAGTCTGAATGAGGGTGAAGCTCCTACAGGTCATCCCCTTGGTGATCCTACTCAAAACGCCACATACAAGGTCGAATCTTTCGGATCAGAGAATGTTGCGCCTTGATTCTAGCCTTTACCACAAAGGCCCTAATCTCCCCATACCTCGGCTGAACTAATGTCTCAAGAAGTCCCCAACGAAGTCGTGGATTAGCCGTCTAAGAGACATATCCTCAAGCTAGTGGTTCATTGATATCCGATGAAAGACGCTCGCTTAACCCATGTAGAATAGAGATAACTTTTGACGGTTCAACTCATTCATAAGGTTGAAGAACAAAGATACATCTTAGGAGAGGATTGAACACGAATTGAAATAGAACAGTAGTACTTTTATTAATCCATAAAACTCAGCAGAGCTCCTAACCTTAACCTAGGAGGTTTAGTTGCTCAATATTGTACATAATAGTGTTTGAAAATATGATATGCTGAAGATAGATCATGTAGAAGGTTCTAAACAAGGTTGATCTTCTCCTATATATACCAATCTAACGACTAAAGATTACAGAAATATGATAGTCTTAGGCTTGTAGTGCGAAAATCCACTTTCGGGGCCCAGTTGGTGAGTGCTTGGGCTGAGCTTTAGTGTCTCCCACGTGCTAGGACTCCCTTGGGACATTTAATGCTGGTTAGGGGCCCCTTTTTGGTTTTGGATGCTGGTCACCTCTCTGTGGGCATTGGACGCCAAGACTGGGGTAGATGGCTAGCGTTGAACGATAGTTTTGGGCCTTCAATTCTGAAGCAAAGTATAAACTATTATATATTTATGAAAATCCTTGGATGTTAACTTTCTATAGCCGTCGATAGCACGCCATTTAGACTTGTGTAGCTCTAGAAAAGCTCCTTCAAATGTATAGAGGTCAGATCTTGACAGCATCTGCAGTGCTTTCTTTGCCTCTGAATCAGACTTTTGCTCCAGCTCCTCAATTTTAGCAAAAAATACCTAAAATTTCATAAAAACACACAAAGTCAAAGTAGAATCCAAAATGTCAATTTTACACTAAAACCTATGAAAATATAATAAAACATGAATAAAACATAACAAAAACTATATGAAAATGATGTCAAAAAGCGTATAAAATATCTGCTCATCACAACACCAAACTTAAACCGTTACTTAAACCGTTACTTGTCCCCAAGCAACTAAAAACAAAGTAGGATAAAAAAGAAGAGTAAGATACAATAAATCTTGGAGTTTTCAATGAAGCTCAGTTTCAATTAGATGAGCGGGACTTAGTAGTTTTTTGCCTCTGAATAGTTTTGCCATCTCACTATCCATTGAAGCTCAGAAGTGTTGGCATCGTTAGGAACTTAGAATCCAGATGATATTATTGACTCTCCTAGTTCAGTTCTTTTTTATTCTTGAACACAGCTTTTTAGAGTCTTGGACATGGCCCTAAGCACTTTATTTTCCAATATTACTACCGGATACATAAATGCCACAGACACTTAACTAGGTGAACACTTTTGGATTGTGATTCAGCTTTGCTAAAATCCCTAGATATAGGTGTCCAGAGTTCTTAAGTACACTCTTTTTGCTTTGAATCACAACTTTAACTGCTTAGTTTAAAGCTTTTTACTTGACACCTTCACACCACAAGCATATAGTTAGGGATACTGTTCCTTTAGAGTGCTTAGGCCAAGGATGAATAAGTAGTTTTTCTTCATCATTGAATTGGTTATTGCTTGTTGTGCTATTTTATTAATCTTACGCTTTCACTTACACAATTTCAATTTCCAATATTTCCTAAAATTAATTCACTCTTGTTGTAATTGTTTAAGCTTGCTTGAGTCTAATTGACGCTTATTCATTGCGTGCAACTTAGGCCATTTAATTAGGGAACTCATGCTTACTTTTTAATTGTGTGGATGCCGTTCTCACCGACCGTTGTGTGTATTCTAACCGCGCACATAATTGGAATACACACACGGCTCATTTTCATCATACCACACTACTATGCAAACTTCCTCAATTAGATACTTATTTGCTTCTTACTTTACCTTTTTGTGCTACTTGTCCTATGATTCTTAATTATACTTTATTCATTCTTTTTGAGGATGAGACATAAAGGCAAGGAGCCGGTAGAGAAAGAGGACACCGAGGATAGAGATACCAAGAATGCATTGGACTTGGTGATTTCCATGCAACCCGAGCCCCCACTTCTGCCAGCTAAAGGTGGAGGAACGTAGAGTCATTCTCTCCGGATTGTGTTCATGCACGGAGGACCGTGCAACACTTAAGTGTGGGGGAGAATTCACCATTTTTGGGGCGTAAATTATCTTTTTCGAACATTTTGCATTTTACTTTTTGTTTTCTTTTACTATGTTTCTTGTAGACATTTGTTAGTATTTTTTCACTATTGCATCTTTACTTTACTTAATATATATATTGCATTTAAATTTTTGCATGGTATATATTTTATAGATAGAAGTTGTGATTGGATGATGTGAATAGCATAGTGCCTAGTTCAATTTTGTCCTAATTGTTCATGTTAGTTTTTGGATGTTGAAAATTAGGAATAGAACTAGGAAATATTTGAAATTGCATCCATCATATCATACTACATATAAGAAATAATTTTGATAAAAAAACAACAAAGATTCCAAGAATTTTTTTTAGGGCGTTCTATTGAATTGATTTAGAAAATCCTTTCTAAACTTGCTTGAATGATTTTTAGGGAATATAGAAGAGAGATAGAACAAAATACCTTGTGAGTTTTTGAGCTTATATTGAGTGGTTACACATTCTAACCACTATTTTTGTTCATTGTAAGCTATGTTCCTTCTATGATTGTGATCTTGGTTTTGCTTGATTCTTTATTTCCGATGTTTGGTGTTTTAAATGCGTTTAGCATGATTGAGGCCATTATTTCAATTAAAGCTTACTCACCCATATAGCCATACCCTTACATCTACCATTGTTAGCCAATCATGAGCTTTTTAATCCCCTTTATTCTAATTGTAACTGATGAGCGGATATTTTATACGCTTTTTGGGGGTAATTTCATATAGATTTTAGTATGTTTTAGTTAGTTTTTAGTATATTTTTATTAGTTTTTAGGCAAAATTCATATTTTTGAACTTTACTATGAGTTTGTGTATTTTTTTGTAATTTCAGGTATTTTCTGGCTGAAATTGAGGGAGCTGAGCAAAAATCTGATTCAGGCTGAAAAAGGACTGCTGATGCTGTTGGATTCTGACCTTCCTGCACTCGAAATAGATTTTTTGGAGCTACAAGAGTCCAATTGGCGCGCTCTCAATTGGGTTAGAAAGTAGACATCCAGGGCTTTCCAGTAATATATAATAGTCTATACTTTGCTTGAAGATAAATGATGTAAAGTGGCGTTTAACGCCAGTTCTATGTTGCATTCTGGCGTTGAACGCCAGAAACAGGTTGCAAGTTGGAGTTAAATGCCAGAAACAGGTTACAACCTGACGTTTAACTCCAAAAACAGCCCAGGCACGTGAGAAGCTTAAGTCTCAGCCCCAGCACACACCAAGTGGGCCCCAGAAGTGGATTTATGCACTATCTATCCTAGTTTACTCATTTTCTGTAAACCTAGGTTACTAGTTTAGTATTTAAACAACTTTTAGAGACTTATTTTGTATCTCGTGATATTTTTAGATCTGAACTTGGTACTCTTTGACAGCATTAGTCTCTAAACTCCATTGTTGGGGGTGAGGAGCTCTGCAGTGTCTCGATGAATTAATGCAATTATTTCTGTTTTCTATTCAAACACGCTTGTTTCTCTTTAAGATGTTCATTCGTACTTAACCATGATGAAGGTGATGATCCGTGACACTCATCACCATTCTCAATCTATGAACGCGTGCCTGAAAACCACCTCTATTCTACCTTCGATTGAATGAATATCTCTTGGATTCCTTAATCAGAGTCTTCGTGGTATAAGCTAGAATCCATTGGCAGCATCCTTGAGAATCCGGAAAGTCTAAACCTTATCTGTGGTATTCTGAGTAGGATTCAGGGATTGGATGACTGTGACGAGCTTCAAACTTGCGAGTGTTGGGCGTAGTGATAGACGCAAAAGGATCAATGGATCCTATTCCGACATGATCGAGAACCGACAGATGATTAGCCGTGCGGTGATAGCGCATTTGGACCATTTTCACTGAGAGGACAGATGGTAGCCATTGACAACGGTGATCCACCAACACACAGCTTGCCATAGAAGGAATCTTACGTGTGTGAAGAAGATGACAGTAGGAAAGCAAAGATTCAGAAGACAAAGCATCTCCAAAACTCCAACACATTCTCCATTACTGCGTAACAATTACTCGTTTCATACTCTTTCACTTTTTACAATTGAAACTAAAGAACCCTATTGGTATCCTGACTAAGAATAATAAGATAACCATAGCTTGCTTCAAGCCAACAATCTCCGTGGGATCGACTCTTACTCACGTAAGGTATTACTTAGACGACCCAGTGCACTTGTTGGTTAGTTGTGCGGAATTACATAGTGTGAGTGTAATTTTCGTGCACCATGTTTTTGGCGCCGTTGCCGGGGATTGTTTGAGTTTGAACAACTGACGGTGAATCTTGTTGCTTAGATTAGGAAAATTTTGTCTTTTGGGTCAGAGTCTTTTATTTTCTTTTCAAAATTTTTTTTTTCAAAAATATTATTTTTTTATTTTTAGTTTTTCTGTGAGTTTAGTGTCATGTTTAAAGTTTGGTGGCAATTGCATGCTTTTCTTTGTTTTTCAATTTTTGAATTGCATGTTCTTTGTTTTTCCTTGATCTTCAAATTGTTCTTGTTAATTTTTCTTGTTTGATCTTTGGCTTGTCTTGTTTTGTGTCTTTTATTGTTTTTCTTGTGCATTTTCAAATTTTTAGTTTTCAAAATTTTTTTTTATTAAATACCTTTTTTAAAACACGTTAAATTTATAGCTCAGTTGGCTAGAGCGTTGGCTTATGTTCTTGGCAATTGGGATATCTTCCTTTTAAAACTTTTTCAAAAATAATTTTTCTTTGATTAAATCTTGTGCCAAACTTTAAGTTTGGTGTTCTTTCTTGTTAATTTTCTTTAATTTTCGAAAATTTTATTTTGGTTTTCTAAAAATTTTAAGTTTGGTGTTCTTTCTTTTGTTCTTGTTGTTCTTATGAGTCTTCAAGGTGTTCTTGAGTCTTCTTTGTGTTTTGACCTTAAAATTTTTAAGTTTGGTGTGCCTTGGTATTTTTCCTCCAAATTTTTCGAAAACAAGGAGCATTGGATTTAAAAATTTTAAGTCTTATGTCTTTTGTGTGTTTCTCTCTTTCATAATAAAATTCAAAAATAAAAAATATTTTTTCTAACTATTTTTAAGCAAATATTTTGAAATTTTTCATAAAAATTCAGATTTCAATTTCAAAATTTTTCAAAATCTTATCCTTTTAAGATTTTTAAAAAAAAATCACATCTTTTTCAAAAATATGCTAACCACTTTCTCTCCCCTCATTTTTTCGAAAATCTTCATAAAATACTTTTCAAATTTTTTTATTTTTATTTTTATTTTTAATTTGTTTATTTTAGTTTTTATTTTATTTCATTTTGTTATTTCGAAAATTATTTTTCTTATATAATAAAATAAATAAAATAAATCCACATCATCTCCCTTTCTCCATCATGGACCTAAGTGGAAATGAACAGTCCAAAAGGACTCTGGGGTCATATGCTAATCCCACTACTGCTTCATATGGGAGTAGTATCAGTATACCTTCCATCGGAGTCAATAGTTTTGAGTTGAATCCTCAGCTCATTATCATGGTGCAGCAAAGTTGCTAGTATTCCGATCTTCCACAGGAAGAACCTACAAAGTTTCTGGCACAGTTTTTACAAATTGCTGACACAGTACATGATAAAGAAGTAGATCATAATGTCTACAGATTATTACTGTTTCTATTTGCTGTAAAAGACCAAGCTAAGAGGTGGTTAAATAACCAACCAAAGGCTAGCATAAGGACATGGAAACAACTGTCAGAAAAATTCCTGAATCAATACTTCCCTCCAAAACGGATGACACAGCTAAGGCTGAACATCCAAGGCTTTAAACAAGGAGATAATGAATCTCTTTATGATGCCTGGGAGAGATACAGAGAGATGCTAAGAAAATGCCCCTTTGAAATGTTTTCAAAGTGGGTGCAGTTAGACATCTTCTATTATGGGCTTACAGAGAAAGCTCAAATGTCTTTGGACCACTTAGCTGGTGGATCTATACACATGAGAAAGACAATTAAAGAAGCTCAAGAGCTCATTGATACAGTTGCCAGAAATCAGCATATGTACCTAAGTAGTGAACCTTCCATGAAAGAAGAGGCTAAAACAGTAACTGCTGAACTCAGTCCTGCAGAACAAGTTACTGAATTCAATCAGAAATTAGATTTTCTAACAAAACAGCTAGCCGAATTCAAGGAGATATTGCAAGACATAAGACTGGCTAATATGAATATGGAAGTACAGTTGAAGCAATCAGAACAGCAGTTATCAAAACAAATAACAGAAGAGTGCCAAGCAGTTCAATTAAGAAGTGAGAAAACATTAAATACCTCACTTCAAGATAGCAGTAAGCCAAGAAATGAACAAACTACTACCCAAAATCCCTCTGAGGACAGTAAGAGCCCAGAGAGGAACAATTCTAGCGTTCAAATGCCAGAAAAGGGTGAAGGGCTGGCGTTGAACGCCCAAACCATGCTCAGTTCTAGTGTTCAAATGCCACAAATAGGCAAGAAGTTGGCATTGAACGCCTAAAGGAAGCTCAGTTCTGGCGTTCAGATGCCAGAAACAGGTAAGGAGTTGGTGTCTAATGCCACTCCAGCTTCCACCCCTGGCATTCAAACGCCAGTGGGAGATCAGACACATACGAATGCTGATAGCAACCCCTCTAAAAAGGCTTCTCAACCCACGCCTGTAGGCAATAAACCTGCAGCAACTAAGGTTGAGGAATACAAAACCAAAATGCCTTATCCTCAGAAACCCCGCCAAGCGAAATAGGATAAGCAATTTGCCCGCTTTGCAAACTATCTCAGGACTCTTGAAATAAAGATTCTATTTGCAGAGGCACTTGAGCAAATACCCTCTTATGCTAAATTCATGAAAGAGATCTTAAGTCATAAGAAGGATTGGAGAGAAACTGAAAAAGTTTACCTCACTGAAGAATGCAGTACAGTCATTCTGAAAAGCTTACTAGAAAAGCTTAAAGATCCCAAAAGCTTTATGATACCATGCACATTAGAGGGTACTTGTACCAAGCAAGCTCTATGTGATCTTGGGGCAAGTATCAACCTAATACCTCCATCTACTATCAGAAAGCTTGGTTTGACTGAAGAAGTCAAACCAACCCGGATATGTCTCCAACTTGCTGATGGCTCCATTAAATACCCATCAGGCGTGATTGAAGACATGATTGTCAAGGTTGGGCCATTTGCCTTTCCCACTGACTTTGTGGTGTTGGAAATGGAGGAGCACAAGAGTGCAACCCTCATTCTAGGAAGACCTTTCCTAGAACCTGGACGAACCCTCATTGACGTCCAAAAAGGGGAAGTAACCCTAAGAGTCAATGAGGACGAGTTTAAGTTGAATGTTGTCAAAGCTATGCAGCATCCAGACACCTCAAACGACTGCATGAGCATTGATATTATTGACTCTTGGTAAAAGAGGTCAATATGACTGAGAGTCTCAAATCAGAGCTAGAGGATATCTTTAAAGTTGCTCAGCCTGATCTGGAAGAACCAGAGAGAATAATAGAACCTCTGAAAATTTCTCAAGAAGAGGAGAAACCTCCCAAACCCGAGCTCAAACCATTACCCATTTCAGGGAGAAGGTGATACCTTTCCTGTAATCATAAGTTCTACCTTAGAGCCACAGGAAGAGGAAGCACTAATTCAAGTGCTAAGGATACACAAGACAGCTCTTGGGTGGTCCATCAGTGATCTTAAGGGCATTAGACCAGCCAGATGCATGCACAAGATCCTATTGGAGGATGATGCTAAGCCAGTGGTTCAACCACAGAGGCGGCTGAATCCAGCCATGAAGGAGGTGGTGCAGAAGGAGGTCACTAAATTACTAGAGGCTGAGATTATTTATCCTATTTCTGATAGCCCCTGGGTAAGCCCTGTCCAAGTTGTCCCTAAGAAGGGTGGCATGACAGTGGTTCATAATGAAAAAAATGAACTGGTTCCTACAAGAACAGTTACAGGGTGACGTATGTGTATTGATTACAGAAGGCTTAATACAGCTACCAGAAAGGATTATTTTCCTTTACCATTCATAGACTAGATGCTAGAAAGACTAGCAGGTCATGAATACTACTGCTTCCTGGATGGATATTCAGGTTATAATCAAATTGCAGTAGATCCCCAGGATCAAGAGAAAATAGCATTCACATGTCCATCCGGAGTATTTGCATACAGAAGGATGCCATTTGGTCTGTGCAATGCACCCGCAACCTTTCAAAGGTGCATGCTCTCTATTTTCTCTGATATGTTGGAAAAATTTTTGGAAGTCTTCATGGATACTTCTCAGTATTTGGAGACTCATTCAGCTCCTGTCTTGACCATCTAGCACTTGTTCTAAAGAGGTGCCAAGAGACTAACCTGGTTTTAAACTGGGAGAAATGTCACTTTATGGTGACTGAAGGAATTGTCCTTAGGCACAAAATTTTGAATAAGGGAATAGAGGTGGATCAAGCTAAGGTGGAGGTAACTGAAAAATTATTACCACCTGCCAATGTTAAGGTAATCAGAAGCTTTCTGGGGCATGCAGGATTCTACAAAAGGTTTATAAAGGATTTTTCAAAAATTGCCAAACCTCTGAGTAATCTACTAGCTGCTGACACGCCATTTATCTTTGATAAGGAGTGTCTACAGGCGTTTGAGACTCTGAAAGCTGAGCTTGTCACAGCACCAGTCATCTCTGCACCAGACTGGACATTACCATTTGAACTAATGTGTGATGCCAGTGACCATGTCATTGGTATAGTGTTGGGACAAAGGCATGACAAGCTTCTGCATGTCATTTATTATGCCAGTCATGTTTTAAATGACGCACAGAAGAACTACACAACCACAGAAAAAGAGTTACTTGCAGTGGTTTACGCCATTGACAAATTCAGATCTTATTTAGTAGGTTCAAAAGTGATTATGTATAGTGACCATGCTGCTCTTAAATATCTACTCTCAAAGCAGGATTCAAAACCCAGACTCATAAGATGGGTGTTGCTTCTGCAAGAGTTTGATATAGAAATAAGAGACAGAAAAGGGACAGAGAACCAAGTAGCAGATCACCTGTCCCGAATAGAACCAGTAGAAGGGGCGTCCCTCCCTCTTACTGAGATATCTAAAAACTTTCTGGATGAGCAACTCTTTGCCATCCGAGAAGTACCATGGTTTGCAGATATTGCAAATTATAAGGCTGTGAGATTCATACCCAAAGAGTATAGCAGGCAGCAATTAAAGAAATTGATCACAGATGCAAAGTACTATCTTTGGGATGAACCATATCTCTTCAAGAGATGTGCAGATGGAGTAATCCGTAGATGTGTACCTAAAGAAGAAGCACAGAAGATCCTATGGTATTGCCATGGATCACAATATGGAGGACATTTTGGAAGTGAGCGAACAGCCACAAGAGTCCTCCAATGTGGCTTCTATTGGCATATTCTTCATAAAAACTCCCGAGAGTTTGTACTTAATTGTGACAGTTGCCAAAGATCTAGCAATCTGCCTCACAGTTATGCCATGCCTCAACAAGGAATCTTGGAGATTGAGTTGTTTGATGTATGGGATATTGACTTCATGGGGCCTTTCCCACCATCATACTCAAACACTTATATTCTGGTGGCAGTGGATTATGTATCTAAATGGGTGGAAGCTATTGCAACACCCACTAATGATACTAAGACAGTGCTGAAATTCCTCTAGAAACATATCTTCAGCAGATTTGGTGTCCCTAGAGTACTAATCAATGATGGGGGCGCTCATTTCTGCAATAAACAGCTCTACTCTGCTATGGTTCGATATGGAGTCAGCCACAGGGTGGCAACTCCATATCATCCACATACAAATGGGCAAGCTGAAGTCTCTAATAGAAAACTTAAAAGAATATCTTTTTCAAATATCTTTCTTAATTTTTCAATTTTAAATTACATCTTTTTCTATCATACTTATCTTTTACAAATCATATCTTCTATTTTATCTTTTTCAAAATCTTCAAAAACCCACCCCTTCCCTTTAAATCCACATTCAGCCTCCCTCATCTCCTCCATTATTCAAAATTGGCTCTCCTTCTATCCCTCTCCTTTCCTTTCTTTTGCTTGAGGACAAGCAAACCTCTAAGTTTGGTGTGTTTATCCGTGATCACTAAACCAATACCCACTAGGATCATGGCTCCTAAGGGAAAACAAACCACTCCAAGAGGCAAGAAAGAGAATATTCCAAAACCACTTTGGAATCAAGGGAAGTTCTTAACCAAAGAACATTCAGACCATTACTACAAAATAATGGGTCTAAGGTCAGTGATCCCAAAAGTTAAATTCAATCTGAAAGAAGACAAATATCCGGAGATCCAAGAGCAAATTCGAAACCAAAGTTGGGAAATCCTAGCTAATTCTGAAACAAAGGTGGGAAGAAACATGGTTCAGGAATTCTACTCTAATCTGTGGCAAACAGACAGGCAGAGAATAGCTGGAACCGCCTTCTATGATTATCGGACCTTGGTCAGAGGGAAGATTGTTCACCTTCACCCTGATAAAATCAGGGAGATCTTTAAGCTACCTCAGCTGAAAGATGACCCATACTCCTTTAATAGGAGAATGATAAGAACAAATAAGGGCTTGGACAAAATTCTAGATGACATATGCCTCCCTGGAACCAAGTGGATAACCAGCACCAAGGGTGTCCCAAATCAACTCAAGAGAGAAGATCTCAAACCAGTCGCCAAAGGCTGGCTGGACTTCATTGGGCATTCTATACTGCCCACTAGCAACCGCTCTGAAGTCACCATCAAAAGAGCAGTAATGATCCATTGCATTATGTTGGGAAAAGAAGTGGAAGTTCATCAGCTGATTTCTTGTGAACTTTACACAATTACAAACAAGAACTCCAAAGATGCCAAATTAGCTTATCCAAGCTTAATCTCTATGCTATGTAAAGATGCTGGGGTGAAGATGGGAGTAACTGAGTATATCTCAGTTGAGCGATCAATCACCAAAAAGTCAATGGAAGGACAACAAGTGCAGGACGACCCCATCAAGAGGAAAGCACAGGAGTTCCTCCCGAAAATCCCTCAAATTGAATACTGGGAGCGCCTTGAAGCATCTGTCACCAAATTGCAAGAAGCTATGGAGCAACTAAAGGAAGAACAGCAAAATCAAAATAGCATGCTTTGCAAACTGCTTAAGGAACAAGAAGAGCAAGGGCGTGAACTGAGGGAATTGAAGCGTCAGAAGCTATCTCTTGAAGGGCCAAGCACCCCACGGATTAAAGGAGCATTCACCTCCCAAAATAAAGGTTGTTGAGTCCTAATCTTTGCCTTAACTCTGTGATAATTGTTCTTATTAGGAATTTACCTTAGAAGTTATATATTAGTAGTAGTAATTAGTATATCTATCTTGATTTTATCTCCAATTAAGCTATAATTTATTTTTCTCATCATCATCAAACATAAATAAAATAGTAGATTTTTAGAATAAAGAGGCAATATTTTTTTTGAGTTTTTAATAAGGAAAATTCTAATTATTTAGATGTGGTGGCAATACTTTTTGTCTTCTAAATGAATGCATGAACAGTGCATATTTTTTATATTGAATTTTATGAATGTTAAAATTGTTGGCTCTTGAAAGAATGATGAATAAGATAAATATTATTGTTGATCTGAAAAATCATGAAAATGATTCTTGAAGCAAGAAAAAGCAGTAAAAAAAAAGGAGCAGTAGAAAAAGCCAATAGCCCTTTAAACCAAAAGGCAAGGGTAAAAAGGATCCAAGAATTTGAGCATCAATGGATAGGAGGGCCCAAGGAAATAAATCCAGGTCTAAGCGGTTAAATCAAGCTGTCCCTAACCATGTGCTTGTGGCATGCAGGTCCAAGTAAAAAGCTTGAGACTGAGTGGTTAAAGTCGTGATCCAAAGCAAAAGAGTGTGATTAAGAACTCTGGACACCTCTAATTGGGGACTTTAGCAAAGCTAAGTCAAAATCTGAAAAGGTTCACCCAGTTATGTGTCTGTGGCATTTACGTATCCGGTGGTAATACTGGAAAACAAAGTGCTTAGGGCCACGGCCAAGACTCATAAAGTAGCTATGTTCAAGAATCAACATACTAAACTAGGAGAATCAATAATACTATCTGAATTCTGAGTTCCTATGGATGCCAATCATTCTAAATTTCAAAGGATAAAGTGAGATGCCAAAACTGTTCGGAAGCAAAAAGCTACTAGTCCCGCTCATCTAATTAGAATCTGAGCTTCACTTAAAACTCTGAGATATTATTGCTTCTTGTTCTCTTTTTATCTTATTTTATTTATCTAGTTGCTTGGGGACAAGCAACAGTTTAAGTTTGGTGTTGTGATGAACGGATATTTTATACGCTTTTTGGGGGTAATTTCATATAGATTTTAGTATGTTTTAGTTAGTTTTTAGTATAATTTTATTAGTTTTTAGGCAAAATTCATATTTTTGGACTTTACTATGAGTTTTTATGTTTTTTTGTGATTTCAAGTATTTTCTGGCTGAAATTGAGGGAGCTGAGCAAAAATCTGATTCAGGCTTAAAAAGGACTGCTGATGTTGTTGGATTCTGACCTCCCTGCACTCGGAATAAATTTTTTGGAGCTACAGGAGTCCAATTGGCACGCTCTCAATTGGGTTGGAAAGTAGACATCCAGAGCTTCCCAGAAATATATAATAGTCCATACTTTGCTCGAAGATAAATGACGTAAACTGGCTTTTAACGCCAGTTCCATGTTGCATTCTCGCGTTCAACGCCAGAAACAGGTTGCAAGTTGGAGTTAAACGCCACAAACAGGATACAACCTGATGTTTAACTCCAAAAACAGCCCAGACACGTGAGAAGCTTAAGTCTCATCCCCAGCACACACCAAGTGGGCCCCAGAAATGGATTTCTGCACTATTTATCCTAGTTTACTCATTTTTTGTAAACCTAGGTTACTAGTTTAGTATTTAAACAACTTTTAGAGACTTATTTTGTATCTCATGACATTTTTTGATCTAAACTTGGTACTCTTTGACGGCATGAGTCTCTAAACTCCATTGTTGGGGGTGAGGAGCTCTGCAGCGTCTCGATGAATTAATGCAATTATTTCTATTTTCTATTCAAACACGCTTGTTTCTCTTTAAGATGTTCCTTCGTACTTAACCATGATGAAGGTGATGATCCGTGACACTCATCACCATTCTCAATCTATGAACGCGTGCCTGAAAACCACCTCCGTTCTACCTTCGATTGAATGAATATCTCTTGGATTCCTTAATCAGAGTCTTCGTGGTATAAGCTAGAATCCATTGGAAGCATCCTTGAGAATCTAGAAAGTTTAAACCTTGTCTGTGGTATTCCGAGTAGGATTCAGGGATTGAATGACTGTGACGAGCTTCAAACTTGCAAGTGTTGGGCGTAGTGACAGATGCAAAAGGATCAATGGATCCTATTCCAACATGATCGAGAACCGACAGATGATTAGCCGTGCGGTGATAGCGCATTTGGACCATTTTCACTGAGAGGACGGATGGTAGCCATTGACAATGGTGATCCACCAACACACAGCTTGCCATAGAAGGAACCTTGCGTGCGTGAAGAAGATGACAGTAGGAAAGCAGAGATTCAGAAGACAAAGCATCTCCAAAACTCCAACACATTCTCCATTACTGCGTAACAATTACTCGTTTCATACTCTTTTACTTTTTACAACTGAAACTAAAGAACCCTATTGGTATCCTGACTAAGAATAATAAGATAACCATAGCTTGATTCAAGCCAACAATCTCTGTGGGATCGACCCTTACTCACGTAAGGTATTACTTGGACGACCCAGTGCACTTGCTGGTTAGTTGTGCGAAATTACGTAGTGTGAGTGTAATTTTTGTGCACCAGTAACCACATCAAAACCCTAAGCGTAAAACCTTGGAATGACCTTAAACTGTATCTTTGATTAGCTTAGGTTGAGGTGTGTGAATCATTTAAGTGTGGGGGAATGTTCGAAAAGCATTGGTAGAAAATTTGGAAAATGGGTGCATATTCATGTATCAATTTGCTTTAACCATATGCATTTGTCATAGAAAAAAGAAAAAAATAGAAAAGAAAAAAATGAAATGAAAAAATAATAAGATTGGACAAAAGTTATCCCAAAGAAAAAGAAAAAAATGAATAAGAAATGCATATGTGGATTTGGATGAAAAAAATACATGAATGTGTATAAAAAGTGTGATTATGGGAAGTTAGGTTGCATATATTAGTGATTTGGTTGATATAGGTTGAGTGATAGACTTGAGCTAATCAAAGATCCAATTCCTTAGTCCACTTGACCATATTAATCTTACCTTCACCCTAACCTCATTTCAACCTTAAGAAGTCCTCATGATAATTGCATACATGCATCAAATAATTGTTGATTGTTAGATGAATAGCAAATTCTTGAAAGCATGATTAGTGGAAACTTGAGTGAATTGACCCTAAACACCGAGTGATTAAAGTGCATACACTCCTAGTGAGGATTCAATTACTCAATTCTATGTTTTCACACCTCGTATCATGTATATTCTTGCAAGTTGCTTCATTTTGGAACTTGAATCAATTCTTTAGATTTTGATTGTCTTGAGCTACTTCTTTGCTTAGCCCTGTATGTCTATACTCTTGCTTAGAAATTTGATTGTTTGTTTTCACCAATTTCATAGGATACTATAGTATAGATAGATATAGATAGTATATAGTATACTTGCATGCATAGATAGTTGCATTTAATAAATTGTTTACCCTTTGATCATTCTCCTTGTTTGTGTTTAGCATGAGGACATGCTATTGTTTAAGTATGGGAAAATTGATGAGTTCATATTTGACGATATATTTTGGCTTGATTTGAACAGATTTCAGCATATAAACTCACACTTATTCACTAAAATAGCATACTTTTATGTTTGATCCCTAAATTGAACCTAAACGTGAAAACATGTATTTTTGTGCTTAAATTGAGCAATTTAATTTCACTTTTATTCTGTTTGATGCCGTAATATGTTTGTTGAGTGATTTCAGATCCTAGAGACAAGAATGGTTTGGTAGAAGTGGAAGAGAAGCATGTAAGTGGGAGAAAACATGAATAAAACAAAGGAGAAAAGCATTTCAGAGTGTGCCCACACACACTTTCTATGCCTACGCGCAAAGGTCAAAATCAGTACATGTACCCACGCACAGCTCTGTACGTACGCACAGAATGAAAATCAATAAGTGTGCCCATGCACAACTTCTGTGCGTACGCACAGGAGAAAAATCAGCAAGTGTGTGTACGCATAGGTCCCTGCACGTGGATTCACTAATGAAGCACGTGGCTAGCGATTTGGGGGCCTCTTGGCCCAATTTTGAATGTGCTGAAGCCAAATTGAAGTGATATATCAAGGAAAATGAAGCTATATGAAGGCATTAGGACTTAGACATAGTTTTACATAGTAGGATTTGGAGTAGTGTAGAGTAGAAAATTCTCTTTTAGGGTTTTACTTAATTTCCATTGTAGCATTTTATAGTTTCAAGTTTTCATCTTGGGTTGATCAACTCTTTTGTAAGTACTCTTTAATTTCTCTTTAATTACATCATTTTTACTTTTATTGTCTTATGGTTCAAGTTACTTTGTTAATATTTCTAATTTTAGTTTCTTGAAGTTTTGATTGATGAGGTTAGTGTTTTATGATTTGTAGTTGCTTGTTTGGATGTTTATTGTTGATATTGTGAATAGTTGGTTATAGTTTTCTATTTTCCTTTGCAATTTCTTATGTTTTGGTTATATGCCCACCAAGTGTTTGTGAAAATGCTACTTAGTAATTTTGAGTAGATTTTTCACACCTTGGCTTGGGATTTGAGTTCCTAGGATACTAGAGTCATAATGTCCGACATTTAGTGGCAATTCTTGGGTAGTTAGTTGACTCTTGTTTTCATTGACGCTAGCTTTTTACCAATTAATTTGGTAAGTTAGCTAGAACTTATGGATTAAGGTCAATTATGCTTGCTTGACTTACTCCTTGATGTTACGGGTAGACGAAGCGAGATTGACTCATCATAGTTGCCATAGTTGTGGTTATGATGATGATAGGACTCCTTAAGTCTCATTCCCAAGTCAAGGCTCTTTTATACATATCTTTACATTTTCACTATGTTTTGACATTACTTTCTTTTTACTTGCATTAATTTTAATTTTGATCTTTTCTTAGTTCTTTGATTTCTTAGTCCCTTTAATCTTTCGTTCTTTGACTTGAATACCCTCTTTTCTTCACAACCGAAAGTGTAACATTTCAATTGCATTCCTAGGGAGAACGATCCGAGGTTTAATTACTCTCGGTTAAAATTTGTATTTGAAAATCTAAACTTTGATTTGAGAGGATAAATTGTCGGTTTGGACTATGCTACCAACGAATTGATTCTTATTTTGAAAAATTCCGAATCGACATAATCCTCTCCATCAAGTGCACGGAGGTCAGATCCTGACAACATCTGCTATGCTTTCTTTGCCTCTGAATCAGACTTTTCCAAAGCTCCTTAATTTTAGCCAGAATTTACCTAAAATTACCATAAAACACAACAATTTAAAGTAGAATCTAAAAATGTGAATTTTGCACTAAAACCTATGAAAGAATAATAAAACTTAAACAAAGCATAATTAAAACAATATGAAAATGATGCCAAAAAGCGTATAAAATATCTGCTCATCAATTACTTTCGTACTTCATTTTATGAATCTGTGTTGATCAGAAGAATAACCCTTATTCTATTTGCGTTCTTGTGATTCTTGGAAGAGATATCTCACCTGAACAACAGCTTGAAAGCAAACTCTTCCTAAATCATTAATTACTTGAACTGATCAGGATACATGACACATAATCCTCTTAACTTTGAGGAATTAGGATTTTTGTGGCCATAAACTAGAATTAAACTTAACCCTCTAATGGAAATTAAGTGACTAAGATATTAGTGGTTAACTAGGTTAGAGGAGACTAAATCACTAAGATATTAGGGTTTAGTCACTGACAATTTGTCATGAAATGAATCTTGCATGATTAAAATAGTTACTAAAAAAAACTTAATCCAGAAAAATAAACATCTCCGAAACCTTAACCATTTTCTCTCACAGATTTCACACCAATTCCACTGTTTACTTTCTTACTCTTTGAATTACTGTTTAATGCTTTTTGAATCCCAAAACATCACTTTCTGCTTGTCTGACTAAGGAATCATTCGACCATTGTTTCTCACCATCAATCCTCGTGGGATCGACCCTCACTCACCTGAGGTATTACTTGGTACGACCTGGTGCACTTGCCGATTAGTTTGTGGATCTAGAAATTTGCACCAACAATCAAAGAACAAGTGAAGAAACCTTAAAATAGGAAAGACAATATTAGCCAAAAAGAAAGTCAAACATAAAACAAACCTAAGGAGAAAGCAAAGAAGCCATGAGAATCTCATTTTGGTTTGGAGATTGGGAGTTAAAGATCTCCAACAAGAAGTGGAAAGAGAATAGGCAAGACGAAGGATTTAGCTTTAACAGGCTAGGTCGATTAAATGGAGAATTTATAAAACAAGAAGGAAGAAGCCTAAGCCAGTTATGCATCGAAAACAGTAGCGTCTATGGCTTTTGATAACGTGAGTCCATTAGAAGGTCTCCCACTAAAGAGCATGTTGTAAAGGTATATGTTTTTCTAAGGCAAAAGAAATATAAGCTAAAAAGTAAGAGGTGTCAACTAATAAGCTTTCAGGAAAATAATGAAGTACCTCTATAGTGTCCATTGGCTCCTTAGTTTTTGCATCAGTGAGCTCAATGGTGACAGATTTTCTATCTCTTGCTAGAGTGATCTATGTAATAAAAGGAGAATGATGACTATGACAATTCAAGGTAGCAACTCACAAAATTAAATGACAAAATTACAAGATGCAGTTACCTTGGTAATTTCAGGATCAAATCTATTCATGAGTTGATCTAAAGCTTCAATAAAAGTAACCTACACAATACCATTATTATGGACTAAATGTAACCTACACAATACTACCTTACTTTCAAGTGCCATATATACATCACTGAATTCAAGACCAATATAACCACTTCCAATAATTGCTATCCAATCAGGAACAATCTCTAGTTTAAGTGCATGGTCATTGGTAATTATAGTCTTTCATGGAGATAATTATTGGATGAAATTTATGTAAAGTAATGATGCATGATTAAACTCACTAGAAGAATTCACGAGATAAAAAACTAGAGAAATGTCCCAATATAGTATTGAATCCTTATGCACATTTCAGCAAAGTCTAATGTCTATTTATCAAATTTATTGTGAAGTATCCATCAGAAAATATCCAAAAAATTTAATAATAAAAATTTTAAGTCAACCTCAATGCACTACTATTTGAAATATAAAAAATTTAAATAACATGTTAAAATATACTCTCATCATACTATACTAGATAATGCTACTGCATTCCATTGAACTTCAGATATTGTCCTTGTTGTACAACCTATTCTCCACAGTACAAATAAATTAGAGAGAAAAGCGAATTATAATATGATATCAAATAATTTAAAAATTACTAATCACTAAGTTTTAAAAATGTAATAATTTATCTCTTATTATTCATACATGTAATAGCCACTAATAACTTTCATATGGTGGGATGGGAGCCCTATGGCTATTATTCAATCCTGAATCACCTAGTCCAAACCCTAACTATACAAATGCATTTACTTCTGTATTTGGCACTGGTGATGTCCCTTAAGAAGTCATAGGGTCTTTGGAAAGCTCGTACGAAAAAATAAGATATGCAGTCAACATTGCTATCAAGTATAACTACAACATAGAATTTACCAATTTATTTTAATTCAAGTAACCACTAATGCAATATTGTATCTTACTGACCTCTTCTATACCAAAGTTAGCTTGCGTGCCACTACCAGTCTTATCACTCGAATCGTCATCGTCACTCCTCACAAAACAGTTCTTCTTTACATGATCATCATTGTTGCATTTAGTGCACCTTTGTTTGCCTCTCCCTTTTTTTCCTTGGGTGCACCTTTTGTCTTGACCACTAAAGGGTCACCAACAAAGTTCGACATGGGAGAATCTCTTGTTTGTCTTTTCAAGCTAGATTTTTGCTCTAGTGTTTTGGGCCAATGAAAAACTTCATTCATAGTGTCATGGAAAGAAAGACCATCTTGAGTTCCTAAGAATACCATTCACGTAGTTGCCACTGACAATGCGCTATAGCGCATTAAAAATGCTCTTTCTTTATCTTGCGCAGTGCCTCTAGTAGAACTTTCTTTCAGATACTTCCTAACATCCTTCGACCATCTTTTCAAAAGAAGTCTATCTGAAAACTTCTGTAAACCTACCCTTTTCATGGCACAAAATATGTGGTTGCAAGAAATGCCTTCACTACTCCACCGACTATGTTCACACTCTATATTCTCAGTATTGCGATTATAAAATACATTGTATATATGTTACCTCCTATCACACTCCTTAACTTTTAACACAACAGTAGTTGATATATTTTTCTCATTTATTATATCTAATGTGATCACCCCTTGAATCTCCATTTTTACTTCTCCAATAATCTCCCTTGTGTAAAAATTTATAACACAAAGCTCCAATGCTTCTAACCCAGTAGTTGGAACGGGCTTCCCATATACCGTCTTAAATTAAAAAACTAATTCATTATGTCTATAGTTCCTAAGAGCATGTTCAAGATTTTGGACCAACTCTAGAAGACTTTGGCGTATGCAAATAAACATCTTGATAAAGTTATTTATCGCCTCACACCTTGATGTTGTTCTAAATTCAGCACAGAATTTATCCTTCAAGTAAGCACTTGCCTAACTTTTTCTCTTTTCATATTCATTTAAAGCCCAATCATTTTTCTCCAACCCATATTTTTTATCATATTCTCCTAATATTCTTCAAATTTATCCAGATGCCATGGAACATACAAATATCTTCTGAAGTCGTTTGAAAATTTTTATTTTTTATGTTTGTCGTTACATTCTTCTGAATGTGCCAACCACATCATCAGTGAGTTGCATTTGGGAATTTCTTGAATTTCTAACTTCATTGCCTAGTCACCGTCTGTGACCATAACACTGGGAGACTTGTTTAGCATGACTTAGAAAATTTTGCAACAAGCATGTATATGTTCGTCCTCTACCAAGGCAAAGCCAAATATACATGTTTGGCAGTGATGGTTACAACCCAAGAAGATCACCAACGATCTTCTGTACTTATTCTTCTGATAGGTTATATCAAATGCAATCACATCTCCAAAGTATTGATAATTGGCCCTACAAATACCATCTGCCCAAAATAAATTTGACAGCCGACCTTCATCAGTAGCACTGTACCTTGTCATGGCCATGGGATCAACATCAGCTTTTCCAAGTAGATAGCTAATTGCGCATTGAAATCCCCACCAATGAGTTTTGCATGACAAGTTCTTTCAATGTGGTTATCCAGATCCTTCTTTGTGAACCCGACATTGGCATAACCACCGACTTGGCCTATCATTAGTCCCATTATTTTAGAGGTTGCTAGACCATGATCATGCATGGTGTTTGCCTGAGCTTTTTGAGGCTCAGTCAACCCTTAGTTGTTTGGAATTAGGTGTACCAAGCATTAGGGGACAAGATCGTGGTTGTACTTCTCAACTAATTTTTTAACCCTCCAAGTTGAAGTTTTGGTGTCAAAGTACACCGCAAGCATGGCTTCACAACCAGCACGAGTCAGCACTTTATGCTCCCTCTTCCTATTCGAATTAGAGATGTATTTCTTGGCTCTCTTTCCTTCCTTGTTGTAAAAACATTGCCTTCTGTGCTGTGTTCAATCTTTTCCATGTGCTGTATCACCCTTGCAAACTCCAAACCCGACACACCTTGCATAACATACATACAAGTTATAAGCTGCATCCGATGTTTCAAATGTCTAGTTTATAATATCATCGGTCGTCACAAAAATACATTTGCTACTGCTGCCACCGCAATCATAAGTGCAATTCACATTCTCTTCCACACCAGTCATCGTGCAATCTTCAATGTTGTCTTGTGAACTGAGTGATTTCGAATTTACATCCATTGCATCCAAAATCGTTTTCTTTTTTATTCTATATATGTAAAAAAATAAAATTTTACCCTAGAAATAAGATCATGTAGAAGTAGGAGATAGCTTTATAAGACATCTTAACCTAAACTAAAGAATAGACTAAAATGGAAATTAACGAGAGCTTTGTATGTAACTCAAAACTTAAAGCAAAAATTGATAAATTAAAACCAAGTTATGGAGAGAAAATGCAACATACCAAGAGGAATTGTAGCCCAAGGGAGCCTAAAAGTAACAAATTCAAGGTTCAATTACTAACAAATTCAATTCAGTAATTATTTTTAGCAACAAAAATATTTAACTAAATAATTATTTGAGTAAAACAGCAACAAATTCAAATTTAAGTGAATGTCATCAATACAAAATTTATCTCAATGATTTTTCAACAACAGAAAAACTTAGCTCAATGAATTTTTAATCATCAAATTATTTAAGGTTCAGTGAAGTAACAAATTCAAGATTCAATCACTAACGAATTGAACTCAGTAATGATTTTCAGCAACAAAAAGATTTAGCTAAGTAATTGTTTGAGTAGAACAGCAACAAATTCAAATTTCAGGGAATGTTATCAATACCAAATTGAGTTAATAGTCAAAATCGTCCCTAAAAGATACCCCGATCTCCATTTTGGTCCTCGAAAGATAAAATTAATCGAAATCCTCCCTGAAAGATACACGACTTGGTCACGTTAGTCCTTCCGTCAGTTGGATAATGACGTGTCACGTTAAGTGCCACGTGGCATGATGACTGGGTGGCCTTAAACCACGTGTCACTTGACATGTAAAAAAGTTATTTATAATTAAAATAATCCTTGTAAGTTCCGACGTAAGTCATTTTCATTCCTAAAATTTTAAAAATTAATCAAATTAGTCCTAATATAATTTTTTTTATTTTTTCTTCATAATATTAAATTTGAAATATTTTTTGATACTACTAATTTTAATAGAAATGTAATTGACAAACAAAAAATTAGTAATTGTATCTTTTCTTCTTAAAAATTTTTTCAACAAAATTATCTCTCTCCTTTAATTCTTCTCAAAATCTCTCTTATTCTTTTCTATTCTAAAACCTTTTTCTTACATTATTACATTTTGCTTTATATATATATATATATATATATATATATATATATATATATATATATTCAAAATTAAAATGTATGTATTTGTTAACCTAAACAAAGTTATACCACTATTTTTTTTTCTATTACATCTTTTTTTTTCCATCACCATATTACTTACATATAGGATGTAATGGTAGTGATATTTAGAGTCAAAATTCAAGAAGATCCACAAATTTTGCTTCAATTCCAAACTTTACAAAATACTAAAAATTTGTTGCTTAATTATTATTATTATTATTATTATTATTATTATTATTATTATTATTATTATTATTATTATTATTATTATTATTATTATTATTATTATTATATGCTAAACGAATTGCTTTTTAAGCGTAATACGTGCAATGATTATAATAAATTTTTGTGTGTTTCATATGTTTGAGATAGATTATATAATTTTTCTTTTAACTTCACAAATCAATGAGATAAAATAAAATAGGAAACATTATACCTATGCATAACACAGGCTACTCCGTACTAGTACATTATATAAATAGATATGCTTTGTATTAAAATAAAATTCCTTGTGTTTTAAATGAAATATTTAAAAAATTATATTAGAATATTAAGATTAAAAAATGATTCCACAAATTAGTTTTTCAATTATTGAGTTTTACTGTATAAATTAAATAATAATAAAAACTATAATTTTAAAAAATTTAAAAATTTAAAATTTAAAATAATTACTATATTACTTAGTAAAATTTAAAATATTAAATTTTTAAATATATAATCAACAATAATTTGATAAACTCATTTAAATAAAAAAATCACATAAAAAAATTACAATTTGAAAATGTAAAATTTTAAAATACAAATGACAAAATAATTTTATAAAAATTTAATTATTTTTATTATTTTATGTAAAGAGAATTTTGTTTATTAAGGTTTAAAAAATATTAAAATTAGTAGTATCAAAAAATATTTTAAATTTAATGTTATAAAAAAATTATATAAGAACTAATTTGATTAATTTTTAAAATTTTAGGGATGCAAAATGATTTACTTCTGAACTTTCAAGGACTATTTTGATTATAAATAACTTTTTTACATGTCAAGTGACACGTGACGCCACGTGTCACTGATTTGACACATGGCGTGCCACGTGTCATTGATCTAACACGTCAACCAATCATCTTGTGACATGTGGCATTAAGGCACCACATCATTATGCCACGTGGCACTTAACGTAACATGTCATCATCCAACTAACGGAAGGATTAATGTGACCAAGTCGTGTATCTTTCGGGGACGATTTTGATTAATTTTGTCTTTCAAGGACCAAAATGGAGATCGAGGTATCTTTCAAGAAAGATTTTGACTATTAACTCATACCAAATTCATCGCAATGATTCTTCAGCAACAAAAATAATTTGCTCAGTGAATTTTCATCAACAAATTATTTAACAAATTCAACTCAGTGAATTAACAAATTCAACTAAGTGATCATTTTCAGCTATGAAAAGATGTAGGTAAGTAATTATTTGAGTAGAACAACAACAAATTCAAAATTCAGATCAATAACAAATTCATCTCAATAATTTTTCATCAACAAAAAAGCTAGCTCAGTGAATTTTCATCAACAAATTATTCAAAGTTTATAATCAATGTGATTATTTTCAGCAACAAAGAGACTAATTCATTGATATTTTCAGCAAAACAAATCAAAGACAGCAGCAAAATAAAAAAGGAAATAACAGAAAAATTTGTTGAAACTCACCAAATTGGGACCAGGTTGTGCGAAGGAAGCCGACGGCGGGGAGGAAGGTGACGGCGAGAGTTGCTAAAGGCGAGGATGAAGCTTACGGCAAGAAGGAAGTCCTGAGACCTGCTGCTTCTGTCTCTGGTGATGATGGGCGCAACAACGGCGCGAGACTGACTTTGAGACAATGACAAGACAGGGAGCGACGACAGTGTCCTGTCCCAGGAGCTGTTGCTACTGCCGCCGACGATGACAAGAGCAGGGAAGGCGCGCGAGACCAGAGACTATAGGAGAGCGACGACGAACTTGTTGGAGACAGTGAGAGAGACTGATGCCGAGAAAGGGAGAAAACTTGGGTTCGAGAGCAATGAGGCACAGACGCACAGTAAGAGATGAGAGAGCTGTTATGACAGTAATGTTGAGGGAGGTGGAGAGGACTGTGAAACGAAGTAGTTTCATAAATTTAAAAAAAATATGATCCGAACCGGTTTATTTAAATCAGACCAATCGAACCAAATTTAAAAAATTTGGTTTAGAGACAGATCTCATTAACTGGTTCTTAATAAACAATCAATCACAAAGTGGCACGTTAATAACTTTAAAAAAATTGTTTTAGACATCTTTATGTCTCTTTCCCTAATTAAAAATTTAGTTCAAAAACTACTTGAAGGTCTAGTATTTCTCTTATTCTATAATATATAAAAAATATTAATTTGTCCTTTAGTTTCAAAAAGTTATCGGAATAATTGTCTTATTATTATTTAACAATTATTTTTCAACATTAATCGAGTTCAAGGGACAAAGAAGCTTTAACAGTACAAATATTAAATTAGTCTGAATTACTCACACTTTGCTACAATATATAAAAGTTTATTTTTTTTATTCCTCATTTATAACTCTTAGTATCAGCAGGGGATATCATCTAAGTCACAAGAAATATTTTATTTCTAAAATCATATTATATCTAATAATATCATGGAAAATTTTAAGCATATTCATTTTAGCATTTATAAAATCTATGGTATATTATTGTAAAAAGAGATCGAAGAGAGACTTATGGCAAGAAATGGTATGACATATGTGATTGCAATGTTAACAATTGGAATGATTATTTGTTCCACCATTATTGCTGATGAATTTGATGACACTATTCCTAAAGAGTTTTGGATTTCATCTTATTACATTAATACTCGTGCATCTGAGCTGGAAAGGTGTTGGAAGAAATGCCAGAATACCTATCACCCCCAGTACGAAAGTGAAAAACTGAAGAAATGCATGGATCAGTGTTTTGTTAAGTATGGCCCGAAAAAAGTCACAAAAAAATTAGAAAAAGAGAAAGAGAAAGAGAAAGAAAAAAGAAAGAGAATGAGAATGAGAATGAGAATGAATGAGAATGCAATGTTTTATATTTTATATACATGATGTGTCTCTATATATATCCTAAAAAAAACATAAAATTTATGTATCTTGTATCATATTGTATCTTGTGTTTCTGTCTGTGTTTATGCATCATAATATATATGTATATGAATAATTGATGTGATAATCTATCCATTTTTCTTCATGAATATCGAGAGGCAAATGAATCATTATTGAAAGTATTAAGAGGTATGTGGTCCATATTTTGCAATTGTTATGTTCTAGCTAAGACCTAATATTTGTTCATCATTGAAAGCTTCTTCAAGTTGAAATTTAAATAATTAATCCATCAACAATTAGAAAATTATTAAAGCATGCACTTCAATAATTGAACAAGAAAGTGGTTCACAATGCTCATTTTGATTTGCGTTTGATACGATATTTACTCTATTATTGTCATATTCTCACTTTGAATTTTTTTCCTGTAATTATACATTTTATAAGGCAATATTAGTTACGTAAACTATAATCAGATGTAGTAAAATGTTGTGAAATGACATGATTGTTGCAAGTGTTTACTAAATGTTTGCCCTAATTAAAATCCATCTTCTGTTTCATTTCTGAGTTTGTTCTTCATGAAATTCATAATTGAAAATAATCTATAAGTGACAGCAATTGAATGACATTTCTATTTGGTGATGACTAACGAGTTCATAAGCACCACTTTTACTTTCCAGGCTGTTTGGAAACTTCAGAAATCGAATTCAATTTCAGTGTTTGATTTGAAACAAAAATAATTAAATTAATTTAGATGTAATTCAATTCAATTCTATTATTTTCTCTCAAAATCAATTCCAACCCAAATAACTCCGATTTAAAATCCTATTCTATTGGGATTTCACTTAAAACTTAAAATATCTAAAATGTTCTTATAATTTAATTACTTCTTAACTTTTCTCATTCACTTTTTTGTCAGCGCTTCCTACCTTTTAACACAAATTTTCTATTTTCTCACCACCTTCATTTTCTTCTCCTCTTTCTTTCAACTCACTTTATATAATATATACCTAAAATATCCACACATAAAAATTTTATGTGTTTAACTTAGATTAATGATGCTAAGCGTTTGTCAATACATCTGATATTTTAAATGAAGTTGTGCCAATCATAACACTAGCAAAAAGTGACATATTTTTGTTTTATTTTAATAACATGAAATAGTTACTATAATTTGCTGTTAATAACTAGCCTCTTTTTAATTGTTATGTGAACAAGTTGATTCTTGATAGTTCATATTTATTTTTTTATTGTTGGTTTTTCGTTGGAATTAACCCTAGAAAACTATTTAATTTTTTAATTAATAATAATGTTTTTTAAATTTAATATTTTTAAATTAATCCAATTTTTGTTTCTTTAAAAGAGGTGAACAAATTTTTGTCAAAGAAAATTTTAGTTATAAAAATAAATTTTTTTAATTATTTTATATAATTTAATAAATAATATATTTATTATTTAAATATAATGTTATATTACTAAAGGATAAAGTTGTCCATTATAAAATTTTAATTCATTTGATAAACATATCAAACACTCATATTCAATTCAATTTTATAATTTTACTAATTCAATTTAAACATTAGAATTCAATTTAATTCTGACTGAAATTCAATTCTTCATAAAATTTAATTCAATTCTATACCATCTCTCGTACTTAGGTAATTAGTTGAGGAAAGTTAATGAAAGCTTGTTAAAAGTTAAAACTAACTTTTCTTAATTAAGTTCACTAAACTCTAATATGGTATCAAAGCCAATGTTATTATAAGTCTATACATTTTGGACGTTTGCTAGTTGCTCTAGATTTCTATTCTAAGTTGTAATCTGTGCCGAAAGCTCGCGCACAAAGTGGGTGAGAATTGTAAACCAACTTCTAGAATTCTTGCTTAAGGTTTTAGTTAGAATTTCCTTATACTAATCACATGAAGAATAAAGAAGCATAATTATTTGGACCAAATTGATAAAACTCGTAACACTTTTCATAATTATTTGCCCTCAAGCGTGTATTCTTTAATTGATAAATTGTGACGGCTAAAAAGGATGTTTGGGATGAATATAATTACATTGTGGTAGTTCACATGCTCCAAAGGGAAACTTGCTTGTTATTTTGTAAACATGTCATTGTATTTGACAGAAAGAATCTAGATTATTGCACAGAAAATCCACAAAATTCTGCATCCCTTCAGATGATCCTTGCAGTTGAAATTTTCCAACAGAAGGTTCTATCTGCAATACAATATATTGACAACTAGTTTTAGCAAGCTTTCAAAGTGGCATGCTTCATTTTCATAAAATGATGGAGAATATAATTATTTTACTTTCTTTGCCTTTATTTTGAAATTTTTATATTATAGGATAATCTTAATTAATGTTCTCCAGAAATAATGTCCTTGCACACATAGATAACAAAATTTTAAAATCTGTCAGGAACGGGGTAAGTTTTATTGAGCAATAATAGGGTGTGTCCATAGAATTATTGCAGTAGTAGATTTATATGTGAATTTATCTAATACAACAAGCAATTTTTTATTCTTCCTTGCAGTACCAATGAGACATTTTGAAATAAAGTGAATCTACAATTGATGTAGTAAGCAATTTATTATCCACCAATTACACAAGATTTACATTTATCATATTTTTAAATACACTTGATTGCTTCACTTGACCGTCAAGAAAACAATATTATTACTAGGATCAAGTAAGAAATCTAACTAGGAAATTACCTAATTTTCACACCTTTTCTTTCTTTGTCTGGTAAGGAGAACAAGTATTCCAAAGCCAACAATGATTGCAACTTTTATTACCTGAAAGGAAGAAGGTTAAGGAAAAGGGCATTTGATCACTCTTCAAGAATAGTTGACAGCATCAAGTAATTAATTAAAGAGCAACACAACTGCAACCTCCTTTTACATCAAATTAAGAATTAACAACCAATATTTAAAAAAAAAAAGAAAAAGAAAGGGGATAAATGCAACATTGTTGATGCACATTAAATTATGTGGCTTGGGCCCATTGGTGCAGGTGTCAAATGTGAAAGCAGTGATCCTTTTACCTCAAACTACCACTATCAAGATCAAACCAAAATTTAAGACTCAAAATAAGTTGAAAAAACAAAATTTTCCAAATTGAATACTGATCTTAACCTGATTAACTGGCCCACCAGAGTTTTCATCTGCATTATCAGCAGAAGAACCTCTTGTCGTAGAGCCTCTACTTTCCTTAATCCTCTCATGCTTGCTCCCCTTAGTTCCAGTTCTAAAATGCTCTGCATTCTGCCACACAAAAATTAAGATTAACATAAAACTACAAGAAGGAAGAAGAAAATACACCATCAGATTCTCTTAATCAAAAGTTCAGTTTAAATGTTTCAAATTAACTCATTTAAATTTATATGTTTCTATCTGAAGGGAAAACTCAATCTATCATAGTTAATCTAGCGACTAGATTACTTCTAAGTTGCTTAAGTTTACTAAATAGATACAAAACCTTCACATTTCAGGATGCTTCAATCAACATAAAAATCTTTTTAGTTTTTCTTTTTCTTTTTTTTTTCTCTTATCTTATTAACATATGAGAGATCTCATCTTCTCCATTGATTATAGAAACTTAAAGCTTTAGTGAAAGACAATAATTAACCAAATTCATGTCCAAAATTATTTATACCTTCCCCTTATTTTCTAACTGTGACAAATGCAAACTTCTTTGATGGCTTAAGCACTTTTTGTCCTGACTTTCCTCTACACCATTTAAGCTTTTACCACTTGTTGTTATGCACATCTTTCTTGATTCATCTGGGAATATCCAAGCCCCAGAACTTTCAAAAGGATAATACTTGTCCAATTTATTTCTGGCATTCGAATCTGTTCTTTTGTTCACATTCTCTTGCAAGATGGCTGCCGGCTCGGCATCCTGTGACTTATCTTGCTCCAAGTACCGAGTCTTGGATGAATCTTTTCTTTCAATCTTACTTGACTGATATTTTGTTGGAGGTGGTTTAATGTAAGGTCTCATATCCTGTTTTGAGACAAATCACATGTGAACTCCAAAGACTTTACTTTCATACTCCAATAAAATGTTAATGACATTGTAAAGTTGAGCAGTTACTGTATACCTGAGCCATGCCACTTTCGAAAGCACTTATCATCTTCCTCACATTACTAGGAGTTCTCCGCATCGCTCTTTTCACCTCAAAATATTGCGGACTATCTTCTTCCATCATAGGTTGGATTGGATTATTGGTCATAGAATCATTTTGTTCTGATCTTCTTAACCTATTTGCCATTTCTTCTGAACTAAGTATTTCCTGATACTGTCCCTCAGGTGATGACTGATTCATAGGCTTCTTACCCTTGTGAGGCGATTGAGCGAGATTAGCTACTTGCAATACTGGTTTAGTTGATTTATATTGATCTGCAGAGTTCTAAAACATGCGAAATTATCATTAAACAAGCATTATAGTTCACCTCCCAATTTCATCTTGCTGAAACAATGCAAGAGCAAGAGACTGTGATGCATAGTATTTAATCCTTAACTGGTTTTAGTTTCTTCTTGTCAAGCTGAACCCCACCAGCTATGCCTCTAGTATCAGATTCCTTGTTGAAAAGAACAACAGGACCATGTAGCCGAGAAACTGCTTTATGCTGAAGGTGATTCTTTGATTCTTCAGAAGATGGAGCACTTAAAACATCAGGAAAAAGCCTCTGAGGAAATGCAGGACCGAATTTGTAACCATAAAATTTCTTTAAAACTATTTAGTTTTCTTTCTGCTTTTGCTTTAGTTTCTGTTAGAGGATATTGTTAAAGTTTTATCAGATTTTATTTACTAGTCGGTTATTATCATATGTCTCTATATGAGCCTTGTAATGACTTTTATTACTCACCTTTTTCATCACTCGTTAAAATTACTTCTAGTTCTCTCAATCGTTTTCTTATCTTTCTCCGTTACTATGAAGTTCAATATGGTATCAGAACCTTATCACATACCATGAATCCCTAACTTTTCCCTGCATTGTGCTCAATCTAGAGCAATGTTTCCTTTTGATTTTGTCTTTGTTTCTCTCTTTCAGTCTTTCCAAACACCTCTTTTACATTCTCTCCAACACAAAACCTTCATATCAGTTAATTATTTAATTTCCTTTTCACTTTCAATTGAACTTGAATTCTACTTTCAGTTAATTTCAATGAATTTCAGCGGTTTCATTGTTTATTTAATCAGAAAAGTGAGATCAAACCTGAGACCTCATCATTTGTGTGGAAAGGTAATGCATCATTGCCAATAACAGTACTGCTGTCGGTTTCTGCACCTCTTTGACGACTACTAAGAAGCTCATCATGTTTTTTCTTTAGTGCAGATTGTCTCTGAAAAAACAAGAGTGATGTTATTATATATAAACGCCAAGGTTCATATGGAAGCTTATAAGTTTCAATATATCCTCCACTCAACATAATTTGAAGTTATATATATGTAGATGATAACTATAAACATATATCCTATAGGTTGCCATGAAAGGGACTCATCATAACTCTAAATTGCAATCAGCAATAGCAGTGAATGTTACGAGATTCATATATCCTACAGCACAACTGCTATTGTAGTTTAGAACCATGGAATTCACAAAGAAGCTATGAAACTCATTAACCTAGTCTACACCATTATAACTCCAACATCAAATGCTATCTATGCAAGTCAATGTCACCGGAAGATTTCTGTCTATATATAAAATGTACAAAATTCCTTTTACCTAAGCATTAGCATAGAACCAATAAAGTAATCAGCTCTGGCATTTTAACTTAATAATATCATCTTTCATATGAATAAGTTCAATACGAATTGTTTGTATAAGGAAAATACACCATTATGCGAATTCTATCACGCTCTTCGTCGCTAAGGATGAACTGCAACTTCAAATGCAAGTGTCCTTCCCCAAGGGTAAACATGTCTTCCCAAACACCTTTCTCTAATATCAACCTCACATGGATTCCTGCAAGTTAATTTCTATTTCTTGTTACACACTAATTGAATTCGAAAACCAACTGCTAATACTCAAATGGAACAATAATCTGTTACCTGTACGCGCTATTTCATTCCCATCAGCCTCAAGAATCTTTACAATCAAATCATCACGGAGGCTAGTTAAAGGGCTGGTTTAGACAATAAAACAAACATGTTATAGGCACTCTTCAAAAAAAAAGGAAAGAAAACATGGTAGAATTCTCTAAGTTAATCTTACAAAGAATAGTTTCCCTTGTCACTGATTTGGTACTCTATCTTCCCCATGGAAACTGCATGCATCACCACTTTGTTATTATTAGAGGACTTAATTGGGGACAAGTTCTAAAGCATGACCAATTGCATACCCCTTATGGAAGTCGATGAAGATAATGGAAGATCCATGAATTCCAGTACTACAAAATGAAGTTAATGAAATAAAAATAAGAGAATGTTTGAACTAGTATTAATTGAGAGTGTGTGTGTTAGTTAGTGTTAGTACCTGAAACCATGATAGTGCCTGGCATTGCAGAGAGAAGATTCAAAAAAAGACAAGAATTGTGAGTGTTGAAGCAAAAACAAAAGCATAGAGTTTCATTGAATGAGGGAAAGATGAGATAGGGGTATCAAAGAAGAAATGGATATGGTTATCCGATCCAATGAAAAATAAGCTCTTGTCTCTTGTGGTCCTTTGCAACCGTCAAACCATTTATTATCATTAGCCTTAAAAGCTTGATTGCAAAATAACTTGTTAATCGTGTTATAGATGAACGTCACTTTTTATTTTAGCATTGTCCCTTTCTCAATATTCAGAATGCTATTAAACGGGTCACTATTAGAAACTACTATTATTGATAGTAAGTGTACAATGATGCGTAAGCATCTTCTCTATCTTTTCTTAGTGAATTTACACTTGAATTGCTAAGTTTAATCAAGATTTAATATATTTTAGCTACTATGAATGCTACTTTGAGTTGTGTGCATTTTCGTTTATTTCAGGTAGCATTCGAATAGATTTGACGGAGTTTTGTAGCAGAAAAGGAAGAAAGCGAATGATGCTGTCAACCCCGACCTCCTTGCACTCAAACAGAAATAACTTGAGCTATAGAGAACCAATTGACGTGATTGCAGCGGCATTGGAAAGCTAACTTCCAGAGCTTTCCAACGACATATAATAGTATATCATTTTCTTCCATTTCATACGTACAACCCCACGCTGAACTTGAGGAACTCCAAATTCAGCGCCAGATCAAAAGCTCCAAAGAAAGTTTGTGCGCATCACTCCACGCTGAACTTAGGTTAATCCAAGTTCAGTGTGGACTCAAGAAAAAGCACGAGTTTAGTCACTGCCTCCTCCATGCTGAACTTGGGAATTCTCAAGTTCAGCGTGGACCTTAATGAAGGAGTGGTCCCCAATGCGTTCCAAAGGCTACGAGAATCAATTAATTTATTTTGGTTAAACTTTTATTTTATTTATAATTAGGAAAAGATATTATTTTAGTTTTGGAAAATATATTTTACATTAATTAGGATTAGATATAAAAGGGAAAAGAATCAGCCCTTCGAACTCTTCTCTTCTCTTCTACCTCATTTCGCAATTTACAGTTTTCAGAATCCTAATTTTTCTCTTTGAATCATGAGCAACTAAACCTTCACTGTTAAGGTTAGGAGCTATGTCTATTGTATGGATTGATACTATTACTTTTCTATTTTAATTCATGTACTGATTTATAATTCAAGAATTGTTTTTGTTCTTTATCTTATGAATCTGGGTGGAACAGAAGTATGACCATGGTTCTAACTGAGTTCTTGTATAACCTAGAAAAGCTCTTTACTTGAACAACAGCTTGAAAACATATTCTTCTAAATTTCTAATTATCCGAACTTAACGGGATACTTGACATATAATCCTCTTATATTTGGGTGATTAGGATTTCTGTGGTATGTAAACTAGAATTGAACTTCACCCTCTAATTGGAATTAAGTGACCAAGAAATTGGCGGTTGATGAATGTTAGAGGAGACTAAAAAGGTCTAATGAATTAGGGTTTAGTCACATATAGTTTGCCATGAATTGAATCTTGCATGATTAAAATAGTTAGTAAGAAAAGTCAATCCGGAAGATAGATAACTCTGAAGCATTAACTATTTCTCTATATATTATTTACATCTTGTTTACTGTTGCTTTCTGATATTCTGAATTTACTGTTAATGCGTTTGAACTCTCAAAATACCATTTTCTGCTTGTCTAACTAAGTAAATTAATCAACCATTGTTGCTTAGTCCATCAATCCTCGTGGGATCAACCCTCATTCACTTGAGGTACTGGTGCACGAAATTGCAATCACACTTTTGCAACTCGTACCACTAACCAGCAAGTGCACTGGGTCGTCCAAGTAATACCTTACGTGAGTAAGGGTCGAATCCCACGGAGATTGTTGGCTTGAAGTAAGCTATAGTTATCTTGTTGATCTTAGTCAGGATGCCAATAGGGTTCTTTCGTTTTAATTGTAAAAAGTCAAAGGGCATAAAATAAATACTTATTGTGCAATAATGGAGAATATGTTGGAGTTTTGGAGATGCTTTGTCCTCTTTATTTCAGCTTTTCTCTTGTACTCCTCTTCACACACGCAAGGCTCCTTCCATGACAAGCTGTATGTAGGGTGTCACCGTTGTCAATGGCTACTTCCCATCCTCTCAGTGAAAATGGTCCAAATGCTCTGTCACAGCACGGCTAATCATCTGTTGGTTCTCGATCATGTCGGAATAGAATCCATTGATTCTTTTGCATCTGTCACTACGCCCAACAATCGCGAGTTTGAAGCTTGTCACAGCCATTCAATCCTTGAATCCTACTCGGAATACCACAGACAAGGTTTAGACTTTCTGGATTCTCATGAATGCCGCCATCAATTCTAGCTTATACCACGAAGATTCTAATTAAGGAATCTAAGAGATACTCATTCAATCTAATGTAGAACGGAGGTGGTTGTCAGGCACACGTTCATGGATTGAGGAAGGTGATGAGTGTCACGGATCATCATCTTCTTCATGGTGAAGCGCGAATGAACATCTTAGATAGGAACAAGCGTGTTTGAATGGAAAACAGATATAATTGCATTAATTCATCGAGACGCTGCAGAGCTCCTCACCCCTAACAATGGAGTTTAGAGACTCATGCCGTCAAAGAGTATATAATTCAGATCTAAAAATGTCATGAGATACAAAATAATTCTCTAAAAGTTGTTTAAATACTAAACTAGTAACCTAGATTTACAGAAAATGAGTAAACTAAAATGGATAGTGCAGAAATCCACTTCTGGGGCCCACTTGGTGTGTGCTGGGGCTGAGACTTAAGCTTCTCACGTGCATGGGCTGTTTCTGGAGTTGAACGCCAGGTTGTAACCTGTTTCTGGCGTTGAACTTCAACTTGTAACCTATTTCTGGCGCTGAACGCTAGACTGCAGCATGGAACTGGCGTTGAACGCCAGTTTACGTCATCTATCTTCGTGCAAAGTATGGACTATTATATATTTCTGGAAAGCCCTGGATGTCTACTTTCCAACCCGATTGAGAGCGCGCCAATTGAACTCCTGTAGCTCCAAAAAATCCATTCCGAGTACAAGGAGGTCAGAATCCAATAGCATCAGCAGTCCTTTTTCAGCCTAAATAAGATTTTTGCTCAGCTCCCTCAATTTCAGCCAAAAAATACCTGAAATCATAGAAAAACACACAAACTCATAGTAAAGTCTAGAAATATGATTTTTGCCTAAAAACTAATAAAAATCTACTAAAAACTAACTAAAACATACTAAAATATACATGAAATTATCCCCAAAAAGCGTATAAAATATCCGCTCATCAGGTACTAATTGGTACGACCCGGTGCACTTGCCGGTTAGTTTGTGGGTTATAAATTTCGCACCAAACTTTTGGCGCCGTTGCCGGGGATTGACCGTGATTAACAACTATTAGTTGTTTGATTGCTTAGATTAGGCATTTTAGTTTTAATTTTTATTTAATTTTTGCTTCATTATTTTCAAAAATTGAGTCCTATTATTTTTTCTTAATTTCTGAAAATAATTTTGGTGTTTCCTAGTTATTTTATTTTATTTTTTCTTATTTATTTAGCTCCATAATTTCAAAAATTTTTGTCCTAAATTTACTAGTAATTTTTTAATTTTAGTTATTTATTTTAATTAGTATTTTTATTTTATTTCTTTACACAGGTTACCTCACAGGGAATTCTCTACACTCTGATGTAGAGAGTCCCATCTTTTCTTGTCTTATGTCTGTTTATGAGCAGGAACAGGGACAAAGAACCTCTTTTAGACTTTGATCCTGAACCTGAAAGAACTTTTAGGCGGCGTTTGTAAGAAGCCAGACTTTACAAGGCTGCAGAGTCCAATATAGATCATAATAATGCTGCTAATGCCAATATGGCAAATTCGAATGGGAATGAGCAACCTAGAAGAGTGCTTGACTCTTACACTACTCCTAATGCAGATCTTTATAGAAAAAGTATTGTGGTGCCCCCTATAGCTGCAAACAACTTTAAGTTGAAGCCACAACTAGTCACCCTTGTGCAACAAAACTGTCAGTAACATGGACTCTCTCAGGAAGACCCAAATCAGTTTATTTCTAATTTTTTACAGATTTGTGATATTGTGAAAACTAATGGAGTGAACCCTGAGGTGTACAAACTCATGCTCTTTCCATTTGCCTTGAGGGATAGAGTAAAGCTATGGTTAGATTCTCAACCCAAGGAGAGTTTGGATACTTGGGAAAAGGTTGTTACTGGGTTTCTTACTAAATTTTTCCCACCAAAGAAGCTGACTAAGCTTAGGGTGGAGGTTCAGACCTTCAGACAAAAGGATGGTGAGACCCTCTATGAAGCTTGGGAGAGGTACAAGCTGCTGACTAGGCAATGCCCTCCGGACATGTTCTCTAAATGGACTTAACTAGATATCTTTTATGAAGGCTTGGGCAAAATGTCCAAGATGTGCTTAGCTAATTCTGCATGTGGTTCATTGCACATGAAGAAGACACCGGAGGAAACTATTGAGCTTATTGAATTGGTTGCTAGTAACCAATATTTATATTCATCTAACAGGAATCCTTTGAACTCTGAAGCTCCTCAAAGGAAAGGTATTTTGGAAGTGGATGTTGTTGATACTCTTCTTGCTCAGAACAAACTTTTGTCTCAGCAAATAAATCTAATTACTCAACAGTTGAGTGGAATGCTAGTTTCAGCTGTCAACACTCAGAATGCACATCAAGAGGTCCCTTATAACATGACAAGTAATTCTATGCAAAATGAGAATTATGTTTATGCTCTATCTTCCACATAACAGGTCAATTACATGAGGAATGCTACTAGAAACCCAAATAATGATCCGTACGCCAAGACCTATAATCAGGAGTGGAGAAATCACCCAAATTTAGGATGGAGAGAGTAACCTCAGAGGCTACAGAATTTTAATAATAATTCTAGGGGTGATTTTCAACAGAATAATTTTAATAACCACCAGTTTCAGTCATCTGAGCAAGCAACTTCTCAACCCAGCAGAACAATGATTTAGAAGCAATATTGGCAAGTTTTAGACAGGAAACCAGAGCATCAATCAAGAATTTGGATATTCAGATGGGTCAATTAGCCATAAAAGTTAACGAAATTAATCAGAGGACCACTAATAGCCTTCCTGGTAACACAATTCCAAATCCAAGAGAGGAATGCAAGGCTATCACCTTAATAAGTGGACAAGTGGCAAGTTTCGGAAGTACAAGTTAATGAGGAGCCAGTTGAAAAAGAAGCTCCAGAGGAGAAGAAGGAAGAAGTAGAGCACGTCCCTCCAAAGCGTGCAGACAACCCATTCCCAGACTCTCTTGACACTTATCCTACATTGCCAAAGGTTCCTGAGTACAAGCCTAAAATGCCATATCCTCAGACTTCAAAAGGAGACCAAAGACAAGCAGTTTTTAAAGTTCTTGGAAGTCTTCAGAAAGTTGCAAATCAATGTTCCTTTTGCTGAGGTTTTGGAGCAAACGCCTCTCTATGTCAAATTCATGAAGGAGTTGTTGTCAAAGAAGAAGCCTTTAAAGGGAGATGAGACAGTGGTCTTGACTAAGGAATGCGGTGCCATAATTCAGAATAACTTACCAAAGAAGATGCCAGATCCAGGGAGCTTTCAAATTCCATGTACCATTGGGAGCACAACCTTTGAGAAAGCGTTATGTGATCTGGGAGCAAGCATCAATTTAATGTCCTTGTCTGTGATGAAGAAGCTGCAAATCCAAGAGGCACAACCCACAAGGATAGCATTATAGATGGTAGACAAATCTATAAAGCCTGCATATGGATTAGTGGAAAATATCTTGGTCAAAATGGGTAAGTTCTTCCTCCCAACAGATTTTGTGATTCTTGACATGGGAGAGGATGAGAATGCCTCTATAATTCTGGGAAGACCTTTTCTAACCACTGGGAAAGCTCTAATTGATGTAGAAGTGGGTGAACTAGTGCTTAGAGTGCATGATGAGCAACTAGTCTTTCATGTATTCAAAGATGTACATTTACCAGGTGAAGGAGAGATGTGCATGCAGACTGAACTTATTGATCCAAACCTTCAAGAACCTCCCTGATGATGCACAACAGAATCTGCACCTCAAACCTCCTTTGGTGACAATCAATAAAATTTTTCCTAACATCAAACCTAAGTTTGGCGTCGGGAATGCATCATCCACCAAGGGAGATGGTCCTAAAAAGAAAGTACACAGAGGATGGAAAAATAAAAAAGATCCCCACTAAAGATTTCTCCCCAGGAATGAAGGTGGTGTTGACTAGCAATCCAGTGTGGACTTATATAGTAAATAGAATCCTCTCTGTGGAGCTTATTGAGCTACGTTATGCGGACACAGGGAGAAGATTCACAATGAAGGGTGAAGAACTGAGCCCCTATGATCCTCCTCCTTAGAGGAACTAACCATCAAGCTAGTGACAGTAAAGAAGCGCTTGTCAAGAGGCAACCCGATAATTTCGTATCCTTAGTTATTTTCCCGTTGTGTTGATTATATTATTTGTTTGATTTTTATTGAGTTTTTACTGTTTTTCCTTTGTTTTACGTGTATTTTGATCATGTAGAAATTTTAGGATAGGAACCGGACACTTAGAAATTTTTTTGCCAACCCTCAAGACATCTAATTCGGATTGGTTGGCGTTAAACTTGAGACTTCCAAGTTCAGCACCAGCTGTTACATGAATCAGGGCAAATTGGGTCTGTATGGTCCACGTTGAACTTGGGCCATTCAAGTTCAGTGTGGTGTGTGTGCGTAAAAGAGGAATTGATTCTGCAAGGTCCACGCTGAACTTGGGATATTCCAAGTTCAGCATGGAGAACAACGTAAATTATGGTGCAAATTGGCCAAGAGGTGACGCTGAACTTAGGCCATTCATGTTCAGCGTGGTGTGTGCGTGCGAAAGTGATATTTGTTTCTGGAAAACCCACGCTAAACTTGGAAATTTTCAAGTTCAGCGTGGAGAATGACAAGATAGTAGCGTAACACTGAGCCAAGAGTCTATGCTAAACTTGGGCCAATCAAATTCAGCATGGAGACTATGAAAAAAAAGAGAAGGGAGAGGGGTTGGCGCTAAACTTGGTGTACACCAAGTTCAGCGTAAAGACTGCATATCACATGCGAAGCAGGTGACACTGAACTTACCTTTCTTTAAATTCAGTGTGGATTCAGTCAATATGGTGTATAATCATTCGAATCCCCAACAAATCTCCCCCATCTTGGTCCCACATCAATCCCATATATTCCTTCATCCCCCACATCAACCCCTGATTCCCCCTACTTTTTCACTCCTTCCCCATATATTCCCAAGCCCCCTCCTTGTTAAAAAACCCATACACTCCTAAACCCCCTCTTTTATATATATATATATATATATATACTCACACGTGGCGTAACTTGAAAAAATTTTTTAGAAGGACCAAAAATCTTATATATATATATATATATATATACACACACACGTGGCAGAATTTGAAAAATTTTTTTAGAAGACCAAAAATCTTAATAAAAAATTATACAATAATATTTATATTAAAATAAAATTTATAAATATAATTATTTTATTTTTAAATTTATTATTAATATGTAGGATTATATATGATTAAGATTAATAAAAAATAATTCTGATTTTGATTAATAAAAAATTTTATTTAGGTTAATAAGTCAATTTGATTTTAAATAAAAAATCAATTTAAAAAAATTAGGTTTTACATAAAAAAATAATTTTTGCATATAAAAATTTATTTTTATTTAAAAAACTAATTTTTTATTTAAAAACTGATTTTTTTAAAAATTGATTTTTTATTTAAATTATATAAAATTAATTATAATTTATAAATTATTTTTTAATATTTTAAAAATTAATTTTATTTTTGATAATATTTATCTCTAAAAAATCTTAAGAATAATTATTTTTATTATTACTTTTATTATAAATTAAATAATATAATACAACAAAACAAAGTCTTAAATAATTTCTAATAAAATAAAAATATCAAAATTTATTAATATAAACAGTGTTATATTATAATGACATTAAATTTATAAAATTGATTTAAAAATAAAATAATAACTTTTTATTAATAACTGATATTACTACTAGTTATATTATAATTTTTATTATTCTAAAAATAAAATAATACATGAAATTATATGAGAAGGTAAATATAATTTAGTGTTAATTATATAATGATATTTAATTTGTAACGTTGATTTAAAGATATGTCACTTATTGATTTAAAGATATGCTATTTGTTATGTTAAATAGAATAGAATAAAAAGTTTAAAAAAATGATGAAGATGGACATAAAACTCAAATACATAAATTAAAAGTATATCAATTTAATCAAACAAGCTAATTTTATTTTCTTTAAAATAAAATTATTAATATTTTTACAAAAATTTTGGGCTATGACCCCTTGTCCACACAAAACTCTGCCATGCCACTGATAATAACCCTTTATATAACATATATATAATTATAATACTACCCCCTATATACGTATATAGGTGTTTTTTTTTGTTTATATATATATATATATATATATATATATATATATATAAAGGGGGAGGGGGCTCTTGTCTTTTTATTATTTTATTTTTTTATAATAATATTTATTTTTACTCTTTTATATATCTTTTTATGTCCCTTCTTGCTTTCAATTTTTTTTTATTTGAGAATAAATAAATTTTTAAGTTTGGTGTTGTCACTTCGCTCATGACTTTTCTGTTTATTCTTATGGTTCCAAAGGGAGGCGAATCATCTTCACGGAGGAGCACAGCCTTAAGAATGTGACAGCCACTAGGATATCTGAAGTGGTTTGAGTTTCTTTCATTTTATATTCCTTCCCGTTCTTACTATGTTATATTCCAGTTTTTTGCTGTTTTGTTTTAGTTATTGCATGATCATTTGTTATTTCAATTCCTATGTCTAGTTTAATTTGCTATTTTTTATTTTGATATTTGATTTTAATTCTGAAAGAGTATCTCATGTATTGTTCACTGAGCTTGAAATTAAAAGAAAAGAAAGAAGAAAAAGATGTAATGCATGAGTAAGAGAGTTTATAACAAAAAGTAGTCTCATTTAATTAAATGTGGTGGTGTTCTTTGTGATTCTGAATGTATGACATGAATCGTGCATGTTTAAATTTGAATCAAGGAATGCTAATGTATAAGGAAAAGGAATCTAGAGAACTATTATGAATTTTCTGAAATTGGTGAAAGTTGATCCTTGAAGCAAAAGAAATAGTAAATGAAGAATAAAAAGCAAGGTCCAAGACTCTGAGCATCAATGACTAGGGAGGTCAGACATGATTAAAAGCTCAAAGAGTTGTTTCTCTAGTCATATGCTTGTGGTGTTCTTGTGTCAAGTAATCCTTGAGACAAAACATTTAGAGTCGAGGCCAATTGCATTTAGCAGAGTATGCCAAAGGCTTTGAGCACCACTGTCTAGTAGTAGCTGAAAGAAAAATCAGAACTTAAAGAGAGTTCCTCAGTTAAGTGCTTGTGGTGTTCTTGTGTCAATTAACCCTTGAGACAGAAAATTTAAAGTCACGGCTAGACTCAAGGTGCAAAGCACCAATTCATTAAGAAGTAAAGGATGTATGCTGTGTTCAAGGATTAAACTAGAGTACAAAGAGTAAAGAATTCATAATATGATCCGGATTCTAATTCCGAATGACAGTGACATTCCTCTGATTCAAAGAAGAATGAGATGCCAAAACTGTTCAGAATTACAATAGATAAATCCCACTTTAAGAAGAGACATGAGCATAACTGAACTCTCACTTCTCATGCAAATTCACATCTTGATCATGTACTAATTTTGGTTGCTTGAGCACAAGCAACAATTCAATTTTGGTGTTGTGATGCGTGAGCATCTTCTCTATCTTTTCCTAGCGAATTTGCACTTAAATTGCTAAGTTTAATTAAGATTTAATATATTTTAGCTACTATGAATGCTACTTTGAGTTGTGTGTATTTTCGTTTATTTCAGGTAGCATTCGGATGTATTTGACGGAGTTTAGTAGCAGAAAAGGAAGAAAGCGAATGATGTTGTCAACCCCGACCTCCTTGCACTCAAATAGAAATAACTTGAGCTACAGAGTTCCAATTGACGTAATTTCAGTGGCATTGGAAAGCTAACTTTCAGAGATTTCCAACGATATATAATAGTATATCCTTTTTTCCATTTCATATGTACAACCTCACGTTGAACTTGAGGAACTCCAAGTTCAGCGCTAGATCAAAAGCTCCAAAGAAAGTTTGCACGCATCACTCCACACTGAACTTAGGTTTATCAAGTTCAGCGTCGACTCAAGAAAAAGCACGAGTTTAGCTACTGCCTCCTCCACACTGAACTTGGAAATTCTCAAGTTCAGCGTGGACCTTAATGAAGGAGTGGTCCCCAATGCGTTCCAAAGGCTACGAGAATCAATTAATTTATTTTGGTTAAACTTTATTTTATTTATAATTAGAAAAAATATTATTTTAATTTTAGAAAATATATTTTACATTAATTAGGATTAGATATAAAAGGGAAAAGAATCAGCCCTTCGGGCTCTTTTTTTCTCTTCTACCTCATTCCATAATTTACAGTTTTCAGAATCCTAGTTTTTCTCTCTGAACCATGAGCAACTAAACCTCCACTGTTAAGGTTAGGAGCTCTGTCTATTGTATGGATTGATACTATTATTTTTCTATTTTAATTCATTTACTAATTTATAATTCAAGAATTGTTTTCGTTCTTTATCTTATGAATCTGGGTGGAACAGAAGTATGACCTTGGTTCTAATTGAGTTCTTGTATAACTTGGAAAAGCTCTTTACTTGAACAATAGCTTGAAAATATATTCTCCTAAATTTCTAATTATCCAGACTTAACGGGATACGTGACATATAATCATCTTATATTTTGGTAATTAGGATTTCTATGGCATATAAACTAGAATTGAACTTCACCTTTTTAATTGGAATTAAGTGACCAAGGAATTGGTGGTTGATGAATTTTAGATGAGACTAAAAAGGTCTAAGGAATTAGGATTTAGTCACATATAGTTTGCCATGAATTGAATCTTGCATGATTAAAATAGTTAGTAAGAAAAGTCAATTCGAAAGATAAATAACTCTGAAGCCTTAACTGTTTCTCTATATATTATTTACATCTTGTTTACTATTATTTTCTGATATTCTGAATTTATTGTTAATGCGTTTGAACTCTCAAAACACCATTTTCTACTTGTCTAACTAAGTAAATTAATCAATCATTGTTGCTTAATCCATCAATTCTTGAGAGATCGACCCTCATTCACTTGAGGTACTACTTGATACGACCCGATGCACTTACCGATTAGTTTGTGTGTTATAAATTCCGCACTATAGAACCAAATGCACTAGGAACTGAAGTAGTCTTAAAGGAGCTAGCTAAAGTAACTACACATTTTTGTTTCAATATTGTGTCCACATTTTTTTAGAGAATATATCGAAAAAAGAAAAAAATTTGTCTTGATATAAAAGATGGATTTGGCTATGGTGGTGAAAGTATCAAGTGGTCCTTAAAGGACACTTTAATTTGATTCCAAATGTGTGGCTGTTGATCAATCGCACAGGTTAGTATGTGTTTTTATATTCTTACCCAAAGTTTACATTAATTATAAAGAAGCCTCAGTCATTAATAAAAGCATTGTTATTCAGATGCAATTAGGAAAGGGTTAAGTTTATGGATTTTTTGTAAGTATGTTCAAAATATCTCAGCTTTCACTGCTATGAAAGGGTAAGCCTCCCCTGAACCAAAGAAATCTACAACACCTCAACTCAGTATCACATTTCAACACAAAATTCACTTTACAACCCATTAAAACTGTGAAAAATAACCTCATGACATGTCTGTTTGCTCCAACAAAGGAAAGAAAATTAACAAGGTGAAATATACGGCACTCATTAAAAATTAGGGGTTGTCGTTATAGGGTTCCCAATTCCTACCTCAAACATTCATACAGTACAAAACTGCACTAACCTCGTGGATCTGAATCGTTGGATCTGGTGGATGGAAGGCGGAACAAAGAGATGTTGATATGAGTGTGCTGAGATTCAACCCTAGTCCGTCAGATCAAGTGGTCGAAGATACTCCTTTCATGTTGCTCAGTCGAAGCCATTTCTCCCTGGAGCTGTTGTTTTTTCTTGTTCGATGGTATATGCCTTTTCACACGATGTCGTTTTGCTCGTTTCCAGTGTTACAGTAGTCATCTAAATCATCAGCAAATTTATCTCCAAACACTTTCTTAAACACCGCTTTTGAACTAAATTAACATTTATAATTCAACCTCTATAACTTTTTTATTTTATAAAACCTCTCTGGTCCTTAGAAGATCACATTATTCTTTTTTATAGTAGAATCAGCCATAAAAGATTATTACAAACTCTAATTGATCATAAGTATATTCTAACAAGTGCGTTGCAAACTTTATACAAAGTTGGTCTCTAGTTTGGATAAAAAGGGAATATTTACCATACAACTTGATTAAGTATTGGAGCAACCATGGGTGTTGGAATATATAAGTTCAAATTTAAACTTAAGCTTGGTGATATTTATAAGCTTATGAGTCCAGCCATTTTAGAAGCAAGTTTAACTTACTTATTCTAACCCTATTAAAATATGCTATTTAGTAGATAATTAGTCTAATCCAGTTAATTTGTTTTACTTATATACTAGTTATAAATTAAAATAATTTTCGATTTTCTGCAAGTATTAGCAAGATATATAGAAGTTGACAAAATTTTGCATTTGTTTTGCAGATTGTGTCTCGAAAGTCGTAACGCATAAATTGGTTTTAGTTGTCTAATTTACTAACCTTCATTATGAACGTGGTATGAATTTTGCTTTACTTGAATGAATACATTTTCCATCTTCTATAAAAAAATAATAATAATAAAAAATAATAAAAAATAAAAAAAAAACATTTTCCATCAACATATATTAGGTGACCAAGTATTCATTGCAACTAAGTTTAACCAAGTTTTATCATATATGATGCAATCATTTTCTTTATCACACGACTTATAAGTTATAACTCAACCTCGTTCTCACTTCCTTCATTAAGTTTAGTTATCTTTTGTTTCTCATTTTTCAGTTCTTTTGCTCTTTATTCGTCTTCCTTTTTCTTAAGAATGTTGATGAGTTTAAGAGAAAAATATAGTAGTATCATTAATTATATTAAAAAAAGTAAAGTATCGTTTTTGTCTTCAACGTTTGGGGATAAGTCTTAAAGTTGTCTATAACGTTTCAATCGTCCTAGCTAAATCTCTAACGTTTCAAAATTGACTCAATATTGTCCTGTCGTTAAAAATTCGTTAACTGAATTCACTATAAGAAAAAGCGTATTTTTTGACGTAAAATATCGACGGCTATCTCCCTCGTCGATATTTTTCGACGACTTGCTGTAGATATTTTAAAAAAAGATAATTAAAAATAAACTAATAAAATCGACAGTCTGACGTTAATTTTTTTATGTTGCATTAAATCTTTTTAACTATCGTCATAGTGTCGACGAATTGGGGCTGAAAATATTTTATTCTAAAATCGACGGACGTAAAGTCTATTTTTATATTTAAAATATCAACAAAGATCCGTCAATAAATTTAAATGGTCTAGATTACTCTCTAAAATAAAATAGATGGTGTGAATTTAATGCATAAAATAAAATAGACGCAAAAATCATTACTTTTTTTTAAATTAAAATCGACAGTAATACTGTCTATTTTTATTGCTAAAAGCACCCTCCCTACGTCCAATTCCGGCCTCCAAGTCCATAAACACCATTATTCTCCCAAATTCCTCACCAACCCTCATTTTATCCTTTTCTTTTCTGCATTCCTCACCAATTCACCACCAAGTTCAAAAACAACCCTCATTCTCTTCTGCCGGCGTCACGGTTGCGCCGCCGTCACTCCGTTTGCTTCGCGCTCTGTTGCTGCCGTGCCCTGCGGTAAGAAGCTTTCAATGCCCTGCGGTAATAATCTCATGCCCGAAGGTTCATCCTTTTCCCCTGATGAAACTGATATTCCAAAGGGACTAATTAGTGGTCCATTCAATCAATGCCCTGCGGTAAGAAGCTTTCAGTTATGAGTTAGAAATTACATTTATTAGTAAAAGATACTAATAAATGAATGAATGCAGGGGCACGAGCCATTTGTTTCATATGAGGGTCTTGAGCAGCTGCACCGGTTCTTGTTTGTTCTTGGGATCACTCATGTTCTATACAGTTGTCTGGCAGTCGGTTTGGCAATGAGCAAGGTTGGTCGGCAATAGACTTTTCCAGCTTATTATGGGATCATTTGCTTGTTTCAAGCACATGTTGTTGTCTTCTTTGCTTTGGCTCATTTTTAGTTGTCTGTGGATTTTTACATTTTTAGTAGAACAATTAATTTCATACATGCATGTTATATGTATACTGGACTTTGCCTTTTGTGATATTGAACTTTCAATACTCTCTTAACTTGCATGGATCCAGTCGCTACACATGGCAACAGACTTACCACTGTTGCTGTTGATTCGCCTCTTCTCTCAACAATCGTTCTATCGATCTCGGCAACATCGTAAGTATTCTCTCTTTACTCTCTCTGCATAAAACAGGTTGTGAGGTTTTCGCTTTTCGTTTTGCTTTGCTCGGATTTATATTTTTAAGAGCAATTGGTTAATCTAAATAATAATTGAGACTAATAATTTTTAGCATAAAAAATAGAAAATTAGTTAGTATTGATTAAATATACATGTACCAAGATGGTGAAGAAGTAGTTGTGAGAACTGTTTGCTGTTTGATAATCTGACATTTTTCATTGTTGGTTAAATCTTCGTTTGTTTTAGTTTAATCGTTTGAGTAAAGTTAGGGAACCAAAAGCATATCAGCCAAAACTCAGCCAAATACCTTTGGATGAATTCAAAATTTTTACGAGTTAATATATATATGGATGTTTCTTCTACTAAGTATTAGAATGTTTCTTTTTCATATTAAATAGATGTTCTTTTATATATTTTTTGAATTTGTGATTGTTAGAAGTGGATAGATTAATGTGAGAAAAAAGAGGAAGATTTTTATAGGTTTTAATTAGGTTTACTTAATCAATTTAAAATTTTTTAAATTTTGAATTTAAAAAATTTAAAATTAATTAATTATTGATATAAATTAATATAGTTTTGTTTAGTTTTTGGCTGATAAACTTTTGGTTCCTTATACTTTTCCTAATCGTTTTCATTTTCAATATACAGGTAATTCATCAAAAGTATAGAATTTCCTATTATGAAATCATTAATGATTTATGCCCTGTAAGTCGATATCCATTTCAATCTTCATAGTGCCTTTTTTCCTCCTTTTTTTTTTGTTATGAAGGCACTTTGAGATTATGCTTATGCATATGATCATGAAAGCATTATTTCTTTTTATCTCTTCATCCGTGTCTTTTCATTTTCTGTATGTCTCTCTCATGTCTTTTTCCACCAACTCTTGGTACTATTACGGCAGATCCTAAGTATCCAGCAGCTGTATAGAATATGCTCGCTTTACTGGGATGCTAACTACAATACTCGAAGCGTATCTCCTGATGTAAGTCTGTATCTATATTGCGTCTGAATTCAGTGACAGGGGCATAGCTGAAGTTTATGCATTCGATTAATGCAATTTTTCTTCAGGTCCTTTCGAGCATGAGGATGCTTATGGTCAAGGACTCCAATAATGCTCAGAATGATTCTTTCTTGTTGGATGATAGCTCCAGGTTAGATTGCTTCCAAATGGAATGAGATTTAATAACATAACATGAACTTTGTGTGAAAACTTATATAGCAGGCTCATATCTTTCAGTTTTTTGGCCTAAAGTTGAGATGTTAACTAGGAAAATTGGTGACATGTTTACTTTCTTTCACAGCATTCCTTTCTCAGTGGATGACCTGTCTATATCACTGCAAGAGAAGGATTTCTTAGAGATGAAACTGGCGGACGAGCTTCTCGAGAATCCAGACTTCCAATTTTTAAATGAGTAGTAGGCATAGTCACAAATGTTTTTTTCTGCTTGTTTCTAGTGAAGTTGTTGACATATTAAGTTTCTAATTAATGCATGTTTTGAGTTCATTATATATGTGTTTCTTGTTCCTGGTTGGGGGGAAGGGATTTACCAGGCATCAATGTGACTCATTTAATAACTGAGTCATTCTTTTAAAGGGTAAGTTCATGGTCTTTACAATCCCTTTATTATGTCAAGATACATTCTTAAAACTAAAAATACGATATTATTAGCTATTAAACTTATATAACATCCTTATGTCATGACTGTTATCTGCTAGTTCCAGCAAACTAATTTGCCTTGATTTGTCTTCTGTTGTTCATGTATTGTGGGTGAATTTATTTTTTATTCTTTATTCAATCTATTAACCGGAATTCATATAAAATTTGCAGGCTCTTATGAAAAATTCAACTGACGCCACGAAGGAATCAAGGGTCCCTGAGATTTTACATTTGGTGAGTTATCTGTGATATGTAATTTAGACAGACATAGTCATCTTAATTGTTTCTAATTTAACATATTGAAAGTTATTGCTCCACATAACCTTGTTAAGACGAATCAAATGCTAAATTTTCTTTGTACAAGCATTAGAATACGTGGAAGAAAGGACCTGATATTTTATTCTAGTGAAAATACCTATTATTTTGTTTAGAGTTTTTATGTTTGATGATTATTTATTATTTTGATAAGTTTGTAAATTCATTATTTTTATATTCAGAAGTTTATTTATCTAATATTTTGTATAAATTTTATTTCTATATTTAAAGGTTTATTTGTATTAATTGTCTACTAATTTTCAAATAGAAAAAAATAATTAAAAAATTATAGATATTAAAATCGATGGTAGTATTGTCGCTTTTTAAATTTAAAATAGATAAAAAAACAAAACAAAATACAGACACAGAATTTGTAGCTATCTAAGTAGTTAAATCGACGGTTATTTTGTCGATTTTATTAAATCAAATATCAACAAAAGGTCTGTCAATTTTATATAATAATATCGACGGCTTTGTTGTCGATTTTATTAAGCATTTGTCGGTATCCAAATAATTAAATCGACGGTTTTTTTTGTCGATTTTATTGAATCAAATATCGACAAAGTGTCGTCGATTTTGAATAATAATATGACGGCAATGTTGTCGATTTTAAAAAGAAGGTAAAATTTCCAAACACATATTATAGACGGAAACGCTGTCGATTTTATTAAATTATTGTTGACGGCTACGCTAGCCGTTGATTTTATTAGAATTTTGAAAAATCGACAAGATTAATAGCGACCATCTCTACCGTCCATTTTTAATATTATCGACGGCTTAGCCGTCGATTTTAACAATGTTTCTTGTAGTGATTGACGGCGGGACAAAATTGAGACGATTTTGAAACGTTAAGGACTTAAATACGACGAAAACGATAAATAAAAATAAATTTTAATTTAATTTTATCTTTTAATAATATCAATTTTTTACTGTACATAGTATTCAATTATTTTTTAATTACATCTAAATAAATTGTACTTAATTACATTACTTTCATTTTAAATAAATTTATTTTTTTTATAATTTTAAAGAATTTTAATACATTAGATACAAAAGGCATAATTTATATTTTATTGTATATATATTATTTTTTCTTTTTCGCAAATTTATATACTAGTCATTCTACAAACATTTTATGATAACTAAAAATTTTTAAGAGTAAAATTATATAAAAAAAGTTAATTTATTTAGAATGAAAGTGATATAATTAAGTGTAATTTACCTAGATATGATTAAAAAATAATTGAATATAATGTATAGTAAAAAATTGATATTATTGAAGAATAAAATTAAAATTTATTTATATGTATCGTTTTTGTCCTCAATGTTTTTGTCCTATTTAAGTCCCTAACGTTTCAAAATCGTCTCAATGTTGTCCCGCCGTCAATTCTGTTAATGGATTCCTAACGGCAGGACAACATTGAGTCAATTTTGAAACGTTAGGGACTTAAATAGGACGATTGAAACGTTATGAACAATTTTGTGACTTATCTTAAACATTGAGACAAAAACGATACTTTACTCTTAAAAAAAAGCACACATATTAACTCAAATAAAAAAGCTATATAATACAAAATAGAACTTAAATAGTATTGAAACTTAAGAGTGTATTTAGTTTGTATTTTTATTTTTAGTATTTTCTGTTTTTATAATTTTATGAAGGAAAAAAAAGAAAAAAGTGAAAATACAAAACAAAATTTTATTATTTTTATTTTTTTATAAAATTCAGAAAACAAAAAGTACTAAAAATAAAAAATAAAAAATAAAAACAAAAATCGAACACACCCTAAATTTACATAGAAGAGAAAATATCTACAAAAATAAATGATATTTGTATTATTTTTATATCTATTTCTCTTGTATATCTTTCTTTTGTAGTATAAAATACAATTTTTTTTTGTTTACTTGTTATCAATCACTTTTAATGTTAAAATCAAAAGATACAAAAAAATAATAGATATTATAACGTTTCTTCTCATCAAAATAAACATCAAAGACAGAAGTATAATTGCTTTCTTGAGAACAAAACCTCTTGTTTGAAGACTATTTGTCACACTGCATACAAACACAAACATGATACGTAAAGACTAAAGAGTATTATGGTTTCTAGTTTTCTCCATCCCAAAGATCATCAATAACGAATCCACCGGGTGGTGCACAATTCTTTACCTTGCGCTCCTGTTTGATTTGATTAATCTTTTGGTAGTCATCATTTGTGAGTGAAAAGTCAAATATTTCTAAGTTCTGTTTCATTCTTTCCTTATTGTAGCTCTTCACTATGAAAGTCACACCCTGTTCATACAGCCATCTAAGACTTACTTGAGCAACAGTTTTTCCATGAGCATGTGCAATGTGCTTTAGTAATTCACTGTCCATAACATCATTACTACCCCAAATAGCTCCTTTGGCTCCCAAAGGAGAATATGCAGTTACCATAATATCCTTAGCTTTGCAATATTCTCTTAGATTCTTCTGCTGCCAGCAAGGATTCAACTCCACCTGTTTGTGATTGGTGGTCCAATAAAATTAAAGGTCAAGTATACTTTAACCTAAAAATTAAAATTGTTCCTAAAAATTTTTTGCGTTTAAAATCATTCATAACGTTCAATTTTGTTTCAAAATAATCCTTGTTAGTAATAAATTTGTTAAAGACGAAAATACCCTTTTGGTTTCTTCTCCTATTTTTCATTTCCGAGAAAGCATTTCATCTTTCCTTCATCACTTTTAACATTAAAAGAAGAAAACACTCACTCTCCAAAATGTTTGCTTTGAAACCCTAACACAACATTTCTCCGATTGAACTTGCGTTGGTGGAGAACAGATTTCACAATTGCCATCTCCAATGAGGATGTGATCTCGCCCAATTCATTCATCTTCATAGGAATCGAAGTCTTGCTTGAGGTATGGTTACTTGCGTTTTATGGTCTCTTTATCTCAGCTATTTTTTGTTGAAAGAATTGTTTAAAAAAAATTGAACGTTAAGGACGACTTTTAATACAACAAAATTTTGAAGACGATTTTAATTTTCAAGTTATATATTCAATTTAAAATCGTACTTATATTGATGTGTGTAATTATATATAAAAAGTTTACTTGATTAACCGCCGGAGGAATTGTAGCAAAAGAGAGGAGATTTTCAAGTTTTTTGCAAGAGAAGTTGCTGACTCCAACTGATTTAGTGAGGCCCAAGTTGTGACATTCTTCCATTGAAGCCCACACGCCCTTCAAGTCAAATGGCACCAAGTCATCATCATCATAAGGAAATTTCTTTAGCTTAGGCTTCGCACTTATTGGCCAGTGGATTAAATAAAGATCCAAATATTCTAATCCAAGACTCCTGCGTGCATGCATCAATCACCAAAAGTTTATTATTATTCTACCCAGCCAATCTCATATCGTGTGTTTGTTTCATTGCTCCACGCTAAGTCGCTAAGATGTGTGACTTAAGAAAATTGCACATATCAATTTTAAATTTGACAAATAAAGGGACGGCCGTACTCTCTTATATATAAAAATCCAATTTCATCATGCATTATTTAATATGTTTGACTGATTAAAAAGATAATATTATGTATAAGGTAATTACTCACACATTTTTGTGTAAATAGTTTAGGTAAACACATTAAATTATATAATATTACGGCGAACTTGTTCTAAAAAAATCATATTTGAGAAATTAAAGTTAAAAAATAAGATTTGAAAAAATAATAATTTTTTAAATTTTATTTCAGAAAAAAAAACAATTAATAATGGACTCTCAAATAAACCAACTTCACCTTATTAGACTAAAATATTTTTTTGGGTATGTTGGGTAACTAATAACTTTTTTAGAATAATATGAACAACTACCAATAAAATAAAAACACATTACACTTTTAAATTAGCCACTTAAATCTTAATATTAGAAATCCGTACACCTAGTAAAATGAACATCCGATATATCTATTATTTATATTGTTTAGTATTTTTATTGTTTATTTATACTTTTTCTATTTTTTTGACAAAAAATATCATTTTATTTTGCCAAAAATTTTAGACAAACAAAATTTTTAGCGAGTCAAGTCTGATGTTCGGGTTGAATAAAAAGTTATTAAAATAAATACTTAATTATTTTTGCCAAATTCAAAAGAAATTTTGAACGAAATACTTGTTTAGCTCGCTACTTTTCCAGATTATTCAGGCTCAATTTTTTTAAGTCTAAAGGGATAAATGAATCCGCGGATTTAACTCATTTTAACAGCCCTCTCAAATGTATTAACACCCGCAATAATAATAAAATGGTGAATTATAAAAGAGCAGTTAATCTTCTACCTAGAGAAAAGTGTTGTAGATCTTACCGAAGTGAATTTTGTAGAGCAGGAAGAACAAGATGGGGATGGTTATCAGATAACCATAACTTGGAAGTGATAAAAAGTTCATTCCTGGAACTTATGAGACCAAGTTTAAGGGCTTCAGCAATGGCTTCTCCCAGACCTTGTTCAGAGCCATAAAAGGAAGCAGTGTCAAAGTGCCTGTAACCGAGCTTGATGGCCTCAACGGCCGCAGCTTTGACGGTGAGGTCATCGTTTGTTTCGGAACCTGTTCCGAGGCCCGTCACTGGCATGGTGAATGATGATTGTAGGACAACATTTGGGACTGGGACCGCTCCTTGTTTTGCTGTTGAAGACATTGTATATATGTCACAAAATATATGCACTTGATGGTTGCTAATAATAACTTATTAGTATATATGGAATGTATTATGTATGTGGAGGTGCTAAGTGGTAAAGATCCCTTTATTATATAGCTAATTATGTCTAATTTTTATTTAATTTATTTTTTATAATAAATTTTAATTTTTTAAAAAATATTTATTTTTATACATTTTAAATTAAATATTAATTTTTTAAACCATTTTAACAAAGTAGACAATGCGTGCGTATCGCTTCATTATATAGTCAAATGCCGGAATATGGTATTTAATTACCTGTTACGTATTTATTACCTTTCGTTTTCAATGTATTTGGCGGAGTTTGAAACGAAATTTTGGGGGCAGATAGAAGATAATTGTCAAGATATTTTTAATATAGATTCCGTTTAAGATAAGCTCATCTAACCTCATCTTTCTAATTTGGGTGATATTCCCAAATTTGAAGTCGTTTTTCAGAGTATCGTTCCAAAGAATTAAGGTCAAACTCATAACTTTTTTCGTGATTTATTGAAGTAGAAGAACTATCTACAGATATTGATATTGTAAAAGTTATATATTTTTCTTTTTAAATATTAGCCTTCCTCTTAAAAAATGCATCATTAACTCTTTGATTTTTTATAATTATTTTATATAAAAAATTGAATATATATCCAATAAAATATATAAAAAAATTAGAAGGACAAATATTAAAATTTATAATATTTATTAAATTTTTTATCAATTTATACAAATACAATAATATCAATACTTATTCAATATTCTAATATTTTTTATCATATAAAAAAATTAAATTAAATAAATAGTAAAATATAAAATAATATTAAATTACATAAATAAAAAATACCTAATTTTTTATATTTAAACTCAAAGGTAGAAGGAATGTTGCTTATTGAATAGAGAGCTGCGAAATGCGAATACACTCAATTCAGTCCAAATTCGATATGTTTTGAATGTTTAAAACTAAAATTATTGTGCAATAAAAACAAAAAAATGAAGATTGAACTTTAGTATTTTAAGTCATAATAAAATATTTGAGCCAACTGAACAATTTTTTATTTTTTAAAAAAATATTACTAATTTTTTTAATAAAAGTTTTAGAGGGGCCGTGGCCACTCCTTGTCTGAACTAAGCTCCACCACTGTCTTGAATCATACTGATTTTATTGTGTTAAGTACGTAGATAAACTACATGGACCAGAGATTATTAGTTAGACTAGTTATCTTAATTGTTTAATTATACTATGTACGATGCATTACATATTTTTTTTGTTGTTAATGTGGTTAATTATATAAAAAAAATATTTAATAACAAAAATTTTTTTGCCTCCAAAACTTTTTATAATTTATTTTATTTATATCACTTAATAATAGTTTTATTTTTTATTCTACTCTCTTATAATTCCACTTATTATATTCTTATCAAATCCACTTATTAATGATATTAATTATAATATCATCATATCTCTTATCATTAGACATTCTTATAATCAATACTTAATATTCCTTTTTATACTTTGATTTTTATATTTAAAAATATAATTAAGATTAATAATAATAATAAAGAGCGGTAATGATAATATCCATTATATTCAATAATTGTAATTGATTTTTTTGTGTATTATGTAAAACTCAGTCAAATCATAATTAATTAAATAATAAATTAAATAGGAGCGAATGTGGTTAGAAAACTTAGCAATCGGAATTTGATAATTTAAATATAATATTTAGACTTAGTGAATTTTTCTGAGTCAAAAAACATATAAAAATGTGCTTTAAAATGCTTAAAAATATTTGGACTAGTTTTCTGCTTAAAAATGTTCACTGAAAATTTGACCGGTAGTACCGGTTGAGATCTGTTCAGTACTGCAACTGAGAAAATTAATTATAAGCGAATAAGTTTAAGAAATGAGAATTTATAATTTGGGACGATAGAAATATTTAAAATACGGTTTAAAACTCTAACCTTAGAGGTTTTGGCACAAAATTAGGCCACGGACTAAATCAAGTGAACCGGACCCAAGTGGATCCAAGAGCCAAACATATATAAATATTAGTTATGAGATTTCAACCCATTTACCCTAGAGAATGAGAGAGGGGGTGGATAGAGAGAAGAGGGAAAGAAAACCTAACTTCCCAAATTTCAAATCACCATAACTTTCTTTTCGGAACTCTGATTGACGAGCCGTTTGCAGCCACGCGTCGCTCTTCTCATCCTCTACAATTCTATCTAAGTTTTATGGTGATTATTTCATTGTCCTCTATCCACTTTTCGTTTTTCTCTTTAAATTTGAATTTAGTTTGGGTTTTGAGGAAATCTTGTAATTTTGGTTATTTAGGGGTACTCTAGTACGAGCCATTAGTGAGATTTATCATAAAATATAGTGGGTTAAGGTAAGAAATCCTCCAACCCTTGTGATTTATCATTTTCATGAACTCTAGGTTGATTGTAAGTGTGAAATTGATTATGTTAGAGTACTAGTTGATTTTCGTGCACAATTGGGAGGTTGGTTTTGCTTATAGAGCTTTGGTGAGGCTTGGAGTTAAGGTTGGTGGAGACTTTTAAAGAAGAGGCTCAATTGGTTTGACTCCAAGAGGTACGATTTAAGTTTTATTTAAGTATCGTGTGGTGTGATGAGAATTCTTAGGCTAGATGCCCCTAGGATTAAGTTTGGATTGTGTAAATAGTTGGTACTAATATGTATAGTTAATATGTAATGTAAATTAATGTTTGGGTTGAGAATTGTGTGAATTTGTATGTTTGGTATGTTGAGAATTTGATGAATTGGATAATAAATATTGGTTTGTGAAATATGCATTTAAATTGTGAATTTGGGTCAGAGGCCGTGAATCGTGGGCCAGAGACCGGAAAAGAGGTAAGAAAGGTAAGTGATGTGTGTATTGTGTGATGTCATATGAGATTGAATGGATATTGAATATTGAGTGTGTGGATAAATGGGAGGAATGTGGAATAATAAGAAATTAGAAATTTAGGAATGGAAGGTGAAGAAATTGAATTGAATTGTGTAGATGAGGTAGGTTTGGTTTTGGTTAGTGTAATTATGTGAATGTGGTTGGGTTGTGGTCATTTGGATGAGTGAAAATGACTTTGGCTTGTGAACATTGGAAAAATTGGTGATTTTTGTTTTTGGATAAAAAAATTGATTTTGACCAACTTCGACGGTCCATAACTCGGTCCTCAAAGTTAGGAATTCTTCAAAATTAGATTTTTATGAAAGTTCATTCAAGGATCTTTCCAACGGTTCAAAAATCGTTGAAAAAAGAATTTTGTAGAAGAACTTATATGTGGCGGAAGTTTGAGGTTTGAAAATAAAATTCTGCAGCTATTTCAGACTTAGTAAAATTTTTAAGAAAGCGTACGCCCAGGCGTACGCATGGCCGACACGTACGCGCAACCCATATAATTTACCCCCACCCCACGCGTGTGCATGGCCGACACGTACGCGTCGCTGTATTGGTACTGCTGCGTGGTAGAAAAACCAAAGAGTTGTGATGGTATTGTGCTGGATTTGTGCGCGGAGCACAAAACGCCTCCACGCATACACGTGACTGACGTGCACGCCTCACTCTCCTTTTTGATTTCTACGCGTATGCATGGATGACGCTCACGTGTCACTTCCATTTTCCGCTTTGCACGCGTGCGCATGGGCGACGCGCACGCGTGACCCTATTTTCAGCAAAATGAGTTTTTGTGTTTTAAAATCGAATTTCATACCTCTAAGCCTCCATTTCCACCCTTTAAGTCTTAAATCGTTGTAGTATGCGTTGTTACGAGAAGAAGTTAAGAGAGAGGAGGTATCTTGGTGGGAAGTAAGATTGGTAAGGGTTGACTTACATATGGAAGATGTGAATATATGAAGTATATGTAATGCCATTGTGATGATGGATGGTTGATAATGAATGAGTTAGTTTTGAGAATGAATATGACTTTGAGATGAGATTAATGATGAGAGTGATAATGATTATGGAAATGATACTGAATATTGAGATATACCTTCCTGGGTAGATGCAGTGGAGTGATTTTGCTTGTTCCAGATGAGGTGAGATACACCCGCTTGGGTAGATGCAGTGGAGTGATTCCGCTTGCTCCGGGATGAGGTGAGACATACATGCCTGGGTAGATGCAGTGGAGTGATTCCACTTGCTCCGGGTTTGGTTTTGAGACTCTTAGAGTAGATGTAGTGGTTAGCCCCCACTTGCTCCCAGACGAGTATGATTTGAGATTGAAATTATCTTAGTCCCGAATTTCCTTGGGTAGATGCAGTGGGTTAGCTCCACTTGCTCCAGATTGAGATCCGAGATTCTGTTGATCCTACGTTGTAAGATGTGACTGGATACTTTGACCTTTCCGGATGAGCTCTGATAAATCTCAATTTTGTGGTTTATCTTGTGTTGATTTTAGGAAATTTTATCAATTTTTTCCACACTTATTCAATGAAATAGTATGGTTTTGTAATTCTCTTTAATTTGTGCTTAAGTGTAAAACATGCTTTTTAGGCCCTTAAATTGGTAATTTTAATTTCCCTTTGTTTCCACTAGATGCCTTGATGTGTTTGTTAGTGGATTCAGGTTGAAAAAGTTAGGAATGGATCAAAGGAATGAAGAGAAAAGCATGCAAAGTGGAGAACTCATGGAAAATTAAGGATTTGGAGTGCACCATCGACGTGTACCCGCAACAGACGCGCACGCGTGGAGATGAAGTCGCATGGCGACGCGTGAGAGGAAAATGCCAAGCGACGTGTACGCGTGACCCCAAGTGTCTCTCTTTATTAATTGTCTTCTTTAATTGCTTGCTTTATTCTCTTGCCATTTATCTTTCTTGCACTTTCACCAAATCAAACCCCCGTGTTCCTTCATAGCCAATAATTGACCACTTCATTGCAATTTCTTGTGAGATGACCCGAGGTTTAAATACTTCAGTTAATTCTTATTGGGGTTTGTACTTGTGACAACCAAAATATTTTAAATTTGATGTGAGAGTTATTAGTTGGTTTGGAGCTATGCTTACAATGAAGTTCTTATTTCTATGAGAGAAATTCTAGACCGACAATAACTCTCCTATCAAGCTCTCCCCCATGGATATTTTATTTTGATTGGTTATGATTTTGAGCTTGAGGATGCACGCTCACAGGGACTGTCCAGTGGTTAGCTACCAGGACATGTCGGGTTGGCTATGTAATCGACAGATGATATCATCAGCCATAGGGAAGGAATTCATCATTTGCATATGTTTGACTTGTTTGTGTTTGCCTATCTAATTTGGATTTCTAAATTGTACATATATGCTATGCTATCTGGTTAAATGCTACTTGCTTTACTTGTACTTTGATTGTGTATTACTTGTCTGTATTGCTTGTGTTTGTACAACTGAGAGGTCCCTCATGCTGGTGTCGGTTGATGCTCAGGGCTATTTTTGTGGAAATGAAATAATGATATGATTAATTTAAAATGATGATTATTGAATGAGGTAATTTGAGTTTCTTGGGTAGACGCAGTGAGGTGATTTCACTTGCTTCAGGTAGAAAATGAGATAATTTGAACTCCCTAGGTAGACGCAGTGAAGTGATTTCACTTGCTCCAGGTGAGGATATGAGATAATGATCTTAAATTGCTGAGACAGAACAGCTGGGGATGGTTTTGTTTATAATTCTGAATGTAAATTGTCGAAGAGTTAGAAAGTTGGGAAGCATGGAGAATATGAATTAGATTTAGCATTCTCTTATGATAGTTGCCTATTTATAGATTAGCGAGAACATAGGATGAGTAATTGATGAAATGAAGCTTAGGATGCTTAGTGAGTTTTTATTACAATGTATTGTATTTATTTGGCACTTTTACCGTACTGGGAACGCATGGGTTGGGGGTTCTCATTCCGTATATATCTCTTGTTTTTCAGATGCAAGTCCAGGTGCTCAGTAGTGAGCTGTGGTTTGTCTGAAAGACGGCAAAGACCTCTAAGATCTCTTATTTACTTTTGCTTAGATTCTCTCCGCTTTTGTTTTTAAAGAACTCGTGCTATGTATTTAATCCTTTTGAAAACTTGCCTATAGAGGCCCTTGTGTATCATTTGGGAGAGATTAGGAGATATGGTAGTCAAACTGCTTTTATACTGTATCCTAGCCGGCCTAAACTTCGTAGGTCGTGACTAGTGGCTATTTACTTATGTTATATATCTATATATTGTCCTTCTCTTATTCTCCTTAATGCATTTATCCTTATAACGCCTTCAACTTCACGCTTTATCTTCTTTTGTCGAAATGTGAGTGTTACGAATTTGTGATTTTATATTTACTCTTTTCAGACTTCTCGTTTAATACTCCTTTCAATTTTACTTATAATTATGTATTAAAAATCTCCCTTAAGAGTTGTACCACCTTATTATCATTGACTTATGACTCGAGCATAAGAATTTGAATATTAGGGTGTTACACATTAAGGCATTTATCATGACTTACCCTAATATATACATTCCGTTAATTCAATTATGTTCATTCAAAAATCACAAGAATAATACTATTTCAAGCACAATAGTGTATAAGCCAAGAAATTTTACAAGAAGTCGCCTTTATCATTACAAATAGTATGGCATTTCAATTCGACCTTAATACGGTACCTATGACAGAAGATGTTGAAGAATTTGAACAATATACGGACTCATCCGACAAGATTGTTGTCAGTCAACTAATTTTCGAGAATATGGAAAACTGATGAGGTATTATAATAACCCGGTTTATTTTTTGTGTATTTTTTATGTGCATTTATACTCATATTGTACTATTTAGTGAACTGCCAATTTTAGCACTTTATGCATAACATTCGTAAAGTTCATCAAGTTCATGCTCTATGCAATCAATAAATTCATATGAATAACATCCATAATTACATGAAGTTAACATCCACGTTAACATCCATAATGACACGAAATTAGCACTTAAAATTACAGTAATGTGTTTTATTTTTTATACTCGATAGTGAAATTAGCTACTTTTGTTTAGTTAACTATTAGGTTGAGTTTTATTTGTTTTTTTCTTTTTTTTAGGTCATAAATCAAGCTATTGGTGATAAGGAGCTAGAGCTCGAGGAGGGAATGTGCTTCGGCATATTAGAAGATGCGTGTACATATTATTACTGATATGCGGTAAATAAGGACTGGTTTTGTCGTCAAAATAAGAACCACCGGCTGGGTGACTAAAAACAGTCAGAAGGTGGTTATTACTTAGGCTTTGCATTGTAACAGAGATGAATACCGCACATCCCGTGTGAAGGAACCCAAAGGAAGGAAAATAGTGGCCTCAACAAACTGCAAACCCTGTTGCTATTTAGCATTAGATAAAATGACAGGGTAGTGGAGGATTTCTCGAGTAGAGGTATCCCACGTACACTCGCTTAATCTAAAGCTATCTGGAACGTTCTTAACAAACCGTCAGTTAAGTATGCATGTAAAGGACCTGATACAGCAAAACAGCCAAGCTGGCATTAGATCGAGTAAGACATACCAGGCACTAGTCAATACCGCCGGTGGCCCTGCCAACCTCACCTTTACGGAGAAGGATGTTAGAAATTATATTAGTCGTTACTTACGCATTTTCGGGGATGAGACGGATCCAAAGGAGTTACTTAAGCACTTCTCACGGATGAAGGAGCTCAATCCGTACTTTTTCTTTGAAATAGATGTGGACGAAAACCATAGCCTTAGAAATGTGTTTTGGGCTGATGCTCGGTGTAGAGCTACATGAGAATATTTCGGTGATGTCATGACGTTTGACACTACTTACAAGACTAATAGATACTAAATTATTATTTTTTGTTCGACTTAATTAGATTTTTTTCCGCTAAGGCATTTGGATTTTATACCTACCTTACATGTTTTTATATTTCCATTGTTTAGGTACGACATGCCGTTCGGATCTTTCATAGGTGTCAACCACCATGGAATGTTTACGCTTCTTAGATGCACATTATTGCGGAATGAGGAGACTCATACATTCCAATGACTTTTTCGGACTTGGGTGAAATGCATGGGAAAGGCCCCTGTATGTGTTATAACAGATTAATGCCTACAGATGCGTTCTGCGTTAGAGACCGCATTACCAAACACACGCCATAGATGGTGCATATGGCATATCCTAAAGAAGATATCACACAAGCAGGAAGGTTACTATCGTGTCGATCAGCTCAACACATGCATGGAGAGGATTATGTTTGAATCCAACTCTAAGGACTCATTTGGGAGAGATTGGCATGATTTTATTGAAAAGTATGACCTCTAAAATTCTAGGTGGCTAAACGGTAGTATAATCTCCTGGTTTATTGCTGCCTGTGTTTGGCTTCTTTATAGATGTTATTTTATAGTCAATATGGATGTTGCACTCATGGGTTAACTTACGCTATTCTTTTTGCATTTTTTTCTTTATTCATTGGCAGATATGTTTGCTGACCGACACATGTGGGTGCTAGTATTTTTCAAGGACGAATTCTGGGCTGGCATGAGAAGCACACAACATAGTGGGAGCATGTATGCAGTTTTCGATAAATATTTAAACAGTAAGATTTCTTTGTTGCAATTTGTTCGCCAATACCAAAACTGTCTTATAGACAAAGAGCAAAATGAGTTTGAGTGTGACGCTACTGATTTAAGGGGGATTATCCCTTGTGTTTCCATCTCACCAATAGAGAAGCAGTTCCAGAGAGAATATACAAACTCCATGTTTCGAGATGTTAAAGATCAATTTATAAAAAAGGCGGATTACAACATCTCCTCAATCAACCATCATGGCACAAGTACAGCTTGTGAAGTTGACCAACAAAAGATGGTGTCTGACATGTTAGTGTATAACAAATACCAAGTTGTCTATTGCTTGTAGTCATCAGAAGTTCAATGTGACTACTTTATGTTCCAATTGTATGGTATTTTATGCTGCCACATTCTTGCTGTTCTTTTATATTTTTGTGTAATAGCAGTGTCCTCACAATATATTCTATCTTGGTGGAGTAAGAATGTTAGTCGGAGACACACATACATCAGAAGTAGCCTTGACATGGACCGTTCTAACGACAACATGACCATTTTTAGGGAATTGTGTTTTGATTTTTACAATGTCGCTCAGGATTTCATGGCTACTCCAGAGGTTACTGTTATATTGCGTGATACCATTGACAGTGCTCGGAACAAGTTCAAAGAACACAAGAAATCCGAGCATCAAGCTGCACATGTACCAAGTGCAATTAACTCGCATATGCGTGATGAGTGTCCCATTAGCATAGATGAGCTACAGGGCCCACGACGTGTTCCTACGCGAGGTCATCCAACATCCACCAGACTTGGGGCAGATCTAGAAAAATCTATTTAAAAGAGAGCTCGCAAACATAAGAACACGCATAATCACAACAAGAAAAATATGAGATCTATCATTTTTCACGTCATTTGTTTGTTTTTAGTGTGCTAAATGGATGATAAGTTAGGATGTTATTTTTCAATATGATTTGTGTGTTTAGGGACCTAATGGTAATGCACAACCATCTCTTACCAATGTGGCATCCTCCTACAAAGATACATAGTGGGCTTGTTCAGAAATGACAGACAATTTGGCTATGTGTTCTGGTTCCTACACATCACTATTGAATTCATTCCATAACGCCGAAGAATTGTGTATGTGCACCTTGTGTTTTTTTCATAGCATTAATGTCATGTCCATCTATTTATTGTTTCGTCTTTGTTTTGTTTTTAAATTTTTTTTCCACATGAAGCATTTTTGGAGGATTTGAAGTTTAACATTACTACATATCATAAGCTTTAGAGTTTAGCAACTGCTTTGTACTTTAGTCATGCTTCAACTTTATTTTACGTTATTATGATTTGGTGGTTTATTGGGTTGGTTTTATATATTTTTATATACGCAACTTTATTTTACCTTATTACAACTTCATATACCATTATTAAACAAAATATAATAATAGACTTGGGCTACTGATATACAACCTTTTTATTTTTTTAATCTTTTTTACCATTATTATTTCTTACTAATATTTAAAATAATAAATGTTCAGTTGATAATTTGATCATTATGATCATTTGGTGCATTACATGAAATTAAATTTGAATTTTAAAAGTATATCGTACACAATAAGATCTTTATTTCATTATTTAAAAAATTAGTGATCAAAAAGGCATATCCAGACATGTATTTTCTTTACATCCAATAACATCCTCTAATCTTTGAAAATAACAACCACAATCGACAATGTATTGTTTGGGCATAAATATTTTTATCTGGATATTAAGTATAGATAATTTTAAAGTTCAATTAAAAAAATTTTCCTTAGATATACAAAAGAAAATTCAAACTCCAATTAATGTGTTCTCGATCGAGCAAAAACAAGCCAAACACATATTAAAAAAAACTAAAAGAACACAAAAATAATTTTTTTCATATATGATTTTTTATTGTGATATGACATCATATATAACATTCATCTATAATTCATGATAACATTCATAAAATTTTGAAATCAAATTAACGGAAAATACACACACACCAACTCTTCTAATCCCAAGTTATGGCTTATAGTTATGTTTAGCTTTCTTAGCCCGTTCTGACCTTCGACCCAGTGATCTTGTCCTTGGATTCGTCCAAGGGCCTTCAATATTTTTCTTCTTTCCCTTATCCTCCACATGACGACATGGCACATTGAGTACACCCTCTACCACACTCCTAGAGACGTTGTCTTTGCAAATTGGTATGTCGGTTACAATTTCCTTCCGAATTTGTAGCAGTTGGGCCTGTGATAACAAACAGATGTATGTGTTTGGTATAAAATATATTAAAGAAGCAAATATAAATTCAACCATTATAAGTAGAATTCATCCAAAAAGAGTTATATATTAATGATTAAATACGCAAATAAGCATCGGCATATGTTTTGGATTACACTAACCGTCGTCCAAATAGGTGGTGGACGAAATTGTGATAAAAGAATTTCAGGCACTGTTAGAGAAGCTCACAACTCCGTTCAACTAACCAGCAAGTGTACTGGGTCGTCCAAGTAATAAACCTTACGTGAGTAAGGGTCGATCCCACAGAGATTGTTAGTATGAAGCAAGCTATGGTCACCTTGTAAATCTCAGTTAGGCAGATTAAATTGGTTTATGGGTTTTCGAAAATAGAAATAAGAAAATAAATAATAAAAGGGATAGAATACTCATGCAGATTCATTGGTGAAAATTTCAGATAAGCGAATGGAGATACTATATGGCTCAAGGACGCCTGCTCTCCCACTGCTTCGACTCAATCCTTCTTACTCCTTTCCATGGCAAGCTGTATGTAGGGCATCACCGTTGTTAATGGCTACATCCCATCCTCTCAGTGAAAACGTTCCTATGCTCTGTCACAGCACGGCTAATCATCTGTCGGTTCTCAATCAGGTTGGAGTAGAATCCCTTGATTCTTTTGCGCTTGTCATCACGCCCAGCCTTCAGGAGTTTGAAGCTCGTCACAGTCATTCAATCACAGAGTCCTACTCAGAATACCACAGACAAGGTTTAGACCTTCTGGATCCTCATGAATGCCGCCATCTATCTAGCTTATACCACGAAGATTCTGTTGGGGAAGCTAAGAGATACACATTCAAGCTCTGTTGCATGTAGAACGGAAGTGGTTGTCAATCACGTGCGTTCATAAGTGAGAATGATAATGAGGGTTACTTATCATCACATTCATCATGTTCTTGGGTACGAATGAATATCTTGGAATAAGAATAATAGGGATTTGAATAAAAGACAATAGACTTGCATTAATACTTGAGGTACAGCAGAGCTCCACACCCTTAATCTATGGTGTGCAGAAACTCCACCGTTGAAAATACATAAGTGAAAGGTTCAGGCATGGCCGAATGGCCAGCCCTCTCCATGATCAAGTGACCGAATGATCAAAGACTTAAAGTGGTCAAAAGATGTCTAATACAATAGATAAATGTTCTATTTATAATAAACTAGCTCCTAGGGTTTACATGAGTAAGTATTTGATGCATAAATCCACTTCCGGGGCCCACTTGGTGTATGCTTGGGATGAGCTTGATTAATCCACGAGCTGAGGCTTCTCTTGGAGTTGAACTCCGAGTTATGACATGTTTTGGGCGTTCAACTCCGGATCATGACGTTTTTCTGGCGTTTAACTCCAGACAGCAGCTTGTACTTGGCGTTCAACGCCAAGTTACGTCGTCAATATCCGAATAAAGTATGGACTATTATATATTGCTGGAAAGCTCTGGATGTCTACTTTCCAACGCCGTTGAGAGCGCGCCATTTGGAGTTCTGTAGCTCCAGAAAATCCATTTCGAGTGCAGGGAGGTCAGATTCCAACAGCATCAGCAGTCCTTTTGTCAGCCTTCTTCAGAGTTTTGCTCAAGTCCCTCAATTTCAGCCAGAATTTACCTGAAATCACAGAAAAACACACAAACTCATAGTAAAGTCCAGAAATGTGAATTTAACATAAAAACTAATGAAAACATCCCTAAAAGTAGCTTGAACTTACTAAAAACTACCTAAAAACAATGCCAAAAAGCGTATAAATTATCCGCTCATCACAACACCAAACTTAAATTGTTGCTTGTCCCCAAGCAACTGAAAATCAATTAGGATAAAAAGAAGAGAACATACTATAAATTCCAGAATATCAATGAATATTAATTATAATTAGATGAGCGGGACTTGTAGCTTTTTGCTTCTGAACAGTTTTGGCATCTCACTTTTTCCTTTGAAGTTCAGAGTGATTGGCATCTCTGGGAACTCAGAATTTCGGATAGTGTTATTGACTCTCCTAGTTAAGCATGTTGATTCTTGAACACAGCTACTTATGAGTCTTGGCCGTGGCCCTAAGCACTTTGTTTTCCAGTATTACCACCGGATACATCAATGCCACAGACACATAACTGGGTGAACCTTTTCAGATTGTGACTCAGCTTTGCTAGAGTCCCCAGTTAGTGGTGTCCAGATCTCTTAAGCACACTCTTTTGCCTTGGATCACGACTTTAACCACTTAGTCTCAAGCTTTTCACTTGGACCTTCATGACACAAGCACATGGTTAGGGATAGCTTGATTTAGCCGCTTAGGACTGGATTTTATTTCCTTGGGCCCTCCTATCCATTGATGCTCAAAGCCTTGGATCCTTTTTACCCTTGCCTTTTGGTTTTAAGGGCTATTGGCTTTTTCTACTGCTCCTTCTTTTTCTTTCTATTTTTTTTCGCCACTTTTTTTTTTCGCAAGCTTCCTTTTTCACTGCTTTTTCTTGCTTCAAGAATCAATTTCATGATTTTTCAGATCATCAATAACATTTCTCTTTGTTCATCATTCTTTCAAGAGCCAACAATTTTAACACTCATAAACAACAAGATCAAAAATATGCACTGTTCAAGCATTCATTCAGAAAACAAAAAGTATTGCCACCACATCAATATAATTAAATTAAATTCAAGGATAAATTCGAAATTCATGTACTTCTTATTCTTTTGAATTAAAACATTTTTCATTTAAGAGAGGTGAGGAATTAATGGATTTTATTCATAGCTTTAAGGCATGGTTACATATTAATGATCATGAAATGAAGACACAAAACATAAATAAACACAATACTAAAAACCGAAAACAGAAAGAAATAAAGAACAAGGAATGAATCCACCTCTAGTGGCGTCTTCTTCTTGAAGGACCAATGATGTTCTTAAGCTCTTCTATGTCCCTTCCTTGCCTTTGTTGCTCCTCTCTCATTGCTTTTTGATCTTCTCTTATTTCTTGGAGAATGATGGAGTGCTCATGATGTTCCACCCTTAATTGTTCCACATTATGGCTCAAATCTTCTAAGGAGGTATTGAGTTGCTCCCAATAGTTGTTGGGAGGGAAGTGCATTCCTTGAGGCATCTCAGGAATTTGTTGGTAATGAGCTTCCTCATGCACTTCTTGAGGGCCGTGAGGAGCTTCTCTTGCTTGCTCCATCCTTTTCTTGGTGATGGGCTTGTCTTCTTCAATGGGGGTATCTCCTTCTATGATGACTCCAGCTGAGTAGCACAGATGGCAAATAAGGTGAGGAAAAGCTAGCCTTGCCATGGTGGAGGACTTATCGGCTATTTTGTAGAGTTCATTGGAGATGACCTCATGAACTTCCACTTCCTCTCCAATCATGATGCTATGGATCATGATGGCCCGATCCACAGTAACTTCAGATCGGTTGCTAGTAGGAATGATGGATCTTTGGATGAACTCCAACCATCCTCTAGTCACAGGCTTGAGATCCAGTCTTCTTAGTTGAACTGGCTTGCCTTTGGAGTCTATTCTCCATTGAGCTCCTTCCACACATATGTCCATAAGGACTTGGTCCAACCTTTGACTAAAGTTGACCCTTCTAGTGTAGGGGCGTTCATCTCCTTGCATCATAGGCAAGTGAAACGCCAACCTCACATTTTCCGGACTAAAATCTAAGTATTTCCCCCGAACCATTGTGAGATAGTTCTTTGGATTCGGGTTCATACTTTGATCATGGTTCCTAGTGATCCATGCATTGGCATAGAACTCTTGAACCATCAATATTCCAACTTGTTGCATGGGGTTGGTTAGGACTTCCCAACCTCTTCTTTGGATTTCATGTCGGATTTCCGGATACTCATTCTTTTTGAGCTTGAAAGGGACCTCGGGAATCACCTTCTTCTTTGCCACAACATCATAGAAGTGGTCTTAATGGCTCTTGGAGATGAATCTTTCCATCTCCCATGACTCGGAGGTGGAAGCTTTTGTCTTCCCTTTCCCTTTTCTAGAGGATACTCCGGCCTTAGGTGCCATTGATGGTAATGGAAAAACAAAAAGCTTATGCTTTTACCACACCAAACTTAAAATTTTGCTCGCCCTCGAGCAGGAAAGAAGAGAAAAGAAGAAGAAGAAGAAGAGAATATGGTAGGGATAGAGAGAAGTAAGTTCGGCTATGTGGGAGAAGAAGGTGTTGTGTTGTGTGAAAATGAAGTAGAATGGAAGGGTATTTATAGGGAGAGGGGAGGGTGGGAAATTGAATTTGAATTTTATGAAGGTAGGTGGGGTTTATAGGGAAGAGAGGGTTGATGTGAATGGTGAATGGGGTAATTGGGAAGAGGAATTGAAGTGATTGGTGAAGGTTTTTGGGAAGTGTGACATGGGAAAGAGTGAAATGAGATTAGGATTAGGAGAGTGTGATTAGGATTAAAAGAAAAGGTGGGAATATGGTAGGTGGGGATCTGTGGGGTCCACAGATCCTGAGGTGGGGATCCTGTGGGGTCCACAGATCCAGAGGTAAAAAGAAATACCATTCCTTCACCATATAGGCATGTAAAATGCCTTCGTGCATCATTCTGGCGTTCAAACGCCCATTGGTGCACGTTCTGGGCGTTCAACGCCCATGTAATGCATGTTTCTAGCGTTGAACGCCAGTTTCATGCTTGTTGCTGGCGTTTAACGCCAGCTTGTCTCCTCCAGGCACATTCCTGGCGTTCAGCGCCAGGATGTTGCTTGTTTCTGGCGTTCAGCGCCAGAATGGTGCTCTGTTCTGGCGTTGAACGCCAGCTAGATGCATCTTACTGGCGTTGAACGCCAGTCTGCGCTACCTCCAGGGTGAAAAAAATTTTTTTCTTCTGTTTTTGACTCTGTTTTTAATTTTTTTGATTTTTTCGTGACTCCTCATGATCATGTACCTAATAAAACACAAAATAACAATAGAACAAAATAAAATAAAAATTAAATAAATAAAATTGGGTTGCCTCCCAACAAGCGCTTCTTTAATGTCAATAGCTTGACAGTGGCTCTCATGGAGCCACAAGGTGATCAGGTCAATGTTAGTGTGTAGTCCCAACACCAAACTTAGAGTTTGGATATGGGGTCTTAACACCAAACTTAGAGTTTGGTTGTGGCCTCACAACACCAGACTTAGAGTTTGACTGTGTGGGCTCTTCTTGACTCTGAACTGAGAGAAGCTCTTCCTGCTTACTCTCTTTTGTCATAGAGGGATGGCCATGTGCCTTAAACACAAGGTAGTTCCCATTTAATTGAAGGACTAACTCACCTCTGTTGACATCTATCACAGCTTCTGCTGTGGCTAGGAAAGGTCTTCCAAGGATGATGCAATCATCCTCTTCCTTCCTAGTGTCTAAGATTATGAAATCAGCAGGGATATAAAGGCCTTCAACCTTTACTAGCACGTCCTCTACTATTCCATAAGCTTGTCTCAATGACTTATCTGCCAATTGCAATGAGAACAAGGCAGGCTGTACCTCAATGATCCCCAGCTTCTCCATTACAGAGAGTGGCATAAGATTTATCCCTGACCCCAGATCACATAGAGCTTTTTCAAAGCTCATGGTGCCAATGGTACAAGGTATTAAGAACTTGCCAGGATCTTGTTTCTTTTGAGGTAGAGTTTTCTGAATCCAAGTATCTAGTTCACTAATGAGCAAGGGAGGTTCACTTTCCCAAGTCTCATTACCAAACAACTTGGCATTCAGCTTCATGATGGCTCCTAAGTATTGAGCAACTTGCTCTCCAGTCACATCTTCATCCTCTTCAGAGGAAGAATAGTCTTCAGAGCTCATGAATGGCAGAAGGAGATTTAATGGAATCTCTGTGGTCTCTATATGAGCCTCAGATTCCTCTGGATCCTCAATAGGAAACTCCTTCTTGCTTGAAGGACGTCCCAGGAGGTCTTCCTCACTAGGATTTTTGTCCTCCTCCTCCCTAGTGCATTCGGCCACTTTGATCAAATCAATGGCCTTGCACTCTCCTTTTGGATTCTTTTCTGTATTGCTTGGGAGAATACTGGGAGGAGTTTCAATGACTTTCTTACTCAGCTGGCCCACTTGTGCCTCCAGATTTCTAATGGAGGATCTTGTTTCATTCATGAAACTGAAAGTGGCCTTTGACAGATCAGAGACAATATTGGCTAAATTAGAAGTGTTTTGTTCTGAACTCTCTATCTGTTGCTGAGAAGATGATGGATATGGCTTACTATTGCTCAGCCTATTGCGTCCACCATTGTTAAAGCCTTGTTGAGGCTTTTGTTGATCCTTCCAGGAGAAATTTGGGTGATTTCTCCATGATGGGTTATAGGTGTTTCCATAAGGTTCACCCATGTAATTAACTTCTGCCATGGCAGGGTTCTCAAGATCATAAGCTTCTTCAGAAGCTACCTCTCTAGTACTGTTGGATGCATGTTGCAATCCATTCAGATTTTGAGAGATTATGTTGACCTGTTGAGTCAACATTTTGTTCTGAGCCAATATGGCATTCAGAGTATCAATTTCAAGAACTCCTTTCTTCTGAGGTATCCCATTATTCACGGAATTCCTCTCAGAGGTGTACATGAATTGGTTGTTTGCAACCATGTCAATGAGTTCTTGAGCCTCTTCAGGCGTTTTCTTCAGGTGAATAGATCCACCTGCAGAATGGTCCAGTGACATTTTCGAAAATTCAGAGAGACTATAATAGAATATATCTAATAGGGTCCATTCTGAAAACATGTCAGATGGACATCTTTTGGTCAGCTGCTTGTATCTTTCCCAAGCTTCATAGAGGGATTCACCATCTTTTTGTTTGAAGGTTTGAACATCCACTCTCAGCTTGCTCAGCTTTTGAGGAGGAAAGAATTTATCCAAGAAGGCAGTGACCAGCTTATCCCAGGAGTCCAGGCTATCCTTAGGTTGTGAATCCAACCAAATTCTAGCTCTGTCTCTTACAGCAAAAGGGAAAAGCATGAGTTTGTAGACTTCAGGATCAACTCCATTCGTCTTTACAGTCTCACAGATCTGCAAGAACTCAGTTAAAAACTGATAAGGATCTTCAGATGGAAGTCCATAAAACTTGCAGTTTTGTTGCATTAATGCAACTAGTTGAGGCTTAAGCTCAAAGTTATTGGCTCCAATGGCAGGAATGGAGATGCTTCTTCCATCAAACTTGGACGTTGGCTTTGTGAAGTCACCAAGCATTCTCCTTGCATTATTATTATTATTTTCGGCTGCCATGTCCTTCTCTTGTTCGAAAATTTCTGAAAGGTTGTTTCTGGATTGTTGTAATTTAGCTTCTCTTAATTTTCTCTTCAGAGTCCTTTCAGGTTCTTGATCAATTTCAACAAGAGTGCCCTTTTCCCTGTTCCTGCTCATATGAAAGAGAAGAAAACAAGAAAAGAAAGAGGAATCCTCTATGTCACAGTATAGAGATTCCTTTGTGTTAGTAGAAGAAGAAAGGGGTAGAAGAATCCAAATACAAGGGATATAAGAAGTTCGGATTCTTAGATGAAGAGAGGTGAAGAGAAGTGTTAGTAATTAATTAATTAAATAGAATAAGAGAAGAGAAGAGAAATTTCGAAAATAATTTTTGAAAAAGGGGTTAGTATTTTCGAAAATTAAAGATGAATTAAAACTTGAAACAATAAGAATTTTTGAAAAAGAGAGGGAGAATTTTCGAAAATTAGAGAGGGAAAAGTAGTTAGGTGGTTTTGAAAAAGATAAGAAACAAAAAAAAAGTTAGTTAGTTGATTGAAAAAGATTTGAAATCAAATTTTGAAAAAGATAAGAAGATAAGAAGTTAGATAAGATATTTTGAAATCAAATTTTGAAAAAGATAAGATAAAAGATAAAAAGATAAGATAAAAATTTTAATAAAAAGATATTTTGAAAAAGATTTAATTTTTAAAAAAGACTCAACTAACAAGAAACTACAAGATAAGATTCTAGAACTTAAAGATTGAACCTTTCTTAACAAGAAAGTAACAAACTTCAAATTTTTGAACCAATCACATTAATTGTTAGCTAATTTTCGAAAATTTGATATAAAGATAAGAAAAAGATTTTGAAAATATTTTGAAAAAGATTTTTGAAATTTTCGAAATTTATAAAAAAAATGAAAAATATATGATTTTTGAAAAAGATTTTGAAAAGATAAGATTTTTAAAATTGAAATTTTGACTTGACTTGTAAGAAACAACTAATTTTAAAAAATTTTTTGACCAAGTCAACCCAAAATTTCGAAAATTTGGAGGAAAATAAGGAAAAGATATTTTTTTTATTTTCTGAATTTTTAATTATGAAAGAGAAAAACAACAAAAATATTCAATGCATGAAATTTTTAGATCAAAACAATGAATGCATGCAAGAATGCTATGATTGTCAAGATGAACACCAAGAACACTTTGAAGATCATGATGAACATCAAGAACATAATTTTGAAAAATTTTTAATGCAAAGAAAACATGCAAGACACCAAACTTAGAAATCTTTAATGCATGGATTTTAACAAACAAAAAATGCACATGAAAAACAACAAACAACACAAAACAAGAAATCATCAAGATCAAACAAGAAGACTTATCAAGAACAACTTGAAGATCATGAAGAACACTATGAATGCATGGGATTTTCGAAAAATGCAAAAAAAATTTTAAAAGCATGCAATTGACACCAAATTTAAAAATTAACACAAGACTCAAGCAAGAAACACAAAATATTTTTGATTTTTATGATTTTCTAATTTTTTTGTATTTTTATTGATTTTTTCGAAAAACATTTTTGGAAAAACGACAAAGAAAAGAAAAAAATTTTTGAAAAAGTTTTTGAAAAGAAAATTACCTAATCTGAGCAACAAGATGAACCGTCAGTTGTCCATACTCGAACAATACCCGGCAACGGCGCCAAAAACTTGGTGGACGAAATTTTGATAAAAGAATTTCAGGCACTGTTAGAGAAGCTCACAACTCCGTTCAACTAACCAGCAAGTGTACTGGGTCGTCCAAGTAATAAACCTTACGTGAGTAAGGGTCGATCCCACAGAGATTGTTGGTATGAAGCAAGCTATGGTCACCTTGTAAATCTCAGTTAGGTAGATTAAATTGGTTTATGGGTTTTCGAAAATAGAAATAAGAAAATAAATAATAAAAGGGATAGAATACTCATGCAGATTCATTGGTGGGAATTTCAGATAAGCGAATGGAGATACTATATGGCTCAAGGACGCCTGCTCTCCCACTGCTTCGACTCAATCCTTCTTACTCCTTTCCATGGCAAGCTGTATGTAGGGCATCACTGTTGTCAATGGCTACATCCCATCCTCTCAGTGAAAACGTTCCTATGCTCTGTCACAGCACGGCTAATCATCTGTCGGTTCTCAATCAGGTTGGAGTAGAATCCCTTGATTCTTTTGCGCTTGTCATCACGCCCAGCCTTCAGGAGTTTGAAGCTCGTCACAGTCATTCAATCATAGAGTCCTACTCAGAATACCACAGACAAGGTTTAGACCTTTCGGATCCTCATGAATGCCGCCATCTATCTAGCTTATACCACGAAGATTCTGTTGGGGAATCTAAGAGATACACATTCAAGCTCTGTTGCATGTAGAACGGAAGTGGTTGTCAATCACGTGCGTTCATAAGTGAGAATGATAATGAGGGTTACTTATCATCACATTCATCATGTTCTTGGGTACGAATGAATATCTTGGAATAAGAATAATAGGGATTTGAATAAAAGACAATAGACTTGCATTAATACTTGAGGTACAGCAGAGCTCCACACCCTTAATCTATGGTGTGCAGAAACTCCACCGTTGAAAATACATAAGTGAAAGGTTCAGGCATGGCCGAATGGCCAGCCCTCTCCATGATCAAGTGACCGAATGATCAAAGACTTAAAGTGGTCAAAAGATGTCTAATACAATAGATAAATGTTCTATTTATAATAAACTAGCTCCTAGGGTTTACATGAGTAAGTATTTGATGCATAAATCCACTTCCGGGGCCCACTTGGTGTATGCTTGGGATGAGCTTGATTAATCCACGAGCTGAGGCTTCTCTTGGAGTTGAACTCCGAGTTATGACATGTTTTGGGCGTTCAACTCCGGATCATGACGTTTTTCTGGCGTTTAACTCCAGACAGCAGCTTGTACTTGGCGTTCAACGCCAAGTTACGTCGTCAATTTCCGAATAAAGTATGGACTATTATATATTGCTGGAAAGCTCTGGATGTCTACTTTCCAACGCCGTTGAGAGCGCGCCATTTGGAGTTCTGTAGCTCCAGAAAATCCATTTCGAGTACAGGGAGGTCAGATTCCAACAGCATCAGCAGTCCTTTTGTCAGCCTTCTTCAGAGTTTTGCTCAAGTCCCTCAATTTCAGCCAGAATTTACCTGAAATCACAGAAAAACACACAAACTCATAGTAAAGTCCAGAAATGTGAATTTAACATAAAAACTAATGAAAACATCCCTAAAAGTAGCTTGAACTTACTAAAAACTACCTAAAAACAATGCCAAAAAGCGTATAAATTATCCCCTCATCAATAGGCATGTCTAATTCATCCTCTGCCATGCTCTTTGGATCCCACATTTCCATCCATTTTATGACATATACGCCACAGTCTCACCTATGCAACACAAACAACAAAGAGTCGTGCCAATATATTTAAATTTTGCTTCGGTTGATTTTTTTAACCATTTTTTGTTTTCATCTCTAGACTTACCCATTTGACTGTTTTGGGAGCATTGTTTCATAACAACACTCATAGCCCTCAGCTGTGAATACTACATTCTGATCTATAGTTACAACCAACTTTTGGAGAAAAAAGCCCTACGACAAGACAGATAGAAAAATTAGGGAGAAAAATAAAAAATACAACAAAGGCAACAACTAACACCCATAAAAATATGCATCGTCAAATCTATTCTCACTTACCACATATTTATCTATTTTCTCTCGCCACTCAGAGTGTGGGTCATTGTGCATGGAGTCTAACACCCATAGGTTATCAGTATGCCAGCGAAGCACATATAACCACCAGTGATCATTTTGACACACTGGAACAAACCACTTCATCGTTGAATAAAGCATGTTAGCATATAATTTTTTTCTCACATTCTTGTAATGAAAAATAGATTTTGTGTATAGATGTTAAGTAATACGTGAATTACTTATATATTTAACTTATTTTGCGTTCCCCGCATCGAATCAGTGTTGCCATGAAACTTCTAAGAACAGGGACAAATCCAGTGTTCGTGCCCGCACATCGTTCAATATTATTATCAGTCAATATTAGGGCCTACAATCCCATTTTGGATAAGTTAAACACCTAAGAAAATAATTAAGAGTGATAGCTCATAAGTATAGATTTCGTATATCTTCAATAGTATCCTTCACCGAGGCAATTATGGATATTAGTTAATATTAAGTGGGTAAGGACAAATTTCACTAACCATTAGTCTCGGTGGAATGCAGTACAAATCGGTGCAAAATCTTGCGTTACTCGAAGCATTGAACATGAAACAATAGTAATCAACCACTTGAATAGAAAAAATGCATTGCATTTCATAGCACTTTAATGCAGAATACATACTCACCAATTGATTATGATTTTTTTCGGTCTTACGATATCGCTTACTCTTCTACGCCATCCTAGTGATTGCAGGTCCGCTTGCTGCAGCTGAATATCATCACCATTGCGAATCCATGCGAGTATGGCATTCTGTGCAACCTTACGATCTGTCACCTACTTGTATATCTTGTTCATGTCATCACCTGTAGACCTTGTAGTAACCCCAAATGGCATTGGTGTGTTCACCACATCTTCTGATTTTCTTATATTTTCTAGTGCTTCAGGTTCCAGAGTCGCATTTTGTTCATTTGTTATCGGAGATCAGTGCGACGATTCTGGTATGTGCATCTGAGTGATGCCAAGCGAGAATGAAGGGATTGAAAAACCTGGATTGGGTCCTCTGGTGCAACATACACTACCATTGCAAGTTTTTCGGAATCCCTGCACATTCATTAACAATTAAGTGCTCTTAAGTGAGTGCCTATTGCAACTTCTCGTACAATTATTTAATACTTTAGTTTAGTAGGAAGCATGCATCTCCAAAAAGGGTGTTAGCGTGAACTAAAGTAAAGAAAGTTGTGTAACCAGCATACAATTAGATAGATAGCATCTTGATGGTAATCAGTGGCTAAGAGCAGGGAGGGGCTGAATCTTAGCTTTCCTTTTCACAAAATATAACTTTTACTTTTCCAAAGAACTTCAGGAGATATTTTAACTTTTTGTCTCGTAACAAGTTAAGAGACATTTTTGTTTTGTCTCGTAACAAGTTGAGAGACATTTTTTATTTTGTCTCTAGAGAACCAGAAATAGAGAAGAAGCAGAGAAGAGAGAATCACACCACGATGTATCCTTGTTCAACTGCTAAGTGCAATGCAGCCTACATCTAGTCTCCATAATTACAATGACAAAATTTTACTATCTTTAACAGATTAAAATCACCAATTTCTTTCTTTAGGATCTACCCAATCCTATATGAGACAAATCCAAATTCTAACCCGAATCTGAACTTGACTTGGACTGAAACCAAGGTTTTCAACTGCAAAGTGTTAACCCAACTTGCAAGAGAATCTCCACAAGATCATGAAACAACAAAAAGATGTACAAAAAAACTCTGAGACATCTATGGCTTTTTCTCTAATTTTGATCACTGTCTTTTTCCTCTCATTGGCTTTTTCTTACAAACCTCACCATGTTTGCCTTTTTCACCATGAGACATAGACAGACAAAACTTAGAAAAAGAAAATAAAATAAACATCATTGAAGGAGAAGAATTCAGGAAGCTTGGGTAGCTATGAGAGCTCTGTGCTTTCACTTACTCTCCTTGATCTTAACCCATGGTCGTTCACCCTTAATATAGAAGGGGAAGCTTCCAAGGTTGAAACCCTAACCCAACAACTTCTTCTCCTACCAAAGAGTAGCAGCGGCTTCAACAAAGAGGGTTGACAAAGTCGAGGCTGATGCATGCAAGCTTACCTCATCACTCTCACTCTTTTTCATCAAGCTTCTTCCATCTTGGCAATTGATCTTGACTTTGGCCCCAAGAATGGATTCTGATCGTTGATGGGCTTCTAACTCTGGATGGCTTCAACCAACAACACAACTTATTAAAATTTTTAGAAAATTCAGCAGAATGTACCCTATAATTAGAATCTCCTGCCAAATATAATTATTATTTTCTGACAAATCAAATATGTTTTAAACAATAAATGATAAATAAATATAACATTTTTCAAAAAGAAAACCGCTGCAGGCATAAATTGTAACATGCATGCATTCAATAAAACATCAAATCCTAACCGTTCTAGTGTGCAACCTCTTATAACTCCACAATTTTTCAACAAATTTAACCACAAATTTAACCAAATTTAACAAAATTTAACCACTGATTTAACAAAAATTCTAACAAAATGCTAAACTCATAAAATAATATAGAAAAATAAAACAATCATAACAAAAATAAATCTTATGATAATGGCTACATGGTCACTTTAATGTAGTGGTGATAGAGGCGACAGTAACGGCGATGTGAACAGCAACTGTAGAGGATGCGGCGGGAATAGCAGCAGTAGTAGAATCAACGATAACGTGCAGCGGTGCTGATAGCGGGTGTTCTAGGAGGTGGTGACGAAGATGAAGTTCCCCAGCGGTGGTAATGACAATGACATGCTCCCGGCAGTTGTGAAGGTGACAGCTTGGACGATGAGAGAGAGAGAGAGAGAGAGAGAGAGAGAGAGAGAGAGAGAGAGAGAGAGAGAGAGAGAGAGAGAGAGAGAGAGAGAGAGAGAGAGTGTGTGTGTGTGTATGTTCGTAGAAGTGAGGGAGAAGGGTTTTGCGTTTGAATTTTATCCCAATTTTACTGGCAGATTAATCTGCCAAAACGACATATTTCACTAAATTGTGATACCGGCGGAATATACTGACGGTAAAATTGGCGCAGGTAAGTTACGTTTTTGTGTCAACAATTACCGTCGACTTTAGTGGTGAAAAAGTTATTCCGATGGTAATCTTTTTTGGTAACGAATTTCTCCTCCTTTCTGTAAAAAAACCAATGCTAAATTTACCGATACAAATTGACGCTAAATCCGATGGTAATTTCGACGGTATTCAGTGTTGTTTTTGTAGTGCAGATAATATGAGAGTTATAGTATCATGTGAAGGAGTTCTAATACATTTTTGGGCTAAACATTATTACATGTGAAATCCTAAGCAGTACTTTTAATCAAAGCAATAAATCCCTCCTTCAGTTATGCCTTGCAAAAGATGATGCCAAGTAACCTAATCACAGATCACAGGAAAATTATGTCAAAATAAAAAAAAATACATTATTGTCCACAATAAATTTGGAAACACGTAAGAGGTTTTAAGTTATATTAGGCACATAAATCCAATTGTTTAGTTCATAACACATGTTTTGATATTTATCATAAAGTAGAGAAGAACCATGATTTAAAACTAGAATATTCTAACCATTCATTACCAACGGATACTTGTTCAGTTTTATTTGAAGAGTCATTAGAGGATAATAAATTTGCATAATCAGGTAAGATGATGGCTGGCTTCTGAGTCTACATACCAGGCAATATCAGGCATAGTCAAGTAGATTGTAATATATATATGCTTTATTGGGTTGATGAAAATATAAATTTGGGGGGTAGTGAATGAGAGTTACTATAAGAAACTTGAGGCTGAGATGATGAGAAAGCAAACTAAGGGTCATAAGAAACAAATTTGATCTATCACACAATTGACATTGTGGTCTTGGGTTTGTAAAACGTCCTCCACGGTTAAATTGGGCTCTATGTTCCTTCTATTACTTTGACCTCTTCTTGAATTCGCCCAGATCAGAATAATGATGAAGACTGAGCCAGATTGTCTAAAGTAATGCCTTGTTTAATCCATCTAGTATGGCTTCAATGTGATCGTTCTCATTTAATAGGGTAAATCAATAACAAACAATAAATCTACCAATTCCCAAATGGTTTTAAATAAGAGTGAATTGTGATTATTGTTACAGTAAATATTGAAGTATATTTCTTGCAAGCAACTGAATCATCTTTTTTCTTTTGTTATTTTCTCAATTTCGAACTAAAGAGAGATATTGGAAGAATCTAAATAATCCTCCACTTCTAATCTCTGCACTATGAGAAATGATGTGTGTTCCCATGTAGTGAAATTCTCTTCTTCAAGTTTGTCTAGAATCTGCAACAAAATGTATTCTTAGTGTTAGAAGTCAAATTTGTGAGAAAAAATTCGATAAATGTTCAAAGATATGTTGAAATTTGTGCAGCAAAAGTAGTAAGCCTAACTATAAAGAACAAAGACATGTCCTGGTGTAATCTTGGAGCACTCAAGAACTACATAAATTAAAGCAAAGAAGAAATGAATAGGAATGAAAATGCATTATTGAATGTTGATTTTAGAGTATTGGAAGATGAACAATACAATTTATTGCTATGCCTAAATATATAATTTAGTTTTTGAAACAAAAATAATTAAAATTTTTTAAATTATAAGATGTAAAATCTAAATGAAATATATATCAACTATAAAATTAAATCATGATCGTTTGAATTAGATATGACTAAAGAAAATATTCAAACGTATACAATGCAAATTACAAACATTTGAATAAAAATTTGATTAGATTAAATAAAAAACATAACAAATTATATTGATTATATTTTTAAAATTAATTCAAATCACATATCTCATTTGTAGCGACAACAAGAAAAATAATAAAATGGATATATATATATATATATATATATATATATATATATATTAATTTTTAAGTATATATTATTAGAATATTATAATTAGGGAATAAAATCAGAAAAATATTAAAGAGAATTAGAAAAAAATCAATGTGATTTATTAGGATATTATTCCATAACGAGCGTATTCTTAGCGTACTCTTGGTTTATATATTGGTAAGAACCTTGTAATCACAGATGAAAAATATGAATAAAAAAATACTTTTTTAAATAATTCTTCGTAACATTGTGTCAGAGAAGAGTTAGGTTCTAGCGACTCAAAATTCTGACGAATTGACATTACAAATTGCAAATATACTATACAATAGTTTTGGCATGCGATCATCACAAATCAATTCTGATAATTTGTCAATTGGTTTCAAACTAAACGGATATAATTATCTATTATGGTAACTCTGATGAAAAAAATAATTGGTGGAAGAAGAAAGAAGAAACACACCAAAGAAACCTGCTCTAAAATTGTGGGTTACCAGATTGGTGGAAAAACAATCCAAGTCATCGGAGCTGCCGCTATGAGCATCCCAGAAGTCACCAGTAGCGGTGGCGAGGCCAGAAGAGAGGAAGCAAGTCACGATAGTAAGGCAGCCGCGGCAGTAAGGGCAAGAACTATTGAACTCCTTGGCTACTCAGCCCAGACGGCGACTCAATATAAAGAGGAGACCCAAAATCAGAATTTAATTAAAAAGATAAATGAATGGATTTTCGATTATGGGGCTACCGATACTATGATTCATGATCTCCATGATTTTAACAGCTTGACTATACCCTCAAAAGCCCATATTGAAACAAGCTAGTGGAGAATTAATTGATGTTAAAGGAGGAGGCTCCATTACAAAATTGAAATTAAAAAATTATCTCTATGTCCCTCCACTATCATCAAAATTATTGTCTGTTAGTCAAGTAACAAAGGAACTAAATTGTGTGGTACTCATGTACTCTACCTTTTGGCCTTTTAAAGAGATCATTGGGCGTGGTACTGAGCAAGAAGGCCTTTACTATGTTGATGAAGTAGCACACCAAGGTCATACCATGCTTGCTCACGGAACGGTTACTAGGCAACATTGGTTATGACACAGGCGTCTCAGACATCCTTCATTTGGGTACCTCAAGTTTCTATTTCCTAGTCTTTTTCCAAGTAGTACTGAACCCCTCAAATGTGAAACTTATATTCGTACAAAAAATCATAGAGTTTCTTTTCCTCCAACCAACACTAGAGTCAATTCCAGTTTTTCATTAATACACTCTGATGTGTGGGGCCCAGCCCCTATTTTCCATAATAATTTTCAATATTTTGTATTATTTGTGGATGATTTTTCTCGCATGACTTGGGTATATTTTTTAAAACACAAACTTAAAGTACCTAATAAGTTCTTTGCTTTCTACCAAATGATTCAAACTCAATTCAACAAGAAAATCCAAGTATTTCACTCAGATAATTTTTATGGAATTTATAAACCAATCAATGCATGATTTTTTTATGAAAAATGGTCTTATCCATCAAACTTCCTGCCCAAATACGCCTCAACAAAATGGTGTGGCTGAGCGGCGAAATCGTAAGTTACTTGAGATGACCCGAGCCATGCTTTTTGATGCACAAGTTCCAAAAAATTTTGGCCTGAAGTTATAGCGACCTCTGCCTACCTACTAAATCGCCTACCTACCCAAGTTCTCCACCACAAAACACCCTTACAAGTCTTGGCTACTCAGACTGCAATCCAATCACTCGTCGTATTCATGTAACCATGGATTGTGATTTTTTAGAATCCGAATTTTACTTCAGCCTCCAACATGGCATTTAGGGGAGAACAATAATGAACCACCAAGTTGTCTAAATAACCTTTATTGCTCAGAAACTATTCAAACAGAACAAGTAGATGGAGCCACCAAGTATACTTCACTCAACGTAGAAAATAACTCGGTACAGACAACCAGTGAGAGTCCTTTTGAGAATGTCAGACAAGAGGTAAGTAATTATCAATCTGATAATTTACTCCATATTTTTAATGAGACCACTAACAATAACAGTATAGCACTGAAACATGAAGAATCAGAATCCAATACCTTTATTCTTCCTCCAAGAAGAAACAAAGGGATGCCTCTTGATCGATACTCACCAGAACATGTTCCTCGTAACTCAAGATACACGATAAGGGTGGCTAGAGAATGAATAGCAGATGTTGCAAAGGCTTTTTCCACCAGACTCTTAACAGAAGACATTCCAAGAACTGTCCGAGAAGTCAATGAGAAAGTTGAATGTCGAAAAGCATTGAATACAGAAATAAAAGCTCTAGAGAAGAACGGAACTTGGGAGAAGTGTATCCTACCGACAGGAAAAAAGTCAGTCGGGTGCAAATGGATTTTCACCATTAAACACAAGGCAGATGGAACTATTGAACGATACAAGGCAAGGTTGGTGGCCAAAGGTTATACACAGACCTATGGTATCAACTACACTGAAACTTTTTTACCGGTTGCAAAGATTAATACTATCAGGGTGTTGTTTTCAATAGCAGCAAATGAAGATTGGCCACTCCATCAATTTGACGTCAAGAATGCTTTCTTGCATGGAGAGTTAAAAGAAGAAGTGTACATGAAAGTTCCTCCAGGTGTCTCAACAGGAATTAAAAAACATGAAGTTTGCCATTTAAAGAAGGCTCTTTATGGGCTTAAACAATCTCCACATGCTTGGTTTGAAAGATTTACAGATGCCATGAAAAGGTATGGGTACAAGCAAAGTAACTTTGATCATACCCTTTTTTTGAAAAAATGGAGAGATTTAATCACTTGCCTAATAATCTACGTGGATGATATGATCATAACGGGAAGTGATGCTGAAGAAATTGAAAAATTGAGAAGGAACCTATTTACAGACTTCGAAATGAAGAATTTGGGAAGACTAAAATATTTCTTAGGAATAGAGGTTCTACGACCCAGTAAAAGAATCTTTATCTCCCAAAGAAAGTACATTTTGGACCTTCTGGCAGAAACAGGAATGGTGGATTGCAAACCATCCAATAGATACACCCATGCAAGTTAATCACAAGTTAAAGATAGTAGAAGGTACCACCCTAGCAGATAAAGAAAGGTACCAGCGACTGGTTGGAAAACTAATTTACTTATCACATACTCGGCCTGACATAGCTTATGCTGTGGGAATAGTAAGTCAATTTATGCATAAACCACAAGAAGATCATATGGAAGCTGCTATGAGGATAGTTCGATATTAGAAGGGAGCTCTAGAAAGTGGAATCATTTTCAGAAGGAATGGTCATTTGAAGGTTGAGGTATACACTGACGCAGATTGGGCGGGCAACCCAAATGATAAAAGATCAACAGCTGGTTACTTTACATTTGTTGGAGGCAACCTGGTAAGGAAAAGTAAGAAGCAGAAAGTTGTAGCTCTTTCAAGCGTAGAGGTAGAATTTCGAAGGATCGTTAAAGGCATAACTGAAGTATTGTAGATAAAAAAATTGATGACTGGTTTCTACCACAATTACCAAACCAGTTGAAATGTGACAACAAAGCCGTAATCAGCATTTTAGATAATCCCGTACAACATGATAGAACAAAACATGTTGAGGTGGATCGACACTTTATCAAAGAAAAAATTGAGAATGACATTATTGAGCTTCTATTTGTGAGATCAGAAGATCAGTTGGCTGATATTCTTACTAAAGCAATTTTAAGACAAGCCCTTATTAAAGTTCTAATTAAGCTGAGTATTGGTGATCCCACTACTCATCTTGAGGGGGAGTATTAGAATATCATAATTAAGGAATAAAATTAGAAAAATATCAAAGATGATTAGAAAAAAATCAATATAATTTATTAGGATATTATTTCATAATGAACCGTACTCTTAGCATACTATTGGTTTATATATTGGTAAGAACCTTGTAATTACAGATGAAAAATATAAATAAAAAAATAATACTTTTCTAAATAATTCTTCGTTTCTTTTCTAAACTATTTGTACCATAGTAACACATATAAATGTAATTATAAACTTTAATTTATTTATTTATTTATAAAAATACACTATTTAATTAAAACAGTTTTTGTTGATAATTATTAAAATGACATCATTTCAGCTACTCCAAAATAACTTTTTCCTATATATATATATATATTAAAAAATACTAATTATTTATAAAATTATTTATTTAAAAAATTTAACTGATATATGTATATTTATTACATTCTTTCAGACATGAACTTTATTTTTTGAACTTGTGTGTATGTATGTGGTTTTTTTTTTGCACATATATTTTTTTAATGAACTTATGCTAAAATTATTTTCACTATGAAATAACAAATATTAAATTTTATATTTTTATGTTATTAAAATTCTGATATCATAAAATTATATTTCAGTGTAGAATTACTTATTCAATAATAATAATAATAATAATAATAATAATAAACATAATAATAATAATAATTCATTATTATATTATTATTATTATTATTATTATTATTATTATTATTATTATTATTATTTGTAATAGATGGATAGCTAGATTTTTTATTACTGGGCACCATGTATATGGTTTTTATAAATAAACTCTACTCCGTACATCTTCTACATCTGAAAGAATCAAGACTTCTCATGTTATTAATTAGGACGCGGACAAAGTCTGAATCCAGAAGTGGGACACAAAAAAGCTGCTTCCAAAACAGGGAATTATCATTGTCATGAATCACGATTGATAATAAACTCTTGTTATGTCAATGTGAAATCGAAAACTTCAAAAGATCGATAACGGTACCTTGGTGGAAGAATAATTGAAGGAGATAAGGGAAAGACCAAATTAATTTAAAAATTATAAATAAAAAGTAGTTATGTTGCTTTCACCTCATCTGATCAAGATCTAAGTAATATTCCCCTTGAAGAAGCACCTTTATGCATATAGTGCTTAAGGAACATTTTCACTTTCAATTACTTAAAAGGAATATTTTCTTATCACAACATTCTCATCCACTTCTCAAATATAGTAACTTAGCTTGGTCAAACAAATATATTAATTTATACTGTATTATATGATATTGTAAGGCAACCGCTAAATATCAAATTTTATAACTAATATAATGAACATAATCTAATAAAAGATAAATTAACAATAAAGACAAACTAAACCATATATATGATGACAAGTACAAATGTAATTTTATTGAATTAGGATACCCACACAGAACAAGAGACTCATCGCATTTGTGTTTGTCTACTTGCTCAAATCTAACATAGTAATTAATGGTTACAAAGTTCATATAAAGTCACCGATCCAATGATTTATTTCCTCTATTATATATTAATTCCTAAATAATAATAATAAAGTACTATAACTTCATGAATGCGTCCTATTCTTCCACACAACAAAGCAAAAACTAGTCTCATACAATAATAATATTAATAAGTACTTATTCATACAAAATAAAAATTTCATTAATCTAAGTAACGATCTGAGGGAAATCCATGAAGTAAACCATAGGATAAGGCCATGAGCAAGATTGCAGCCTCTTTCTCATCATGAGGGAACACATTTAAAGCCAAGTTCTTGCTCAAACTTATTGTCAAGTCTTCAAAACCAACCTTCTTTCTTCCTCTATGAGATAATTTATTAGTATTATTATTGTTATTGGTTCCAATTTTGTGCTTCTTTTTCAACTGATTTGGTGCACTACACTTGGCTTTCAACTTCTTATCTTTGTTGTTGTGCTTGTGTAACTTCTTTTCTTTCTTCTTCATACCATCATCATCATCAGTAGAAGCCATGAGAGTTGTATCGTTCTCTGATGCTGCAACCTCCGCCGCGGCCGCCACCGCCGCAGCTCTCCTCGCCTTCCTTTGTCTAATTCCACAAGCATTGCAAAGAGACTGATGCATCATAACAATTAATAATCAGCATATTTATATATACAACATACTTAATTTAAATAAAATAATTCAATAGTTCTTCAAATTCTATTACTTTACTTCACATGGTTGAGCCAATTTGACTGACGATTTTTTTTCTCTACAAAGATAATATATCTATAAATTATTTGTAGAAAAACTAAAGGGAGACGGGCATCAAACACAACCTTAAATTCAAATAAGTTTTGAGTTTGTCAGAGATGTTTGTCTCCTCTTGTGAATTTAAATTTTTTAAAAGAAATGATTTCATACCGTACCCTCTCTAAAGTAACATGTAAGTTACCCTCTCTGATGTGTCACATTTTAATTGGGTGTTTATTTTAACCTGAGTTATCTTCTCCACTCTTTCGTCGTCGTTGCTCCTCCCAAGCATCACCGTCTCATTGGTGTTCCGTTTTCTCTTCCCAAATCATTCTTCTAGAAAAGGTACATTTGTCGTCCTCATTACGCCTCCCAAACATCACGGTGGCTATCTTATTTTATCTTTCCAAATCATTCTTTTAGATAAGGTACTCCAACTCTCTCTAATTGCGTTTACTCCTCCCCATTGTACTCCTTCATCGTCGTCGTTACGCCTCCCAAGAATCACCGTCTCATTGGGTGTCTTGTTTTCTCTTCCCAAATCATTCTTCCAGAAAAGTATTCCAACTCTTTCTAATTGCGTTTACTCCTCCACATTCCTTTGTCATCGTCTTTGTGTCTCCTAAGTATCACCGTCTTATTAGCGGTTACCGTCTTCCAAGATATTATTAACTCTCATGAGATTAAAGTAACTCAGGTTAAAATAAACACCCAATTAAAATATGATATATCAGAGAGGGTAACTTACATGTTACTTTAGAGAGGGTAGGGTAGCATTTACCATATTAAAATTATATCATCGAAAAATTTAAAATTTATTTTTGTTAAATAAAAAAAACAAATAAAAAATTCTTGTTTAAAAAGACGTACTAGACATATAACTCATGTATCTTTTATTATCCACTTAATTAATTTAAAAAAAAAATAGTTTCATAACAGCGTTGATAAGCTTAAAAGTTAAAAATCTCAATTGTGTTAATATAAATAGTTATTATTAATATATAGAGATTTTGTGTCCTATGGGGGAAAGTTTGGAGAAAAGGGGATTATTATTATTTATCATGAGAAGTGGAAAAAAAAGTGCTTTTTTTTTGGGATACATTGAGTGAGAAAAACTATTTGATAAATTATATGACAATACATAAAAAAAGAAAATGAGAAAAATGATTTATTTATTTAGTTTAAAAAGAAAAAGAAAGTACCTTGGGGCCTCTTGGTCCACTTCTCCAAAGAGGGGTCTTTGTGGTGTGGCAATCAGAACAAACCCTAACAATCATATTATTATTATTTTCATGACGGTTTGAAGAAGAGTTGTTGTTGTTACTGTTGCTGCTGCTATTATCAGTTCCTAAAGGGGATAGCGGCGCTTGCTGCTTTGGTCCCTCTTCATCAAACCTTAACCTGAAATTATTAGTATCAGAACCACCCATGATTCTCATCTTTGAAGACATCCACTTCACCGAACCATGATCCTCCTCATCATGATGAGCTTGATTATCAAGATGATGATTTTCATTCCTTTCTTCTTTCTTCAAAATTTTCAACTTGAGCAGTTTACTACTCTTCTTGTTTCCATCCTCTTCTTCTTCTTCTTCTTTTTCTTCTTTTTTTCTGTGGTCATGAATATGATCCCATGATCCTCCACTAGAAGGAACATGAATCTTCTCAGCCTAAAAGATATATAATATAACATTATAAAAATCTAAGTTAGAGAAATAATTAATATAAGTGAGAGAGATCAACAATTTTTGTTTCAATAATTTCTTTTACAAGTGTTGTTAGAGTTCGGCTAGCTAATTAGTAAAACAATTATGTTATATGTACACAAAATATCAATAATCAAATCAATTATAAATATAAAATAAACAGATATAAATAAACAACATATGTATTTAATAAATTTACAGCGACTAATTTAGTGGCTAATTTTAATTATATATATAATATTTTCGTTAATATAAAATAATAGTAACTACTGACCTGTTGATGAGTTATTTGTAAGTGGTTTGGATGTTGGTCCCAATAAGAATAAGATGATAAAGAAGAAGAAGGAGAAGAGAGTTGAGGATATGTAGTAGTAGTGAAGAGGTGATGTTCTTCATTGAGATCAAAAGGAATAGGATGATGATGAGAATAACGATAACTTGGTATCATCATGAAGGTAAGGCACACGCATAATACAAAGCAATGCAAGGGTATGGAGAATTGGGTCTGGATCACTCTGCAAATGCAACGGCTTATCTTTTGTCCACTAATAAGAGGAAGAAGATAGAGAAAACAAAGACAGAAACCTATGCAAGATGGCAATTATATGGTTCTCACTTCTGACCACTACTTATATATATATATATATATATATATATATATATATATATATATATATATATATATATAAATATTTTTTATGTATTTAATGTATTAAAAATTTAACTTATTATTGTTTCAAAAAATTTTAGTCAAATAATTTTTATGGTATTTTTAAAATATATTTTTAGGGCACGTATACCTATTAATGATTTTTTTTAATAATATTATGTGCAGAATTTTATATCATTAAGACATTGGAAAGTGTTGTTTAGTTTTTCATGTGATACTTTTTGTTCCTTTTATTGAGGGTTAAGTATTTATTAATTAATTATCGGGAAAAAAAGAATATATTGTAAGTTTTTTTAATATAAATAAAAATGTGTTACCTATCATTCTATTTAAAAAGCTCAGGTATTCACAGTTTTTTCATTATCATATACTAATATATCAGTAAGTTTTTATGTGTTTATTAATTTATTTTTTTATCCGTTAAATATGTATAAATATAAAAATAGAAAAGTTATTTATAATAATAAGTGATTAATTATAACTCAATTAGAAAGTCTTAGAACTAGAAATTTCTGTATATAATAAAAGATTTTTTAAAAAAATTCTGTATATTAAAAGAGAAAATACTTAGTTTGGTTTTTGAAATCACATTCGAATCTCAATTTAGTTTTAATTGCTTCAATTTAGTCCCTAAATTTTTTAAATTTTAATCACGTTAGTCCCTGCAATAGTGTTACAGAGTCAATTGAAAAATTTAAGGATTAAATTAACGTAATTAAAATTTCAAGGATTAAGGGTCAGATTGGGTAAACTTATTAAATAAGTTCTTTTTTCATATAAGAACTTTTATTAATAGCAAATTTTAAATAAGTTATTTTATGTTTGAAAAGTTATTATAGAAATACTTATTTTAAAGTTGTGTATTAAATAGGAGTGATAAAATAGTTTTTGAAAATAAGAGAAATCAAATTTTTTAACTTTTTTAAAAGTTCTTAAATAACGTTTTGAGAAGTTAAAGACATATCTAAAACATTGTACCAAACACTATTAATAGTACTTTTTATAAATTAACAATTAAAAAAAATAACTTTTAAATTTTTCTAAATAAACTCTAAATTAAAATTCAAATATAACTTCAAATTCCAAACTGAATATTTTCTCCAACACTTTTTGTACTCCCATCTTATATAGTATCAAAGTATGGAAGTATCAATTTCACTTATATCATCGGTTACAAATAATGATTTTGTTAAACATATCCATATATGAGTGCATTTTAAGAAAATGATAATTTCATTCTATTTTTAATAATGTCATTTCACATATGATATTTTTATATTATATATTTGTATAAATTTATAGAAAAAAAACGTTCAAAATAGAATTGACAATATCTATTTTCTGTTTTCTAAATGCATTAAAGTTAATAGATCCTTTTTTTAATGAATGTGTGCAAATGTGATGTGCTAATTAAAATTGTATTTACAAAAAAAAGTAATATTAAAATTAAAAAATAATAATTTAAATTATCTTATTTAATTTAATATTTATAATTATATTTAATATTATCTATTTATTACAATGATAATTAATAGACTAATTTAAATTAATTTTTATTATCTGCTAGACATTCTTGAATGTTGTCGAAACACCTAGTCTGTCACTACCGGATTTACTGCTAATTTTAATTGGCTTTTTTAAATAAAAAAATATTTTTTTTAAAAATAAAGCATTTTTATTTAATTTAAAATCTATTTAAATATGTCTTTTACCAACATCAAATTTAAAATTTACATTAAATTTAAAGATTAACAGAAAAATGAGTGTACATCATGAATAAAAACATATGTGCATGAAAAAAAAAATAGATAAACCCTAATCAATGTAATTTTAAACGAAGGGTATTTATTTTAAAAATGTCCTGGGAGCTTCCTTATTCATATGCCAGGTGTGTGAATATGGCTGCCTGGCGTGTAACTCCAATTTTTTTTTTTTGGATTAATAAATATGTAAATCAAAGCAAAAATAAATATGTATGCAAATGAATTAAGCTCACCTCCATAACTCATGAGTTAATTTAATTATATATATTATTTATTATAATTATTTTATTAATACATATACGATGTATTTTATACTGTTAATTTATAATAAAAATGATAATTTTAAACACATAATTATAAAATTCATGTTAAATATATGATAATGCATTAGTTTTTATTTTTGTCATATCTAAATTTAAATATCTTTATTTATTTTATTAAAAATTGAATGGATTGAGCTAAAAACATGACAAATCTAATTAATTAAATATTATTTATGATATAGAAGAGTACCATATCTATATATTAATGTTTTGATATAAAATTTTATGATTATATTTTAAGATATGATTTTGTTAGAGAGAATAAAGTATAATTGATAGATAGATACTATATAAGTATAATTTATTTATATAAAATTATTGATTATATATGTTTATGTTATTTGAGTTTGCTAATGAGATCGAGTAAATTTGTAAGCTTTTAGTGAGTCAATTTTAAATTTTATAAATAAGTTTGGTTGTTAGTGAGTTGAGTTTAATTTTAATTTCGTAAATTAAGTTTGAGTTTGATCTAGATCCACTTAAGTCATTACGGTGATCATTAGGTCTGTGGTAAATGAGAAAAGTCATCTCAAGTTGACCACGAACAAATAAAATCGTCGAAAAAATCTACAAAATTTAGCCACAGAAATACAAGACATTGCAAGTGATTACCACGATCATATAATTTGCTACTATTTTTCATTCGTGGATATCTTTCCGTTCATAATACCCATATTTCTGGTAGTGTTATATAGCTCTTTTCTCACTATATTTGTAATTTATTCTTACTATATTTATAATAATGTAATCTTATAAGTTAAACTATAAATAATAATATAAATCATTATTATATACCTTAAACATCTAAATTGATTTTCAAATAATTTTAGATCGAAGACTTTGATTTACAATAAATTTTTATTTTTTAAAAATCTTCGAAAATTAATTTCATTAGAAAGATCCGTCTTTCAATTATTTTAAATAAGTAATTTCTTTATAGCTAGCGATAACTTTTTAAATTTAATTGTCTTATTATAATAAAATTTGTGACGAACTTATTTACTCAAGACGTATATTAAAAATTTGACTGAAAATAACATAGAAATCAGTTAATTTGACAAAAATAATTTTTGAAAACTTTAAGAGAATAAAAAATATTATTTAAAAACCAAAAATGTCCACTATAATATTATTTGGAGATTAATTTATGTATTTTTTCTTTCAATATATAATGACATACAAGAAATTTTTAAATAATGTATCGTAAAAGTAAATAAAATAAAATAAATACAGAAAATAAAAATGAAAACAAAAGGCATCACTATAAGACATTCCCGTGACCTCAATAAGATACTTTTAAAGCAGACAAATTAACAAGACAAATTGATTCAGGAGTGTGTGGGATGCTACTACGCTGACCCCCCATACTTGCTTGTTGCTTATGACAAAAACCCTATTTGCAGAGACAATCATATTTTTTATTTTTTTATTATTATTATTTCTTTTTTCCTTTTTAACACTGCTCTATGCATGTGTCTGCTAAGTACAAACCCTAGCTAGTTGGAAAACGGTGGAAGAGACAGAATTTGATCGTAGCCACACAAATATACGAGAAGGATAATGTTGTGTACTGTGTACTCATAACATTCATCTCAAGCCAATAATTTGATCACAGGAATAGAATAATATATTCAAGGTCAAATTCTTTTCCGCCAAACATATAAATCATATAAAAAAGTTTTTAAATATATTTAAAATATCGGTGTTCTAATAATTTTAATAATTAATTTTAATTAATATATTTGTGTATTTATATACTTGAAATTCTTTCAATAATGTTATTGGTTAATGACAAAGATTAATGTGAGGCGAGTATTGTATATATATATATTGAAAGTTGTCTGGTTGGCTATCAACTCAAAATAAATATTGTGTGACTAAGATAAATCATAAACTTTGTTCCACATATTTGCGGGACACAATTCTTCATATAATATATGTCTTATTTATAAATTTTGAAATACTTTTGTCCCACTTATTATAACATTTGTTAAGTAGTATTATTACATTTTTTTAAATTATTTATTCCTAGTATAATATATAAAATAAGTCTAAGAAAGATAATAAGCATAATGTTAATTATATTAGTTGTTTATACCAATTCATCTATATATTTTTAACTAATATTTTTGTTTATAAAAATTTGGAAATTATATTCTACCATTTATTATAAAAAAAAATTATTTTTAGTGATCATTTATTTTATTTTTAGTGCTAATTTATTTACCAACGATTGAACATTAATCATCTTATATTTTATCACTAAAACTTTTTTGTGACAATTATATAACTGTTGGTAAAAAAATTTTTAGTGACCACAAAAAATATATAATTATTATCATAATATATAATAATAATAACAAATATATAATTATCTTAAAATTATAAATTAAATAAGATATATAATGACCATTATGTTATTATTATTACTAAAAAATTGTCACTAAAAATGATTTTATTGTAGTTATTATGGATTATTTGAGAATAGATCCACAGAGTCAAAAAAGCAACTTTTATTAAAGAAGTCTGGAAATAAAAGTCCCAATCGGCCATGGAAAAGAATATTATAGACAAAAAAAAAATCAAGTGATAAATTTTTTAATTATTGTTTTTTATATAAGAATCTTATTCATTTATTTAATTTATTATCATATAAAAGAGTTTAGCTTTTTTCACGAATAATTAATTTATTAATTTTAATATTCATTGTTTCATATTTATTATTTATTTCTCTCTCTCTCTCTCTCTCTCTCTCTCTCTCTCTATATATATATATATATATATATATATATATATATATATATATATATATATTTTGATGCTGGGATGTCGTTTGGATCACCAATTTTGACGAAGTTAACAATTTCACTGTGGTGAAAATAGCCAAAAGCTTATTTTAGTTGGCTAAGTCAAGAATACACATCTTATTCTCAAAGAGGCTAGAGGAAGATAAACATGCATCTTATTTAAATATATAACTCAATTAATTCAATTTATAAATAAAAAGGGTACATACACATATTTATACTAGTAGAGGAAGGGGAGTCTTTGAGTATTAGACAATGTGGGACTAATTCATATGCATATTATAATAACATAACTAAACTTTACTACTTTAATTAATATTGCTAATAACCTAATAGTGCTCCTGCATCATATATATATTAGTAAAAGAAAATTTACATTGATAGGTATAAAGTTACCTAAAAATCATTTTTTTTTGGAATAATTAAATCTTAATTCTAATGATAGAATTAGTATTCTCTCTAAATTATATGTAATAAATATTTGAAGGAGAAAAAGAGAAAAATATAGTTTAAAAATAAGTCATGAAAAATTAAAGATAAATAAAAAATTGAAAAAGATATGCATATAAAAATTACTACAAGAAAAATGCCGAGTACCGTCAGATTTAGCATCATAGAATAGCGGCTAATTTATCAACGGTAACAACGTCGAATTCATAAGGTTAAGTAATTACCGGCCGATTTTGAATTCTGACGATAAATCCGCCGGTAATATTTAGAGGGAAAAAAATTGGCACGTCCTTTACCATCAGAAAAATTCAACGGTAGACCCAATTAGTGAAATGTTGCGTTTTGGTGACCTACAATGGTTTACCATTGAATAAATCCGATGGTAAGAGCGTGTAAATTCAAATTGCGAACCCTCTTCCCCCTCGTTCGAGACTCTCTCTCTCTCTCACACACACACACCCTCTTCCTCCTCGTTCGAGACTCTCTCTCTCTCTCTCTCTCTCTCTCTCTCTCTCTCTCTCTCTCTCTCTCTCTCTCCTCACACACACACAGACACACACACTTAACTACCGTTTCCTCCTCCCTTCCCAACACTACCATCTGTCGCTGCTGACACCACCACCATCATAGCCCCCTCTCTATTGCCGTCAACCCATCCACCCGCTGACACCCTTCCCTTCTACTTATTCTTCCTTTTCTCTCCTTACCACTTCACCATTCACCTTTTCCCTTCTTGGAACTGGCACGCCACATCACAGACCCACCACCGCCACTGCCCAGCTTCGCCTCTCTCCCTTCTCACGTCCCTGTTGCTCAACTTTTCTTCTTGCTCACATGTCCCTGCGCCTCGTTCTGCCTCTCCTTCATCTTTGTGGGTGGTTGTTGCTGCTCGTCTCTCATCGTCTATGCCTCTATGGTTGTGCTGCTTACACGTTGCCATGCATCGTCCACCTTTTAAAATCGATTCTGCCTCTGTAGCAATAGGTAACCATTTTAATATTTTGCATGCTATATTAATTTTAAAGTAATTGATTCGTTGATGTTATTGCTATTAATTTTATTGTTTATTGGTTTATGATGCTGATTACAATATGGCAGTGGTTGAAATATTGAATTGGTTTATGAATTCGTTTATAAATATGAATATGGAGTGATTTTTCTAATTTTTTTGGTTGTTGAATTGGTTTTATATGAATTCATAATGTAAAGAAAAAATTGACATTATTTCAATTATCTAATGAAATTTTTCTTATTTTAAAAATGTGACATTTTAGGAAGAAATATTATTTTGGGTATATGTGTTATACCCATTATTGAGTTTCTTGTTGATTGTTTTTTTATTTTTAACTCGTAGATGTTTTGAAATCATCTTAGGTACACTAATTGAGTTGAATTTTGAACTTTGAAAAGTGTTTCAATTATTGAACTAAATTGTAGAATAGTATTGCCAGAGTTGTTTGAAATTGTCTGAATTATGTTGATTCACTATGTTCCGGCTGGTTTTGCTATTTGCAGACACGACGACAGGTAGAGGTGTTGCGGATCAGGCTGCTGGTCATGGTCATAGTCATGATCGTGGAAGATGGAGTGTTTCTTCTAGTACCCCCGAAAATTTTGGATCCTCTCCTTCTACTCCGACTACTCCAGTGATGTCACAGGTTGTAGGTTTAGTGGACCAGCTGTTCATCATGGTCCCTAACCGCAACTACGTCCCTTCGTCTACGACGATGACATTACTTCCAACCGCTCAGTAGCCTGCTGCCACAGTGACGCTACCTCCAGCGACGAAAGCCGCGGCCCCAGAGTCCTCTCACTTATCGAAAGTGAGGCAGCTAATGCCCCTCCACCACCTCCCATCGTAGCGATTGACGATTTGGCCTGATGGCGGCACGGGATAAGTATCACTTTAAGTCTTCTATATTTTCTAATTATTGAATTGCTAAAAGTGTTTGATTATTGATTCTAGTTTAGTAGATTTAGAGCTATATGTTTGAATGGCTAAAAGTGTTTCATGTTTCATGATTATTGAATTGCTGAAAGTGTCTGATTATTAAAAAGTTTAGTGGATTTAGGGCTGTAAGTTTGAATGGCTGAAAGTGTTTCATGTTTTCTCATTAGTGAATTGCTGAAAGTGTCTGTTATTCATTGATTATTGATATTTGGTGTTGTTTAAGTTAATTATTAATAGAGAGAGTTTGTGGCGCATTCCAGTTATAGACGAAATTCTACCAGAATTTATAAAAAAATCTCTATATATTATTGTTGTTTGCTTCTGAAGTTTTAATTTATATTGCCATATTGGTTTGTCTGTGGATTATTGATAGGTTCACGCTGAAGAACAACACATGTACTCAGGAGATGACCAACATCATCAAGCTGATGTACAACCACCTTTGGCCCAGCTACAAGAAGATCCTATCTAAGACTAGAGAGTGATGATTTCAAAAATTAGCGGTAATTAATATATTTTTTTAGTTTTAAATCCTTTTAACTAGTTTATATCTTCTATTTTGATTAACTAATTTTAAAGTTTTTTTGTGCAACTGCACTTTATATGAAATGCCTCACATGAAGCCTTCATTAGGAAGACATACGACCATGAAATGGGTCGGTAGCTGCAGCAGATGCTGGAGGATGTTCGTGAGGGGGGACCACCTGACAACCTGATTCTGACTGAAAATAAAGAAAGCTTTGTTATTTCATTGGGAGATCGACGAGAGGTTCAAGCATCGACGTCTCACCAACAAAGCTAACAGGGCATCAGCCAGGTCCTCGATTACGTCACGAGTTGCCGTTTCAGGTCCTATCAATACAAAACAAGTGATATCAAGGTGATCAGTCTCAATATCTCAAGTTAAGTACTTCAATTTCCCAAAAGTATACTAACGGACTTCATGCTAAACATATCAGTCAGATATCCTAAATAGCACAAGCACAATTTAGAGTATGCATAGAAGCATAAGCAGTCATTCCCTCAAGCTCACGAGGACGAACTACTCTGATACCATAATATAACAATCTAATATTCAAATCCTTATAATTGAGTCATAAGTCATTGATAATAAGGTAGTACGACTATTAAGGTAGATTATAATACATATTTATAGATATAATCGAAAGGAAGTATTAAACGAGACATCTGAAAAGGAGCAAAATAAAATCGCGAATCGTAATGCTCACGTATCGGTAAAACAAAAGATAAAGCATGGTCAAAAGCGATGAAGAGACAAAGCAGTAAAGGAGAGTAAGATAAAGACAAAATATAGATATATAACATTCTACCACACAGAGCTTTACGCTTGAGCCGTCGACCTCTAAAATAAAATATACATACATAATATAATTAAAAGAATATAATATTTGAAGAGTCTTGAAGGTTGGTTAAGCAAAAACGTGAAAGATAAAAGCACAACACTCAAGGTAATGATTACTTGCATTACAAAGATAAGTAAATATACATATAGATAATAGGAACAGAGTGTCAAGGATACAAAATAATCAAGCTCCGGGCTCAACCTGCGAAGCTAAGTGTAACACCCTGACTTTTAGCACCCCATGATTGTACTAAAAGTTCGAGCGCTACTAACCTCTATTCCTTTAATTATTCACTATGTTTATTTAATATCGAACCTTTGCGAATACAAAACAAAACTTTAATTAAGAAAATGAAATAGTTTTTACTTTCACTTACTTAATGACAAAGATATATATATATATATATATATATATATATATATATATATATATATATTCACATAGCATGATATACATAGACTTATTCAAAGACCCTCAAATACAATTCCTACCCCTCTAAAAAATAAAAACAATAAATGACGAGGAAAAAATAAAATCTAAGAACTCAACTTGCAAACTGATTCTTCTATGCTCTTGTAATTCCGTACTAAGTCTTCGCACCTGTAGCTGAAAGGGGGTGGAAATAGGGGGTAAGAATTGGGGAGTTCTTAGTAGGGTCAGGGTGTATAGTTATATCCATTTTATATATACTTCATCAGCAACAACAGTTAACAAAGTACGAGCCAATTCAACAATTATAGAACACAAAACCCAATCACAAGCACACACAATCATAGAAAACACACTCACAAACAAATATGTGCAAACAAATATGATGCATGTCTATCCTTAGTGCATGTAATAATGAGCTCATTTTTCGGTTTTGACCCGCTCTCGACGCAACTCAGCAACCTTTGTCTGAGTTTGGTTTCTAATGTCATAACTTCTGTAAGCAACCTCTGTCTTACAGGTGCGACTCTCTTGAGCTGATGTATGCAAACATAACTTCTGTAAGCAACCTCTGTCTTACAGATGAGACTTTCTCTAGCCAATGTATGTAGCGATAACCTCTGTAAGCAACCTCTGTCTTATAGGTGCGACCATCCCCTAGATTGGCCGATGTATCTCTGGAAGTAAATCTTGGAGGACTCACCACCATATCTCTGCTCGTTTTCAGCAGGTACATAATCATCTTAGCTCATTTTTTCTTTCGTTTCTTTTATTCCTACTCTCTGCTCTCCTGTGGCAGAGGTTCCTTATATTCTTTTAATATTTTTTCTCTGCTCTTCTGTGGCAGAAGTTCTTTAATATTTTTCTTTCCTTTTATTTTCTTTCTTCTTCTTTCTTATCGTTCATAATATAAATTATCCTCACATTGTTCCCTCGCCTTTCCTTAAGTGTCTTATGGAAAAGAATTATAAAATTTTTTAATTAAGTCTGCATTCTCTAAAGCTTTTAGGATTAGTGTGCTTGGTTGCTTACCTTACTCATTAATATTACACATTATAATATTCTTACAAAATAATATATTTGATAAATACTAATTATAATAATAATTTATTTTAATATAAATAAATAATTTTAAAGAAGTATTTAAAATAATATTTATAATATTCTTTTAAAACTTAGTTTATAAAATCTTGTTTTTAAACTTTTATTAATTGCTTTCTAAATCACGAACTTTTTAATATTCTATTTTTAACTTCGATATTTTATAAAATTATATTTGAATCCCAATTTATTTTCATATTTATAAAAATAACCTTGAATTTTTATAAAATAACCATTTTTATCCCCGTATTTTATTTATTACCCAAAATACCAGAAACTTATATAATTACAAATTGTACCTTGATTTTTATATACAAATACAATATTATCTTTCAAAAATTAAATGTAATTACTAATCTTTCTTTTATACCAAAACCGAAACCCTTAACCCTTCTCTTTCAAAATATTACTTGTATTTTAATCCGTTTTCGAGTCTTTCGGTTACCGATTTTTCATCACTTTTAATTTAATCTTTCAATCACCAAATCTCATCAATTTCCTCAAAATACCATATTATCACAATAGTCCAAAAATCATTAAAATAACCACAACTGAGCTATTCCTCAAATCACAAGCAACAACAATAATTCAACATAAACTCATTCAAACTCAAACAATAATCAACAGTTACTTATCAAATTCACATTTAATTATTATAAAGTTACCAAAACCCTACCTCCATATGAAATCAAAGCAACAGAAGCTCCAATCGGACAATATCGCAGACGCTGAAAAATCATTGATTGTCCAAAGAAGTGCGGCATGCATTTGAAAAGTTTCATTTAAAAGAATAATATGTAATTATCACTGACACCCGTAGCTCCTTCAGCTCTTCGATTAGTGGTTGCAAAAAAACATCAATATTATTTCCTAGTGAACAGGGTCCAGGAATGAGCAAAGAGAGCATGCAATATTTTGACTTCATGGACATCCAAGGAGAAAAGTTGTACACCATTAAGACAACTGCCCATGAGCTATGTGAAACGTTCATAGTTCAAAAAGGATTAAAACTATTACACCAAACCAAGCCTCAAGTTGCGAAGTTCTTTTGAAAAGTTGGGTACCGACTGTCCAGGTTCTTCCATGCTTGGTCATCAGCAGGATGCCTTATCCAACTGTCTTTCAAATGCTGCTCATCATGCCACCTCAATGCTCTGCTGTGTTTGGGCACATAAAAAACCTTTTAAGCCTTGGAATTAAAGGAAAGTATCTTAAGGCTTTTGAAACAACCTTATGAATTTTCTTCAGAAGCGCAAAGTTGGTGCACGAAATTGTAATCACACTTTTGCAATTCCGCACAACTAACCAGCAAGTGCACTGGGTCGTCCAAGTAATACCTTACGTGAGTAAGGGTCGATCCCACGGAGATTGTTGGCTTGAAGCAAGCTATGGTTATCTTGTAACTCTTAGTCAGGATATCCATAATTCTCAGGTTTAATTGTGAAAAGTAAAAGAACATGAAATAAATACTTGTTTTTGCAGTAATGGAGAACAGGTTGAGGTTTTAGAGATGCTCTATCTTCTGAATCTCTGCTTTCCTACTGTCTTCTTCTTCATGCACGCAAGGCTCCTTCCATGGCAAGCTGTATGTAGGGTTTCACTGTTGTCAATGGCTACCTCCCATCCTCTCAGTGAAAATGTTCAACGCGCTCTGTCACAGCACGACTAATCATCTGTCGGTTCTCAATCAGGATGGAATAGAATCCAGTGATTCTTTTGCGTCTGTCACTAACGCCCAGCCCTCAGGAGTTTGAAGCTCATCACAGTCATTCAATCCTTGAATCATACTCAGAATACCACAGACAAGGTTTAGACCTTCCGGATTCTCTTGAATGCCGCCATCAATTCTAGCTTATACCACGAAGATTCTGATTAAGGAATCCAAGAGATATTCACTCAATCTAAAGTAGAACGGAGGTGATTTTCAGGCACACGTTCATAGGTGAGAATGATAATGAGTGTCACGGATCATCACATTCATCAAGTTGAGGAACAAGTGATATCTTAGAATAGAAGCAAGCGTGATTGAATGAAAAATAGTAGTAATTGCATTAATCCATCAAGACATAGCAGAGCTCCTCACCCCCAACCATGGGATTTAGAGACTCATGCCGTAGAAGATACAATAAGAAACGTGTAATGTGTCATGAGGTACAGATACAATAGCAAAAAGTCCTATTTATGGTGAACTAGTGACCTAGGGTTTACAAGAATGAGTAAATGACGTAAAAATCCACTTCTGGGGTCTACTTGGTGTGTGCTTGGGCTGAGCATTGAAACTTTCATGTGTAGAGACTTTTCCTGGAGTTAAACGCCAGATTTTGTGCCATTTTGGGCGTTTAACTCCCATTTTTGTGCCAGTTCCGGCGTTTAACGCCGGGCAGTCTTGAGCTGATTTGGAACGCCGGTTTGGGCCATCAAATCTCGGGCAAAGTATGAACTATTATATATTGATAGAAAGCCCAGGATGTCTACTTTCCAACGCAATTGGGAGCGCGCCAATTGGGCTTCTGTAGCTCAAGAAAATCCACTTCGAGTGCAGAGAGGTCAGAATCCAACAGCATCTGCAGTCATTTTTCAGCCTCTGAATCAGATTTTTGCTCAGGTCCCTCAATTTCAGCCAGAAAATACCTGAAATCACACAAACTCATACTAAAGTCTAGAAAAGTGAATTTTAAATAAAAACTAATAAAAATATAATAAATACTAACTAAAACATACTAAAAACATACTAAAAACAATGCCAAAAAGCGTATAAATTATCCGCTCATCACAACACCAAACTTAAATTGTTGCTTGTCCCCAAGCAACTGAAAATCAAATAGGATAAAAAGAAGAGAATATACTATAGACTCCAAAATATCAATGAAACTTAGCTCCAATTAGATGAGCGGGACTAGTAGCTTTTTGCCTCTGAACAGTTTTGGCATCTCACTTTATCCTTTGAGGTTCAGAATGATTGGCATCTATAGGAACTCAGAATTCAGATAGTGTTATTGATTCTCCTAGTTAAGTATGTTGATTCTTGAACACAGCTACTTTATGAGTCTTGGCCGTGGCCCAAAGCACTTTGTTTTCCAGTATTACCACCGGATACATCCATGCCACAGACACATAACTGGGTGAACCTTTTCAGATTGTGACTCAGCTTTGCTAGAGTCCCCAATTAGAGGTGTCCAGGGTTCTTAAGCACACTCTTTTTGCCTTGGATCACGACTTTAACCGCTCAGTCTCAAGTTTTCACTTGACACCTTCACGCCACAAGCGCATCGTTAGGGACATCTTAGTTTAGCTGCTTAGGCCAGGATGTTATTCCTGTAGGCCCTCCTATCCACTAATGCTCAAAGCCTTGGATCCTTTTTATTACCTTTGCCTTTTGGTTTAAAGGGCTATTGGCTTTTTCTGCTTGCTTTTTCTTTCTCTCTCTTTTTTTTTGAATTCACTGCTTTTTCTTGCTTCAAGAATCATTTTTATGATTTTTCAGATCCTCAGTAACATGTCACCTTTTTCATCATTCTTTCAAGAGCCAACTAATTTTAACATTCATGAACAACAAATTCTAAAGACATATGCACTGTTCAAGCATACGTTCAGAAAACAAAAAGTATTGTCACCACATCAAAATAATTAAACTAGTTTCAAGGATGAATTTGAAATCATGTACTTCTTGTTCTTTTGTAATAAAAATATTTTTCATTTAAGAAAGGTGATAGTTTCATAGGACATTCATAGCTTTAAGGCATAGACACTAAGACACTAATGATCATAAGACACAAACATAGATAAACATAAGCATAAAAATTCAAAAAACAAAAAAATAAAGAACAAGGAGATTAAAGAACGGGTCTACCTTAGTGATGGCGGCTTGTTCTTCCTCTTGAAGATCTTATGGAGTGCTTGAGCTCCTCAATGTCTCTTCCTTGCCTTTGTTGCTCCTCTCTCATGATTCTTTGATCTTTTCTAATTTCATGGAGGAGGATGGAATGTTCTTGGTGCTTCACCCTTAGTTGTCCCATGTTGAAACTCAATTCTTCTAGGGAGGTGTTGATTTGCTCCCAATAATTTTGTGGAGGAAAGTGCATCCCTTGAGGCATCTCAAGGATTTCATGATGAGGAATTTCCTCAAGTCCATGAGTGGGATCTCTTGTTTGCTCCATCCTCTTCTTAGTGATGGGCTTGTCCTTATCAATGAGGATGTCTCCCTCTATGTTAATTCCAACTGAATTACAGAGGTGACAAATGAGATGAGGGAAGGCTAACCTTGCCAAGGTAGAGGACTTGTCCACCACCTTATAAAGTTCTTGGGATATAACCTCATGAACTTCTACTTCCGCTCCAATCATGATGCTATGAATCATGATAGCCCGGTCTATAGTAGCTTCGGACCGGTTGCTAGTGGGAATGATTGAGCGTTGGATAAACTCCAACCATCCCCTAGCCACGTGCTTGAGGTCATGCCTTCTCAGTTGAACCGGCTTCCCTCTTGAATCTCTCTTCCATTGAGCGCCCTATTCACAAATATCTATGAGGACTTGGTCCAACCTTTGATCAAAGTTGACCCTTCTAGATGCACCCTTGAGATGGATCTCTCCATCTCCCATGATTCGGAGGTGGAAGCTTTTGCCTTCCCTTTCCTCTTTCTAGAGGTTTCTCCGGCCTTAGGTGCCATAAAGGTTATGGAAAAACAAAAAGCAACGCTTTTACCACACCAAACTTAGAAGGTTTGCTCGTCCTCGAGCAAAAGAGGAAAGAAAAGAGTAGAAGAAGAGGAAATAGAGGAGATGGAGGGGGGCTATGTATTTTAGCCAAGGGGAAGAAGTAGTGTTTAGGTTGTGTGAAAATGAAGGAGTGAAGATGGGTTTATATAGGAGTGGAGAGAGGAGTAGGGTTCGGCCATTATGGGTGGGGTTTAGGAGAGAAAGTGGTTTGAATTTGGATGGTGCGGTAGGTGGGGTTTAATAGGTGAGGGGCTTTTGGGGAAGGGGTGTTGAGGTGATTGGTGAATGGGTGAAGAAGAGAGAGAGTGGTGGGGTAGGTGGGGATCCTGTGGGGTCCACAGATCCTGAGGTGTCAAGGATAGCTCATCCCTGCACCAAGTGGCATGTAAAAACGCCCCTTCTGCCAATCTTGGCGTTAAACGCCGGGCTGCTGCCCTTTTCTGGTGTTAAACGCCAGTTTGGTGCCCCTTTCTGGCGTTAAACGCCTAGAATGGTGCCAGACTAGGCGTTAAACACCCATTTGCTGCCCTTACTAGCGTTTAAACGCCAGCAAGCTTTTCCTCCAGGGTGTGCTATTTTTCTTTCTGTTTTTTATTCTATTTTTGCTTTTTCAATTGTTTTTGTGACTTCACATGATCATCAACCTATAGAAAACATAAAATAACAATAGAAAATAGATAAATATGACATTGGGTTGCCTCTCAACAAGCGCTTCTTTAATGTCAGTAGCTTGACAGTGGGCTCTCATGGAGCCTCACATATACTCAGAGCAATGTTGGAACCTCCCAACACCAAACTTAGAGTTTGACTGTGGGGGTTCAACACCAAACTTAGAATTTGGTTGTGGCCTCCCAACACCAAACTTAGAGATTGACTGTGGGGGCTCTGTTTGACTCTGTTTTGAGAGAAGCTTTTCATGCTTCTTCCCTTTCCTGTCTGCAAACCATGGTACTTCCTGAATGGCGAAGAGTTGCTCATCCGAAAAGGTTTCAGAGATCTCAGTAGGAGGGAGGGATGCTCCTGCTACTGGTTCTATCCGGGACAGGTGATCAGCTACTTGATTCTCTGTCCCTTTTCTGTCTCTTATTTCTATATCAAACTCTTGCAGAAGTAACACCCGTCTTATGAGCCTGGGTTTTGAATCTTGCTTTGTGAGTAGATATTTAAGAGCAGCATGGTCAGTGTACACAATCACTTTTGATCCTACTAAATAAGATCTGAACTTGTCAATGGCATAAACCACTGCAAGTAACTCCTTTTCTGTGGTTGTGTATTTCTTCTGTGCATCATTTAGAATACGGATGCCATAATAAATGACGTGCAGAAGCTTATCATGCCTTTGTCCCAATACTGCACCAATGGCATGGTCACTGGCATCACACATTAGTTCAAATGGTAATGTCCAGTCTGGTGCAGAGATGACTGGTACTGTGACCAGCTTAGCTTTCAAAGTCTCAAACGCCTGCAGACACTCCTTATCAAAGATAAATGGCGTGTCAGCAGCTAGTAGATTACTCAGAGGTTTTGCAATTTTTGAAAAATTCTTTATAAACCTTCTGTAGAATCCTGCATGCCCCAGAAAGCTTCTGATTGCCTTAACATTGGCAGGTGGTGGTAATTTTTCAATTACTTCAACTTTAGCTTGATCCACCTCTATTCCCTTGTTTGAAATTTTATGCCCAAGGACAATCCCTTCAGTCACCATAAAGTGACATTTTTCCCAGTTTAGAACTAGGTTGGTTTCTTGGCATCTTTTCAAAACAAGTGCTAGATGGTGAAGGCCGGAGCTGAATGAGTCTCCAAATACTGAAAAGTCATCCATGAAGACTTCCAAAAATTTCTCTACCATATTTGAAAAAATAGAGAGCATGCACCTCTGAAAGGTTGCAGGTGCATTACACAGATCAAAAGGCATCCTTCTGTAGGCAAACACTCTAGAAGGACATGTGAATGTTGTTTTCTCTTGGTCCTGAGGATCTACTGCAATTTGGTTGTAACCTGAGTAGCCATCCAAAAAGCAATAATATTCATGACCTGCTAGTCTCTCTAGCATCTGGTCTATGAATGGTAAAGGAAAATGATCATTCCTGGTGGCTGTATTGAGCCTTCTGTAGTCAATACACATACACCACCCTGTAACTGTTCTTGTAGGAACCAGTTCATTCTTTTCATTATGAACCACTGTCATGCCTCCCTTCTTGGGGACAACGTGGACAGGGCTCACCTAGGGGCTATCAGAAATAGGATAAATAATCCCAGCCTCTAGTAACTTAGTGACCTCTTTCTGCACCACCTCCTTCATGGCTGGATTTAGCCGCCTTTGTGGTTGAACCACTGGCTTAGCATCATCCTCCAATAGGATCTTGTGCATGCATCTTGCTAGGCTAATGCCCTTAAGATCACTTATGGACCACCCAAGAGCTGTCTTGTGTGTCCTTAGCACTTGAATTAGTGCTTCCTCTTCCTGTGGATTTAAAGCAGAGCTTATGATCACTGGAAAAGTGTCACCTTCTCCCAGAAATGCATATTTCAGGGATGGTGGTAGTGGCTTGAGCTCGGGTTTAGGAGGCTTATCTTCTTCCTGAGGAATTTTCAGAATTTCTTTTATTTCCTTTAGTTCCTCCAGATCAGGCTGAACATCTTTAAAGATGTCCTCTAGCTCTGATTCGAGACTTTCAGTCATATTGACCTCCTCCACCAAAGAGTCAATAATATCAGCGCTCATGCAGTCATTTGATGTGTCTGGATGCTGCATAGCTTTGACAACATTCAACTTGAACTCATCCTCATTGACTCTCAGGGTTAATTCCCCTTTTTGGACGTTAATGAGGGTTCGTCCAGTTGCTAGGAAAGATCTTCCTAGAATGAGAGTTGCACTCTTGTGCTCCTCCATTTCCAGCACTACAAAGTCAGTGGGAAAGGCAAATGGCCCAACCTTGACAATCATGTCCTCAATTATTCCTGATGGATATTTAATGGAGCCATCAGCAAGTTGGAAGGATATTCGGGTTGGTTTGACTTCTTCAGTCAAGCCAAGCTTTCTGATAGTGGATGCATGTATTAGGTTGATACTTGCCACAAGATCACATAGAGCTTTCTTGGTACAAGTACCCTCTAATTTGCATGGTATCATAAAGCTTCCAGGGTCTTTAAGCTTCTCTGGTAAGCTTTTCAGAATGACTGCACTGCATTCTTCAGTGAGAAAAACTTTTTCAGTTTCTCTCCAATCCTTCTTATGACTTAAGATTTCTTTCATGAACTTAGCATAAGAGGGTATTTGCTCAAGTACCTCTGCAAACAGAATCTTTATTTCAAGAGTCCTGAGATAGTCTGCAAAGCGGGCAAATTGCTTATCCTGTTCCGCTTGGTGGAGTTTCTGAGGATAAGGCATCTTGGCTTTATCCTCTTCAACCTTAGTTGCTGCAGGTTTATTTCCTACAGAAGTGGTTGGAGAAGCCTGCTTAAGGGGGTTGTTATCAGCACTTGCAAGTGTCTGACCCCTTTGTGGCGTTTGAACGCCAGGATTGGATGCTTTTTGGGCGTTTAACGCCAGATTGCAACCCTTTTCTGGCGTTTGAACGCCAGAATTGGCTACCCATTGGGCGTTTAACGCCACTTTCTTACCCTTTTCTGGCATTTGAACGCCAGAATCATTCCTTTTTGGGCTCTTACTGTCCTTAGAGGGATTTTGGGTAGTTGGTTGGTCATCCTCTGTCAGTTGTTCCTTTCTTAGCTTTCTGCTGCTTTGAGTTGATACATTCAATGTCTTCCCACTCCTTAATTTAACAGCTTGGCATTCTTCTGTTATCTGTTTAGATAGTTGCTATTTTGTCTGATTCAATTGTGCTTCCATATTCTTGTTAGCATTTTTAGTGTCTTTGAGCATCTCTTTAAATTCTGCTAATTGTTTTGTCATAAGGAGTAATTGTTGATTAAGCTCAATAATCTATTCTTGAGGATTAGGATCAATAATTACTGCCCTGGCCTCTTCTTTTATGTAGAACTCACTGCTTGAGTACAGATGTTGATTTCTAGCAACCGTATCTATGAGCTCTTGAGCCTCTTCAATCGTCTTACTCATGTGTATAGATCCACCAGCTGAGTGGTCTAAAGACATCTGAGCTTTTTCTGTAAGCCCATAGTAGAAGATGTCCAACTGTACCCACTCTGAAAACATTTCAGAGGGGCATTTTTGTAGCATACCTCTATACCTCTCCCAGGAATTATAAAGGGATTCATTATCCTCTTGTTTAAAGCCTTGGATGTCCAGCCTTAGCTGTGTCATCCTTTTTGGAGGGTAAAATTGATTCAGGAATTTGTTTGATAACTATCTCCATGTTTTTATGCTTGCTGTGGGTTGGTTATTCAACCACCTCTTAGCTTGATCTTTTACAGCAAATAGAAATAATAATAATCTGTAGACATCATGATCCACTTCTTTATCACGTACTGTGTCAGCAATTTGCAAGAACTGTGCCAGAAACTCAGTAGGTTCTTCCTGTGGAAGACTGGAATATTGGTAGTTTTGCTGCACCATGATAATGAGCTGAGGATTTAGCTCAAAGCTGCTTGCTTTAATGGGAGGTATACAGATGCTACTCCCATATGCAGTTGTAATGGGGTTATCATATGACCCCAGAGTCCTTCTGGACTGTTCAATTCCACTTAGGTCTATGATGGAGAAAGGGAGATGATATGGATTGCAAGTAGATTGTTTTTTTTTAATTAAAAGTGACCGAAAATAATAAACTAAAATAAATGGAAAAGAAAAAAAAAATTTTGAAAACTGAAAGAAAATAAAATCAAAGCAAATTGAAAACTAAATTAATTAATTAATTAAAAAAATTTTGAAATTAGCAATTAAAGAGATATGATTGAAAATTATTTTTTTAAAAGATATGATTGAAGAAATTAAAAAGATTTGATTTTTGAAAAAGATTTGAAAAGATCAATTTTTGAAATTAGAATTTTGACTTGACTAAAAAAAAGATATGATTTTGAAAATTAGTGCAAAATTTTGAAGATTTAAAGGAAAACACAAAGAAGACACCAAACTTAGAAATTTTTAGAAAATCACACACAAATTTTCGAAAACCTAAAGGAAAATACAAGGAAGACACCAAACTTAGAATTTTTAAAGATCAAGAAAGGACTAAGAACATGCAAATTCGAAAAATTAAAAGAAAACAAAAGTATGCAATTGACACCAAACTTAAAATATGAAACTAAACTCAAATAAAAGACTCTAAACCAACAAAAATAAAACAGTCCTAATCTAAGCAACAAGATAAACCGTCAGTTGTCCAAACTCGAACAATCCCCAGCAACGGCACCAAAAACTTGGTGCACGAAATTGCAATCACACTTTTGCAATTCCGCACAACTAACCAGCAAGTGCACTGGGTCGTCCAAGTAATACCTTACGTGAGTAAGGGTCGATCCCACGGAGATTGTTGGCTTGAAACAAGCTATGGTTATCATGTAACTCTTAGTCAGGATATCAATAATTCTCAGGTTTAATTGTGAAAAGTAAAAGAACATGAAATAAATACTTGTTTTGCAGTAATAGAGAACAGATTGAGGTTTTAGAGATGCTCTCTCTTCTGAATCTCTGCTTTCCTACTGTCTTCTTCTTCATGCACGCAAGGCTCCTTCCATGGCAAGCTGTATGTAGGGTTTCACCGTTGTAAATGGCTACCTCCCATCCTCTTAGTGAAAATGTTCAACGCGCTCTGTCACAGCACGGCTAATCACTTGTCGGTTCTCAATCAGGTCAGAATAGAATCCAGTGATTCTTTTGCGTCTGTCACTAACGCCCAGCCCTCAGGAGTTTGAAGCTCGTCACAGTCATTCAATCCTTGAATCCTACTCAGAATACAACAGACAAGGTTTAGACCTTCCAGATTCTTTTGAATGCCGGCATCAATTCTAGCTTATACCACGAAGATTCTGATTAAGGAATCCAAGAGATATTCACTCAATCTAAAGTAGAACGGAGGTGGTTGTCAGGCACACGTTCATAGGTGAGAATGATAATGAGTGTCACGGATCATCACATTCATCAAGATGAGGAACAAGTGATATCTTAGAATAGAAGCAAGCGTGATTGGAATGAAAAACAGTAGTAATTGAATTAATCCATCAAGACATAGTAGAGCTCCTCACCCCAAACCATGGGGTTTAGAGACTCATGCCGTAGAAGATACAATAAGAAACATGTAATGTGTCATGAGGTACAGATACAATAGCAAAAAGTCCTATTTATGGTGAACTAGTGACCTAGGGTTTACAAGAATGAGTAAATGACGTAAAAATCCACTTCCGGGATCCACTTGGTGTGTGTTTGGGCTGAGCATTGAAGCTTTCATGTGTAGAGACTTTTTCTGGAGTTAAACGCCAGCTTTTGTTCCAGTTTGGGCGTTTAACTCCCATTTTTGTGCCAGTTCTGGCGTTTAACGCCGGGCAGTCTTGAGCTGATTTGAAACGCCGGTTTGGGCCATCAAATCTCGGGCAAAGTATAGACTATTATATATTGCTGGAAAGCTCAGGATGTCTACTTTCCAACACATTTAAGAGAGCGCGAATTGAGCTTCTGTAGCTCCAAAAAATCCACTTTGAGTGCAGGGAGGTCAAAATCCAACAGCATCTGCAGTCCTTTTTCAGCCTCTGAATCAGATTTTTGTTCAGGTCCTTCAATTTCAGCCAGAAAATACCTGAAATCACAGAAAAATACACAAACTCATAGTAAAGTCCAAAAAAGTGAATTTTAAATAAAAACTAATAAAAATATAATAAAAACTAACTAAAACATACTAAAAACATACTAAAAACAATGCCAAAAAGCGTATAAATTATCCGCTCATCAAAAGTCATTTTCGTTGCCATCCATAGTAGGAGTCTCATTATATCGAAACTCTCCACAGATATGGCAAATTGAGTCATTTATATACTCATTCAAATATAGCATGCAGTCATTAGGACATGCATCTATCTTTTTATGGTCAGGACCCAAGTCTTTAACAATATTCTTAGTTTTATTAAAAGAAGTGGAAATATTAAAATCAGGTATAGCTTCTTTTAATAACTCCAAGAGGGAGGTAAAAGATGTGTTACTCCAGCCATGTAGATACTTCCAGTGGTAGAGATAAATGATAAATGATAATCTCAAAAATCTAGATGTACAATTCAGATATAATTCTAGATCTGCTTCATCTACCAACTTATAAAATCTCTTCACATCTTCACTAAACCCGTTGTTCCCCTCTTCAATATTTGTCATATCTCCGAATGCATGACGCAGCAATCGGTCAATATCATGAAAGCCACTTCGATCATTCATGTCACATCTTACAACTATTAGGATTATTAGTTCCCATGATTAATCCATCTTTTATAACTTTCGACAAACCCGTAGCAAATAAGATGCCCGTATACATCATCTCGTTCACGCCAGTAAGTGTTTTTGTAATACCCTAACAATCAAAATGTCATATTTCCGGCTGCGCTACTCTGATAGCTCGGGTATTACAACGACTCTTATAATATTTAATACTAAAATATGAGCTTGTTTAAAACTTAAACCGAACTTTTCAAAAACATACAGTCATACTTACAATATAAATTGCCATACTCACAGGAAATATATATATATATGTATATATATATGGACACACACACACACACATATACATACATATTAATTTACAAGCATCTTATATCAAAATCATATCCCTCTTACAAAACTTGCAAGGTTAAAGGCGAGGGAAACATAAACACTAAAACAATACATAAATATCATCTAACAGAAAAGAATTAAGCTCTTCCGAACTTTGTCGTCCGTAACCTGAAAAAGAAAAGACCTGTAGGAGAGTGAGAACATCATCCTCGAAAGGTTTCTCACTATAGGGTTGCAGAATTACTATAATAGGATACGCGAGATAAAATCGTTACAGTGATTAATAACTGGCTTATGCATCTTTTCAAAGAAAAGGTTTACTATAAAAAATATCTGAAATCTTTTCTGAAAGAGAAAACTGTTCATTTCTTAAAAATTCAAAAGCCTTTCAAAAAGTTTATCTATGCTGAACCATATTAGTTTTTCATACTTTTCTAAACCAGAAACATCAACCAAATGTGGCCTTCGTCCCACCTCATGATCAACTACGGCCCTAGGCCAAAACAATCCAAACAACAACCAGTCACCATAGTCCAACAGAATCCCAGTCGCAAACACAAGTAGGAAAGTTTAAGCACAAACAAACAATTACTTCAAGTAGAACAATTTGCAGTTAACCACAATTAATCACAAAGGCAAACCAAATACAATATGCACACCCAAACAATGTCACATAGATGCTTATAATGAATGCCTGCCCTAGTGGCTGATGAGTCTCATCTGTCGGTTATAAAGCCAACCCGACAAGTCCTGGTAGCTAACCATTGAACTGTCCCTCTATTGTGCATCCCCAAATTGAGTTATTCACAATCATAATCATAATTCACATCCAACACCCTCACTGGTGTATATTCACCGGGGTGAGCTCATCCGGAACTTTCACAGTATCCGGCCACACTTACGACATAGGGTCAGTAGAGTATCGAGTCTCCACCTGGAGCACGTGGTGGCTAGCCACTGCTTTCACCCAGGGAAACTTGTATCTCAGATAGGTGCAGTGCAACCATCACAATATCAATAACTCAACATATATGCATTTATTCTCAGCCATAAATCAACATTCATCTCAGCCATCCGGCTTAAATTCATGATTCATAGTCAGCCATGATTCATTATCATATATAGTCATTCCGGCTCATAATATAATAGCACTTCCACCATCCAACATCATAAAACTCATAAAATCATCATTCAAGACATAAATCACTTTTCTCAAATCACTTTTCTTTGAAATCAAATTCAATTCATCCCAATTTTAACTTCAAAAATCCACATTTCTCAAATCACTTCTAGCTTATAAGCCATCTTTCCCAAAAGAAATTTTCTCTTTCAAAAGCCATATCTCCACAACATCCTTCTACAACTTCTAGGCGATTCAGCAACTAGACCAAATCAAAAATCTCTTTTGAAAGATCCAAAAATCAGTCATCCAAAAACAGAATTTGGTAATAGAAATTTCTCAGCAGAATCTCAAGACTTTAGGGGAGAATAACATAATTCATTTCCTCAAATTCATTTAAAATCCTTAAAACCTTGGATTCTTGATGTGAGTAATAAAATAGAGATCTAACTAAACCGAGTCGTGCAATTAATTACTCCACCCACATTTTTAAAATTATTTCTTTTACTTGGACCAAACCAATCTCAACCCCATATTAAAATTGGAAACGTTTCCAACGACTCGAAAATCATTTTAGTTTTTCCTAAACCAGAAGTCTAAAGGATACTTAAACTTTTCTTGAAATGTCAAAGAAAACGAGATTTATCAATCGAAAACCAAGTTCTTTCAAAGTCACTAGAACTCCTCTAAGTAAAAATCTTTGAATTAAATTCAATTATATAAACCCTTTTCACCTTTAAAACAACTTTAAAGTAAAAATCTCTTCCGAACAACTCCCACTCAAACCTGATATTTTTCTTAGGAAACAAAGCCAAGTCAAAATTCTCTTTTTGATAATTCGCTTCAAAACATAACTCATAACTTTCTTAAATGATTCAAGTAACATAGTAAAAGTCTTAAGCTCATAATTTTCCAAATGATATTTCGATGAAGCCTCGGATTCCATCAGAATTTCGGCAACACCTCCCCTAAAACTTGGACTTTGCCACCTTTTCTAGGTCTCATCCAAACCATTCCACAACCCTCTTTAAAGGATTCAAAACCAAATCAGCTCAAAATCCAACTGAATCCAAAGGTGCATTCCATTTTCGTATTTCAAGAAAACCAAATCAAACTCAAATCAATTTCCAACAGATTAAACTTGCTTTCAAAACTTTAAAGAAGCGACTTTAAAGAAACACTTCAAAATTGTCCGTTTTGAAAAACAAAATAATAATCGATCAACTAAGTATTCATATTCATACAAAACAACCATCATTATATAACATTTATAAAATCACTCAAGGATACATTTTTACCACATATTAACCATATATAATAACTCCAATTTATAAAATATGCTTTTCTGAAAAGGCCCCTACCTCAATACGCAAAACCACAGCCCAAACGCCTCAGAGAGTTCTTTTCGCCTCAACCAGAATTGGCGGCAACAAAAACCTTGGCTCCACTTTCCCTCTCAAAAGCAGAAACAGCTTCAAAGCCACAAGTAAACTCGGATTCTAACTCCTAGAACCATTAAAATCGCAAATACTTTATTACACGGAATAGAACACTAACGCAGGGCTTTCGAAACAGAAATACTTACTGAACTAGCGAAACAAAACAGTGGCGGGCTCTGAACCAATTCGGCGCTAGCCCGGCTGCCACCTCAAGCGGCAATGGCGACCTGAACAACATGCAGCGACAATGAGGTTCCCAAAAACTCAACGGAAAGGAGAATCAACTTAAAACCCTTACCGACATAATTTTCTGGCGACGACAGCAGGATCTCAAGCGGCAGAAGCAGCCAGAAGCTTCGGCGGTGGTTCCAGCGGTCACAGAACTGTTCCGAGCTTCCAGAGGTGCGTCAACCATGGCATCAATGGCAACAAGACTCTAATGGTGGCAGAAACAACCCTCTTCACAACACCGCTTCACGCGCTTCTCTCTCACAAATAGCAGCAACAGTTGGCGTCTTCAGTGACCATAGAGGCACGACGGCGACACTTTCCCTCATATGCGGCTTGACGTCGACACTGAGGCTCGGCAATGGTGGCGCGGTGGTGGCGCTGGCTTCCCTCGGCGACGACTGCACATACAGCAGCAGCGATACGAATCCTCCTCCCTCCTCACATTTCTCTCTCTGTCCAATCTCTCTCTCCTCCTCTGGCGTGGGTGGCTGGCGCGACGGCAAGATGGCCGACGCTGGCTCCCTGTGGCAGCGTTGCCCTTCACGCAAGTGCTCTCTCTCCTCTTCGTGGTTCTTCTCAGGCAACGGAACGGCTTGATGGAAGATAGAACGGATGGCGAAGCTGCCAGTAGCAAGGCGCGACGGTGACTGCAACAGCGGTGAGCCCTAGCTTTGGCGCCGTCCCTTCCTCCCTTCTCTTCTCCTGACGTGACTCTCTCTTCCCTCTTCCCTCTTCTGTTTCTTTCTTCTATGTTTCTGTGAATGAGAGGGTGAAAGGGAAATAGGTGGGGGTGTGGCTGCTGGGTTTGAGGAAAGGGTACTGGGTTAGGGTTTTCCCAATTTGGGAATTAGGGTTTAGGTAAAATTAGGTTTAAGTGTAGTTTTGTAATTTCTAATAAAAATAGGGATAATATAGTAATTAGAAATAAATTTTAATCCAACAATAATAATGTATAAAAATACTATTTGTTCATCAATTTTACAAATTAATTTCAATAAAATGTTCAAATCTAAAAATTAGAAATAATATAATTAATTTCTTTATTTTCTAAAACAGCAGTATTAATATTTTAAAATAGTAATTATTTATTCCAAATCATATAAAGTTCTTATTATTTCATAACTACCAACTTTATAATTTAAATATAAAAAATAATTCAATAATTGTAAAATTGGATAATAATCTTAATTTATTTCAAATTCAATTAATCAAAACTTGCTTCAATTATCTTTACTAAAAAAATTTTTGAAATTAAAACTACAAAAATATTGAATTTAAAATTAGCTCATAATAGCCCTTTTTCAAAAATTTTGAGTCTTACAGTTTCCACACTTTGCACACGTATACTGAATTCCTTTTCCAACTGGTTGTCCAATTAAGAAGGCAAAGTCTAAAAAATTATTAATATTATCTATATACTTATTCTTAAGTCATGGTGATTCCATCCAATCTTTTGACGGAATATGATTAACCTAAGAATGTAAATATATGAACTTACTAAACATGATTTAATAGATCAATTATAGTCACAATCTAGCTAGCATATATCTATTTACTATCTAAATAAATGGAAGAAAAAATTATTTTATATGATAAGTTTGATATTAACTTACTGTTTAGTTCATTCATTTTGAGATGCCATATGAAGTTGTTATAAACATACCACGATAACTAGTCAACTCCTTTTGTCCTTACTAGTATAAAAAAAATTATCCTATATACAAAACAAAGCAAAACAAAATTCAAAAAAGGTAAAGAACATTTAAAAGAAGGTAAACGAAATAATCAATTAACACATATTAAACCTAAATTAATATAAAGTACATGACAACAATCATATATCAATTTCTAAAAATACCTAATAAAAAATTTTCATTTAAACCTACATTTAAACAGTAATAATCAAGTATTCTATACAAATTTTAATTAGCATCAAATTTCTATTTTAAACTTATATTAAAACAACAACAATTAGGTAATTTTAACTTTCTTTTAGTCTTACGCTTCTACTACTTGTTCATTGCATGTATTCTAATTTCGACTTTCTGTATCTTTTGTTGATGGTTTTCAAGAATTGTAAATTTTGTAAAGTTATAGGTTAGTGATTGGTTTTAGGGTTTATATAAGTGAAAAGTTTCATTATGATATTGGCAAATGAAATGGGTGTCATGTAAATTAAGGTGGTGTCTCAAGATGAGTAAGAGAGTGATGAACAAGATAAAATATTGATGAAACTATCATATTTTCACTTTAAATCCATGTCACTGAGACAAAGTATCCAATTACAAGCCCCTTATAGATTTCTATTAGGTATGATGTTGTTTCACATTTAGATTTACATGGCAACTTGAAGAGGAATAAAATGGTAGAGTTTTTGATAGTAACATTAGATAAAAATGTAAATTCATAACCTAGAGACACCTAATACCAGAAAATAGACCATAAAGCTACCAAAGAAACTAAAATAGATGATTTTGTATATGTTTACCTAATTTTAGGTCCAGCTACTGTGAGGAGACATATAGGTTTATAAATTCTTTTGCAACTAAAGTTTCAGAAAATTTTTTGCTTGAAGAACTGCAAACCAAGTAGTAGTGACAAGAAAACATTAAAGCGGTAATTTTTTATAGACAAGAGGGTTGGTTAAATAAACAACATTAATATTTAAATATATCAACAAAGTACTACCTCAATTTGCAGCACTAAATCAACAAATTTATTAGCTTGAAATTGATGACCTTGTAGCAAGTCAAATTTGACTAAAAGTTCAAATTATTAACAAATGCATTAGTAAATCAATTTGTTAACCAAAAAAAATAATTATATAAAGTTTGGTATTTCAGGCTACATGAGAAAAACTAGCATCAGCATTTGTTTCTAAAGGGTAAAGAAGCTAATATCATTATCATCATCATCATCACTTGTTGTTTGCCAAGAACGGATTCAAGAGAAAGACCAAACACATACTTGATTATCTGACTATGCAGACAATGCAGAATGTAATTTGTAGAACACTGACAATGCAAACAGAGAGAAGAGGGAGACCAAATACAATGACGATGCAGACGACGAAGCAGAGAAGAGGCAACAACGACCACAAACAATACCAGATGAAGAGGAAAAGACAACGACAACAGACGCACGGGAAGCAACGAAATGCGATGATAGACGCACTATAGGCACATGTGCCGTGCGGTGGTAGTAGCCGTTGGCAACGATATATTCTCTTCTTTTTCTTTTTGAGTGCTAGTGAGGCTGTGAGTGAGATTGAGAGATTCGAGTGATGGGGAATTGGGGATCAAGGATGAGTTAGGTTTTTTTTTTTTAATAGAGGCTAAACGATGCTGTTTTGAGAGGGCTAAAAAAAAACCTTGGATACCTTTAGTCACCCACCAAAATTGTGACTATAGACCCCTTTAGGTCATCTCCAAACCCGTGATCAAAGATTCCTTTTAAGTCACCTTTTTGTAAAATCATAATCATAGACCATTTTAGGTCACTCTTCAAAACCGTGACTATAGACCTCTTTAGGTCTTCCACAAAAATTGTGACCATAGACCCTTTTAGGTCACTCTTCAAAACCGTGATCACAGATCCCTTTAGATCACCCCCAAAAATCGTGATCATAAGCCTCTTTTAGGCTACCCTTTCATAAAACTATGACTATAGACTCTTTTATGTCACTCTACAAAATCGTGACCGCAGATACTTTTAGGTCATCCTCCAAAACCGTGACTATAGACCATTTTAGGTCACTCTTTAAAATTGTGACCAAAGACCACTTTAGGTAACCCATCAAATCTGTGACCATAGATCCTTTTAGGTCATCCTTTCGTAAAACCATGACCATAGATCCTTTTAGCTCATCGCACTACAAGAAAAAGCAATATTTGTAACAAAAACAATTGTTACAAAAAATCGAAATGTTGAAACAAAAGGATTTTGTAACAAAAAAAAGGGGCCGTTGCAGTATGTCCCGTTACAAAAAGTTTTTGTAACAAAAAATGGAATTGTTACAATTCAAACTGATATTTTGTAACAAATTTTTATGATACAAAAAACCAGAAGTCATTACAAAAGTGGTAACAAATTTTGATCTTCAAGATATTTTTGGTGACAATCTATTTTTTCCTATCATTAAATTTTGTTACAAAATGTAACTTGATTTTGTAACGTTTTTTTTCTTTAGTTACAAAAGTAAAATAATTATTTTATAACAAATTTTTTAATACAAATTGCATGCATAATATAAATATACTGAAATATACTAAAATTAATTACTACAAAATGAGATATTTCATTAAACTCAAAATATTGATACACAAATTTCTCTTGAAAAGTAATAAAATATGCTACAAATCTAAACAATAAAAAATACTACAAACCTATAACTATGTTACATCAAGTTAGGCTATAAACCAATCTCAATGACAAATTCTAAGAAGCATATTTCCAATTAGTAACTCTTCTGTATTGAAAATAACAATTAACAAAATAAATAAATGAATAAAAAAGAGAAATTAGGAAGCCATCATTGGCAATAACAATTACAATTAACAAAACTTAAATTAATAAAATTATCAACATATTTTCAATTAGTAAGTCTCCTGCAAATCTCACATCAATTGATTAGCATAGCACATACTAAAATATAAGATAAATTATATCTCAATGTTATAATAAACCTGTTATAAGTCATTTCTTTTATCCCTCTGAGATGCTCTTGAGCATTTCATCACCCACCAATGTGTCTCCACGTATAGCATTTAGGAGTTTGAAAGACTTATAAAAATGTCAATATGATGTAAGTTGTATTGAAACACGATACTAGTAGCTAGAGCCTATTAATCTCTATTTTTACATTTTTATCAACTCAACATATATTAAACTATTTTGCAATTTGCTTAATGAATATCTTTATGATGTACTTTACCACAAGATTTATTTCCTGTCCTCCAAAAGCTATTGACTACAAAGGAAAATAGATTAGATTATTAGTTTGTGTAAGAAGCTTTCGTACGGAAGAAACAGAAGAGAAAATACTTCCTGAAAAAGAGAAGGGAAAAAAAGAATTAATGAAGAGCATACCTTCATGAAGATATCAAGATCAACATCTGATTTTATTCCAGCACTCTTTTCTCTCCTAGCAAGCTCTAGCAGCATATTTGTTAACGCTCAATACTTTAGTTAGGGTTAATTTGGTTAAAGTTAAGGTTTGGATTTAATTTAGAAAAATTTGCTTTTAGTAATTTTAATCAAAATAGGATATGTTTTATTAATTTCAAATCTAATTTAATCATTAAAATTATTTTAGAAATATTATTTAATGATCAATTTGCTAATTAAATTACATTTAATTAGGTATTCTAATTTAAAATTAGAAATAATATAATTAATTTTCTCTATTTATAAAAATTAGAGTATTAAATTCCAAAACTCAATTATTTAAGTAAATCGTATGAAATTTTTATTCTTTTATGACTATTAAGTTGTATAATTTAAATATATAAAATTATTCAATAATTATAAGATTAAATAAGAAGATATTTAAAATAATTTCTAAAAATAAAATTTTTAATGAATATATAAATTGAAATTAATTCATAGTAATATTTTTCGAAAGTTCTGGGTCTTACATTTTTCAATTACTAAAATTACGCAAAATATTCAATTATAATAAAATTACTTAAGAATCTTAATTGATTTATGATAAAATTATCTCCGAATCTATTTAATTATTTTTAATAAAATAATTTCTAAAATTATAAAGTTTAAACTTAATAAAATAAAATCACAGTTTATTTATATTTAGATTTTTAAAAATGCAGGATGTTAAAAAATAAAATTATTTTGAAAAAAATATATATACAAATTTTTTTATTCTTAAAGTGTTTAACATTTTGAAAAAAATTGTTATAAAATATATTTATATTTTGTGACAAATAATTAACTTGTTACAAATAATATTAAATTTTGTGATAAATTAATTTTTTGTTACAAAATAATTGGAGTTTTTGAAACAAAAAGTTATTTTGTTACAAAACAATTAGAGTTTTTGAAATAAAAAATAAAATTTGTTACAAAATATTTGAATTTTTGCAATTTTTTTATTACAAAATATTATAATATTTTGTAACAAAACACCACCTCGTTACAAAAACTAACATAATTTGTAACAAAATAAAGCAGGTTGTTAAAAAAGATTATCATGTTTGGCAACAACTTATAATATTGTTACAAAACATTATTCTTTTGTAACAATCACATATTATTATTACAAAATACTATTTTTTTGTAACAATTTTAAATTTGATATAAATTTTTTGTTACAAATGTTCCATTTTCTTATAGTGATCCTTTCATAAAATCATGACCATAGATTCTTTTAGGTCACTCTACAAAACCGTGACTATAGATACTTTTAGGTCAATTTCAAAACCATGATCATAGACTCTTTTAGGTTACTCTTAAAAATGTATGACCATAGACCCTTTTAAGTCATCTTCAAAACCGTAATTATAAAATCTTTTAGGTCACTTTCAAAACCGTGATTATAGACTCTTTTAGGTTACCCCAAACTGTGATCATAAACCTTTTTAGGTCACCTTTTTAAAAAAATTGTGAACATAAATCCTTTTAAGTCACTCCTAAAATTATGACTATAGACCATTTTAAACCATTTTTTTTTAAAAAACTGTGATAATAATAATTACTCTATAGTCACTCTTTTTTAAAAATCGTGACCGTGACTATAGTTATTTTTTTAGTTGGTTCTTGCATGTAATTATATTCTTGAAATTTTCTCTCATACCTTCACTATATATGTCCTGCAGCATGAGTTTGTATACACACAACTTACATATTAGTAATATAAATCAATTCACTTCTCTTAGTCTCTCGATAACTCTGGTCTTCTTTCTCATCAATACCTTCTTCACTAAGAAAACTCAAACACATGAGAGACATACGTGGCTTTGATTCTTAACAAGAATTATTATCTAAGTCCAAATATACTAATCTTCTTGTGATCTTTATTTTGGACTTAGTTTTTTGTTTCTTTTGTTACTTTTCTTATTGTTGCACATACCCTCAAATACTTATGCTGTACTTCATCAAGATCTATCAAACACTTAAGTTCATTGATACATATATATATTTACATAATATATAAACATCTAATACATTGACTATTAGTTTTTTAAAAGGAAAAATTATATGAACAAAAAGTTATTCAATGATGTAAAATTTATATATTATTATTATTATTATTATTATTATTATTATTATTATTATTATTATTATTATTATTATTATTATTATTATTATTATCTCTCTCTTATATATAATTTTAAATTAATCAATATAGGATACTTTTTTTAGGGCACACAAATATCTATTTTATTACCCTGACATATGTAACATATGATATGTGTATCTCTTACATGTGTATGTACAAAATAAGCATAGAAATGTTGAAGCATAGTAGATGCTTATTGAGGGTCAGATCCATGTGCACCAAGCAACTCACATTCCATATTTTAGAAGTTATAGAGGGTAATAATTAACTTGTTCCAATAGATAAGTTAAAACATATAAATGTATGAATATCCATACCTTGTCGCTATATATATAATAACTTTTGCAATGTATGCTATCAAATTAAAGCTTTGGAAGGAATGTTGAGGATACGAGTAATAATTTTCACTCAACATTAGAACAGACCTAGAGTTATATCTATATGAAAAATTGTTATACGTACTATTTTTGTGTATATTTTGTTTTTTTAATATTTTTTGAAAAATATACGTACTTAAAATATGGGTCATTTCAATATGACGGTGATTATGGTGATTATAATATTTTAAAAATATTGTTAAATTAAAATAATAACTTTTTAAAATAATACTATTTCAAAAAGTGGAAAAAGTATTTTATATATATATATATATATATATATATATATATATATATATATATATATATATATATATATATATATATTCTATTGTCTTTTTCTAATTTTTTTCAGTTGGTATGCTCGTGGGTGCGTGGGGGCAAAGGGTGAAAGAGAGAGTTGCATGGGAAGGCATCCTTGTGAGTTATAAGTACTCTAACATTGCCAAAAACCATTGATTTATGGTCCCATCTTCATAAGATTTTCTGAATTTTGTGGGGTACACATAAATACATACATATGCAAGAGACACAACCTTTAACAGTCTCGGTAAGCCGCCTCGTCAATGTTCATATTGATATATATCTAATCTAATAATTGATAATTATTATTTGCATTGTGTTCGTTGAATAACGATTATTAAGGTTAAAATTCTTTTGTTCAATAAATCTTTTTTTATTTCCGCTCATATCAATTTTACTCTTAATTAAATAATTTCAAGTTCGTAGAAGAAAAAAGTACAATTTTCAACTTCCAAGCAACAATGACAAAATAAGACAATATATAATCAAAATTTTACATAATTATTCTAATTTTATTCATACTGTGGGTCAAACATAATAAACAAAGGAGAAAATATTCAATCGTTCCAATAGTAATAGAATAGTTGGCGAAATAGTGTTACTTTCATAATTTAATTGTCCAAATGACATGATCTTATGGTTAAGTAGCAGTACTATTTTTGTTTTCAGACATGAGTGGGGCTAGGGCATGCATGAGCCCCTACACTAATACACATGGATCCGTCCATCCGATCCGTCCTTGCCATTTGGTTCTTGTTTCTCTTTTTAAAGAGTTCCCGGTTTTTTTTTTTTTTCTCAAATAAAAAAAAGAAAGAAAGAAACTATGAGTAGTATATATACGTAATAATTATTCTATATCTTTGAAAAGAAAAAACACAACAAAATTAACGAAGAAAATGGGAAACGAAAAGCTATAGGTGATGACTTTATATTTTATGAGTAACAATAGATACTTAGTGCTCTGTTAGGATTTTATTAATATTTTACTAAGGTTTTATCAGTGTTCTGTTTAGAGTTTTAATTTTTTTTTTACCTCTTTTTTACTTTTTCTATTTCTATTTTCTTCTTCAATTACAACAATTTGTATCCCTAGTTCATGTTACCATATAATCAACTTTTCCTTAATTAGTACTCTCAATCATTGAATTTCAGTGAAAAAAGGAACTCTGATCTAAAATTGATTAGGTAGTGAGGAAGATGAGAAAGATACTGTAGTATTGAAGAAGAAAGATTATTCTCAGGGGTTGGAGGCTTGTATTAAGAGTCTTTTGGGGAGACTCTTTGTAGATAAGATGTTTTCGATTGGCACAATTGACAATTTTCTAAGGATGATATGGGGTAAATTGGAGGGATTCTGATCGATTAAGAGAGGTCCTAATCAATTCCAATTCTTTTTTGAGAATGATCTTGATGTTCTCAAAATTGAAAAAGGATCTCCTTGACTCTTTAAGGATTATATCTTGCATGTGAGAAGATGGGTTGAATCGGATGAATAGGACCAGAAAAACATTACTTGTTTTTCAATCTCGATCCAATTATGGGGTTTGTCTGAGCAGTTCAAAACTATTCAGGTTGAAAAAAGACTTGGGGAGAAAATTGGAAAGGTGATAGACATTAGATTTTTCTCTGTTCGTGGAAGAGAATCTCGAATTCTCAAGACCAAAGTCTGGCTGGATAGTGATAAAAGGGTGAAAGACAACATTCGTATGGCTGAATTGAATGGTAAGATGCTGGAAATTGGATTGCAATACGAGAGGATTGAAATTTTTTGTACCTACTGTGCTCATCTATGACATAATTCCAAATACTATTCTAAATTCATGGAGAATTCATCAGCAAGCGCTATTAAACAAGATTGTATTGGCGAGTGGGTCAAAGCAGATCAAGTGGGCAAGAGGATCGAATGTGGAGGATCTTCTGATAACTTCAGCTTCAATAACTCATACTCAAGTACTCCCCAACCGAGAAAAAAGCCAACCCGAAACTGATTGATAGATAATTTTGCCAGCTTGAGTGTCAAAAGGACAAAAAATAATTCTATGAGATATCTAGAGGTAATAAGGAGGATGATAATTTTTCGAAAGTGGTTTGGCAGTCAATTGAGAAGACTAGTGAGGCATTAGCCCTGCAAGATATTACTAGTACTATGAACACTGATGAATCTGTCCCACAGAACTTACCTAATGAAGGAATGACCAGCAGGGGTTTTAAGTGGAAACAACTTGCTAGACAAGGGATTGATTCAAGTAAGTTGTTCGGAGGAATAAAAAGAAGAAATCAAGGGAAGAAAAATAAAAATAAGGCTAAGAAGATCTGTATCGTTGATGATATGATTGCTTAAATGAGGGTGGAGGGTGCCAGCCATTCAATGGCACCCCAAGAGATATGAAGCTCATTACGTAGAATTGTCGGGGTTTGGAAAGACCCCTAACAATTCACAATCTCAAAGGGATGTCACAATCCCACTCCCCCGAGATGGTTTTGCTATGCGAAACTAAAAATCAATCTCGACAAGTGAAAATGAAGTTGAGGTCATGTGGTTTTACAAATTGAAAGATTATTGATTCAGTGGGTAGTGCCGGAGGCTTGGCACTAGCTTGGACGGACAATGTGGTAGTGCAAACAATTGATAGTTCAGATTTTTCCATCGTGGCTTTGGTAAAAGACACATCCATTAATGTGGAATGGAATCTTGTTGGTGTTCATTTCAGCAGCCATGAACAGATTCGTTCAACATAATTTCAAGAGGTGTCAGCAATCTTACAGCAGCAACAGGGTAACTCATGTATTTTGGGAGACTTTAATGATATTGTTGATCAAAGCGAAAAAAGTGGAGGTAGTCTTAAATCAGAGTCTTCTATAGCAGATTTTAATTATTTTATTGGTCATAATGCTTTACTTGACTTGGGAATGATTGGTAGACCTTTTACTTAGAGTAATAGGCAGAGAGCAGGGGAATTGATTCAAGAACGATTGGATAGAATCTTAGTGGAAGAAATATGGCTGCAACTATTTTCTAATCCAACAGTTCTTAGATTGTCCGAGACGGGTTCAGACCATGTCCCTCTCCTTTTTTACACTAATCCATAAACTGGACGTTTAAAAAGAAGATTTAAATTCCAGAACTAATGGCATGAAGAAGATTCAGTCCAAATTTTGATTAGTGAGGTTTGAAACACAGAAATTGAAGGCTCTCCCATATTTTGACTAGTTGAAAAGCTCAAACTCGTTCGACATCAGTCGGTCATATGGCAGAGGAGTAGTCTTTCAAACTCTAAAAAATAGATTGATGAAATTACAGGGCAGCTAAAAGAAATGAGGGCATCGTGTTTAATGGGAGGTCCTGAAATCATGGAACTTAAGCAAAAATTAGAGAGGACCTACTTGAATGAAGAGATCTATTGGAAGGATAAATCTAGAATTAAATGGCTAAAAGTAGGAGACCAAAACACTAGCTTCTTCCATCGAAAATTTAAGGCTAGATCTAGGAGGAATAATATTTGAAGACTCAAGGCTGAGAATGGAGAGTGTGCTACTTCTACTGCAGTCATCGCAGGGGTGGTAGAGGTGTATTACAAGGGCATCTTTACTTCCACCAATCAGGCAGATCCTGGGCTTTTTTCTTAGATTTTGAGCCTAAGGTTACAGCTAGCATGAACCGTAGGCTACAACGTCTGGTCTCTTTTGAGAAAGTAAAGAAAGCTACCTTTAGTGTACACCCGTAGAGTGCTCCAGGGGAAGATGGGATAACAGCTAAATTCTTCCAATTTTACTGGGATACTATGGGAGAGGATGTATTCAAGGCAGTTAGAAGTTTCTTTCGAGGAGGGTGCTTTTTAAGGAGTTTCAATGACACTAACATCTGCCTTATTCCTAAGATTATTGATGCTTGTGACATGTCCCAGGTACAACCCATTAGTTTATCCTCTGTATTCTACAAAATCATCTCTAAGATACTAGTTCATAGATGACAAGGATGTATGAATAAACTTATTAGCCCTAATCAGAGCGCATTCCTAAAGGAGAGACTAATTTCAGATAATATCCTGATAGCACATGAGTGTATGCACTACCTTAAGCAGAAAAAGAGAGGTTTAGAGTATGAGATAGCCCTTAAACTTGACATGAGTAAAGCATATGACAGGGTTGAGTGGCAGTTTTTGTGGTTTATCATGAAGACGATGAGATTTGATTCTACGTGGATAGGTTGGCTTCTAGAATTGGTAACGACGGTTTTTTACTCTATGGTTCTAGAAGGCCAACCGTACGATTTTTTTTAAACCAAATAGAAGAATCCGTCAGTGTTACCCTCTATCTCCTTTTCTTTTTCTATTTTGTGCAGAAGGCCTCTTTTTCTTGCTACATAAAGCAGAGCAAAACTGGCACATTTAAGAGATCCAAATTACAAGAAGATATCCTAAGGTTAATTATTTACTTATTGCAGATGATTCTATATTATTCTGTAAGGCATCAAAAGACAATTGTGGGAGGATCTTAGATTTATTAGGGGATTTTGAAAGATTTAGTGGCCAAAAAGTTAACCATAACAAATCTTCAATCTTCTTCCGCAATAACACACCTGATGATTGAAGTGAGCAAAATCGTTGGCTAAGAATTTTCTTCTCGGTTAAGAGGAAATTACTTCGTTGCAAGTATAGTTCTCAACTGACAAGCAACGTTCAAATCAAATTTAAATTGTTTGGTTGTCACAAGTACAAACCCCAATAAAAATTAACCGAAGTATTTAAACCTCAGGTCGTCTCACAAGAATTGCAATGAAGTGGTCAATTATTGGTTATGAAGGAATATGGGGGGTTTGATTTGGTAAAAGGGACAAGAAAATAAATGGCAAATAACTAAAGAAAGCAAGTAATAAAGAGAGACATTCATGGCAAGGAATGAGAGTGTTGGCTTTTGATGAGCGGATAATTTGTACACTTTTTGGCATTGTTTTTAGTATGTTTTTAGTATGTTTTAGTTAGTTTTTATTATATTTTTATTAGTTTTTATTTAAAATTCACTTTTTTGGACTTTACTATGAGTTTGTGTGTTTTTTTGTGATTTCAGGTATTTTCTGGCTGAAATTGAGGGACTTGAGCAAAAATCTGGTAAAGAGGCTGAAAATGACTGCAGATGCTGTTGGATTCTGACCTCCCTGCACTCAAAGTGGATTTTCAGGAGCTACAAAAGCCCAATTGGCGTGCTCTCAACTGCGTTAGAAAGTAGACATCCTGGGCTTTCCAGCAATGGATAATAGTCCATACTTTGCCCGAGATTTGACGGCCCAAATAGGCATTCCAAGTCAGCTCAAGAATTCTGGCGTAAAACGCCGGAACTGACACAAGAATGGGAGTTAAATGCCCAAACTGGCACAAAAGCTGGCGTTTAACTCCAAGAAGAGTCTCTACATGAAAATGCTTCAATACTCAGCCCAAGCACACACCAAGTGGGCCCAGAAGTGGATTTTTATGTCATTTACTCATTTCTGTAAACCCTAGCTACTAGTTCTCTATAAGTAGGACATTTTACTATTGTATTTTCATCTTTTGATCACTTTAGATCTCTAGATCATCTTTGGACGTCTAGTTCTTAGATTATTGGGGGCTGGCCATTCGGCCATGCCTAGACCTTGTTCTTATGTATTTTCAACGGTGGAGTTTCTACACACCATAGATTAAGGTGTGGAGCTCTGCTGTACCTCGAGTATTAATGCAATTACTATTGTTCTTCTATTCAATTCAGCTTATTCTTGTTCTAAGATATTCATTCGCATCCAAGAACATGATGAATGTGACGATTATGTGACGCTCATCATCATTCTCACTTATGAACGCGTGCCTGACAACCACTTCCGTTCTACGAGCAAACAAGGCTTGAATGTTTATCTCTTGGATTTCTTAATCGGAATCTTCGTGGTATAAGCTAAAATTGATGGTGGCATTCAAGAGAATCCGGAAGGTCTAAACCTTGTCTGTGGTATTCTGAGTAGGATTCAAGGATTGAATGACTGTGACGAGCTTCAAACTCGCGATTGTGGGGCGTTAGTGACAGACGCAAAAGAATCACTCGATTCTATTCCAACATGATCGAGAACCGACAGCTGAATAGCCGTGCTGTGACAGAGCGCGTTGAACATTTTCACTGAGAGGACGGGACTGTAGCCATTGACAACGGTGATGCCCAACATACATCTTGCCATGGAAAGGAGTAAGAAGGATTGGATGAAGATAGTAGGAAAGCAGAGAGACAGAAGGGACAAAGCATCTCCATACGCTTATCTAAAATTCTCACCAATGAATTACATAAGTATCTCTATCTTTATTTTATGCTTTATTCATGAATCATCTATAACCATTTGAATCTGCCTGACTGAGATTTACAAGATGACCATAGCTTGCTTCATACCAACAATCTCCGTGGGATCGACCCTTACTCGCGTAAGGTTTATTACTTGGACGACCCAGTGCGCTTGCTGGTTAGTTGTGCGAAGTTGTGATAAAGAGTTGAGATTACAATTGTGCGTACCATGTTGATGGCGCCATTGATGATCACAATTTCGTGCACCAAGTTTTTGGCGCCGTTGTCGGGGATTGTTTGAGTTTGGCCAACTGACGGTTCATCTTGTTGCTTAGATTAGGTATTTTTCAGAATTTTTAAGAATGAATTCGAGTGTTTCAAGGTGATGTTCTTACCATCACCAAAGCTAATTGATCTTCATCAATTTAGCTCTTGAATGCAATGTCCTGCTGAAGCTTGGCTAGCCATGTCTAATTCCTTTAGACTTAAGCTTTAGACTAACATTGCATGAATCCTGGAATTCTTATTAAAAATTTTGAATCTATTTATTTTCTTCTCCACATAATTTTCGAAAAATCCAAAAAAATTACAAAATCATAAAAAAACCAAAAATATTTCTTGTCTGAGTCTAGTGTCTCATTTTAAGTTTGGTGTCAATTGCATGTTTCTGTTCTTCTTGCATTTTTTGAATTCATTCATGTGTCTTCATTGATCTTCAAGTTGTTCTTGATGATTTACTTGCTCTGATCTTTAAATTCTCTTGTTTTGTGTGTTTTGTTGTTTCTCATATGCATTCTCAATTTGTTAGTGTCAGTAGTATACAAACTTCTAAGTTTGGTGTCTTGCATGCATTGTTTATTTGATTTTAGTTGCATTTTGATTTTTCCTCATCATTAAAAATCCAAAAAAATTTTAATTTGTGTCTTTTCAAGTCAATAATATAGAGAATTGAAGATTCAGAACATACAGCAAAAGAATTACACAGAAAAAGCTGGGCGTTCAAAACGCCCAGTGAGGAAGAAAAACTGGCGTTTAAACGCCAGCCAGGATACCTGGCTGGGCGTTTAACGCCCAAAAGGGTAGCATTTGGGCGTTAAACGCTAGAATGTATACCATTCTGGGCGTTTAACGCCAGGATGGCACAAGAGGGAAGATTTTGTTTTCAATTCAAATTTTTTTCAAGTTTTCATAATTTTTCAAAATCAAATCTTTTTCAAATCATATCTTTTCAATCATATATTTTCAAAATCAATTTCTTTCCATTTTCAAAAATACTTGCTAACAATTAATGATTTGATTCAACATTTCAAGTATGTTGCCTTTTCTGTTGAGAAAGGTTTAATGTTTGAATCATTTCTTTTCTTGTTAGCCAAGTCATTAATTTTAAAAATCAAATCTTTATAAACTGTTTTTCAATCATATCTTTTTAAAACTATATCATTTCAATCATATCTTTTTAATCACATCTTTTTCAAAATAAGTTTTCAATCATTTCTTTTTTATTTCTAATTTCAAAATCTTTTTCAAAAATCACTTTACTTCTTTCTCAATCTTAGTTTTCGAAAATCATCAATCAAATTTCAAAATTCTTTTTCAAAATCTTTTAACTTATTTTCGAAAATTCTTCCCTTCTTCTCACATCCTAATTCTTCTACCTCCTCCTTCTATTCCTCTGATACCTCAAGGAATCTCTATACTGTGACATAGAGGATTCCATATTTTCTTGTTCTCTTCTCTTTCATATGAGCAGGAGCAAAGACAAAAGCATTCTTATTGAGGCTGACCCTGAACTTGAAAGGACCTTGAAGCGAAATCTAAGAGAAGCAAAAGCACAACTCTCTGTAGAGGACCTAACAGAAATCTTCAAAGAAGAAGAAGACATGGCAGCCGAAAACAACAACAATGCAAACAATGCAAGAAAGGTGCTGGGTGACTTTACTGCACCTACTCCAAACTTCTATGGGAGAAGCATCTCTATCCCTGCCATTGGAGCAAACAACTTTGAGCTTAAGCCTCAATTAGTTTCTCTAATGCAACAGAATTGCAAGTTCCATGGACTTCCATTGGAAGATCCTCATCAGTTTTTAGCTGAGTTCTTGCAAATCTGTGACACTGTCAAGACCAATGGGGTTGACCCTGAGGTCTACAGACTTATGCTATTCCCTGTTGCTGTAAGAGACAGAGCTAGAATATGGTTGGACTCACAACCTAAAGAAAGCCTGAACTCTTGGGAAAAGCTAGTTAATGCCTTCTTGGCAAAGTTCTTTCCACCTCAAAAATTGAGTAAGCTTAGAGTGGAAGTCCAAACCTTCAGACAGAAGGAAGGTGAATCCCTCTATGAAGCTTGGGAAAGATATAAATAATTGATTAGAAAGTGTCCCTCTGACATGCTTTCTGAATGGAGCATCATAGGTATCTTCTATGATGGTCTGTCTGAACTGTCCAAGATGTCATTGGATAGCTCTGCTGGAGGATCTCTTCATCTGAAGAAGACGCCTACAGAAGCTCAAGAACTCATTGAAATGGTTGCAAATAACCAATTCATGTACAGTTCTGAAAGGAATCTTGTGAACAATGGGACGAATCAGAAGAAGGGAGTTCTTGAGATTGATACTCTGAATGCTATATTGGCTCAGAACCTAATATTGACTCAGCAAGTCAATATGATTTCTCAAAGTCTGTTTGGAATGCAAGCTGCACCAGGCAGTACTAAGGATGCTTCATCTGAAGAAGAAGCTTATGATCCTGAGAACCCTTCAATGGAAGAGGTGAATTACATGGGAGAACCCTATGGAAACACCTATAATCCTTCATGGAGAAATCATCCAAATCTCTCATGGAAGGATCAACAGAGACCTCAAAAAGGTTTCAACAACAATAATGGTGGAAGAAACAGGTTTAGCAATGGCAAGCCTTTTCCATCATCTTCTCAGCAACAGACAGAGAATTCAAAGTAGAGCCACTCTGACTTAGCAACCATGGTCTCTGATCTAATCAAAGCCACTCAAAGTTTCATGACTAAAACAAGGTATTCCATTAGAAACTTGGAGGCACAAGTGGGTCAGCTGAGTAAGAAAGTTACTGAACTCCCTCCTAGTACTCTTCCAAGTAATACAGAAGAGAATCCAAAAGGAGAGTGCAAGGCCATCAACATGGCCGAATTTGGAGAGGAGGAAGAGGCAGTGAGCACCACTGAGGAAGACCTCAATGGACGTCCACTGGCCTCCAATGAGTTCCCTAATGAGGAACCATGGGAATCTGAGGCTCACATTGAGACCATAGAGATTCCATTGGATTTACTTCTGCCATTCATGAGATCTGATGAGTATTCTTCCTCTGAAGAGGATGAAGATGTCACTGAAGAGCAAGTTGCTAAGTACCTTGGAGCAATCATGAAGCTAAATGACAAGTTATTTGGTAATGAGACTTGGGAAAACGAACCTCCTTTGCTCACCAAAGAACTGGATGACTTGACTAGGCAGAGATTACCTCAAAAGAGACAGGATCCTGGGAAGTTTTCAATACCTTGTACCATAGGCACCATGACCTTTGAGAAGGCTTTGTGTGACCTAGGGTCAAGCATAAACCTTATGCCTCTCTCTGTAATGGAGAAGCTAGGGATCTTTGAGGTACAAGCTGCAAGAATCTCACTAGAGATGGCAGACAACTCACGAAAACAAGCCTATGGACTTGTAGAGGATGTTCTGGTAAAAATTGAAGACCATTACATCCTTGCTGATTTCATAGTCCTAGAGACTGGGAAGTGCATGGATGAATCCATCATCCTTGGCAGACCCTTCCTAGCCACAGCAAAGGCTGTGATTGATGTTGACAGAGGAGAATTGATCATTCGAGTGAATGAAGAATCCCTTGTGTTTAAGGCTCAAGGATATCCCTCTGTAACCATGGAGAGGAAGCACGAAGAGCTTCTCTCAAAACAGAGTCAAACAGAACCCCCACAGTCAAACTCTAAGTTTGGTGTTGGGAGGCCTCAACCAACTTCTAAGTTTGGTGTTGAACCCCCACATTCAAACTCTAAGTTTGGTGTTGGGAGGTTCTAACATTGCTCTGAGTATCTGTGAGGCTCCATGAGAGCCCACTGTCAAGCTACTGACATTAAAGAAGCGCTTGTTGGGAGGCAACCCAAGGTTATATTAATCTAATTTCCTTTGTTATTTTATGTTTTCTATAGGTTGATGATCATGGGAAGTCACAAAATCAATTGAAAAAGCAAAAACAGAATGAAAAACAGAAGGAAAAATAGCACACCCTGGAGGAAAACCTACTGGCGTTTAAACGCCAGTAAGGGCAGCAAATGGGTGTTTAACGCCCAGTCTGGCACCATTCTAGGCGTTTAACGCCAGAAAAGAGTACCAGACTGGCGTTAAACGCCAGGAAAGGGCAAGAAGTTGGCATTAAACGCCAGAAATGGGCACCAGCCCGGCGTTTAACGCCAGAATTGGCATAAAGAGCATTTTTGCTCGCCACTTGGTGCAGGGATGACTTTTCCTTGACACCTCTGGATCTGTGGACCCCACAGGATCCCCACCTACCCCACCACTCTCTCTCTTCTTCACCCATTCACCAATCACCTCAATACCTCTTCCCCAAAACCCCCTCACCTATCAAATCCCACTATTCTCTTCACCACTCACATCCATCCTTCATAAAACCTCACCTACCTCACCATTCAAATTCAAACCACTTTCCCTCCCAACCCACCCTCACATGACCGAACCATACACCCCCTCTCCACTCCTATATAAACACATCTTCACTCTTTCATTTTCACACAACCTAAACACTACTTTTCCCCCTTGGCTGAACCACAAAGCCACCTCCATCTCCTCTATTTCTTCTTCTTCTACTCTCTTCTTTCTTCTTTTGCTCGAGGACGAGCAAACCTTCTAAGTTTGGTGTAGCATTGCTTTTTGTTTTTTCATAACCATTTATGGCACCTAAGGCCGGAGAAACCTCTAGAAAGAGGAAAGGGAAGGCAAAAGTCTCCTCTTCCGAGTCATGGGAGATGGAGAGATTCATCTCAAGGGTGTATCAAGACCACTTCTATGAAGTTGTGGCCATGAAGAAGGTGATCCCCGAGGTCCCTTTCAAACTCAAAAAGAGTGAATATCCGGAGATCCGACATGAGATCCGAAGAAGAGGTTGGGAAGTTCTTACCAACCCCATTCAACAAGTCGGAATCGTTCAAGAGTTCTATGCCAATGCATGGATAACCAAGAACCATGATCAAAGTGTGAACCCGGACCCAAAGAATTGGCTTACAATGGTTCGGGGGAAATGCTTGGATTTTAGTCCGAAAATATAAGGTTGGCATTCAACTTGCCCATGATGCAAGGAGATGAACACCCCTACACTAGAAGGGTCAACTTTGATCAAAAGGTTAGACCAATTCCTCATAGACATTTGTGAAGAGGGCGCTTAATGGAAGAGAGATTCAAGAGGGAAGCCGGTTCAATTGAGAAGGCATGACCTCAAACCCGTGGCTAGAGAATGGTTGGAGTTTATCCAACGCTCAATCATTCCCACTAGTAACCGGTCCGAAGTTACTATAGATCGGGCTATCATGATTCATAGCATCATGATTGGAGAAGAAATAGAAATTCATGAGGTCATATCCCAAGAACTTTATAAGGTGGCAGACAAGTCCTCTACCTTGGCAAGATAAGCCCATCACTAAGAAAAGGATGGAGCAAACAAGAGATCCCACTCATGGACATGAGGAGATTCCTCATCATGAAATCCCTGAGATACCTCAAGGGATGCACTTTCCTCCACAAAACTATTGGGAGCAAATCAACACCTCCCTAGGATAATTGAATTCCAACATGGGACAACTAAGGGTGGAGCATCAAGAACATTCCATCCTCCTCCATGAAATTAGAGAAGATCAAAGGATCATGAGAGAGGAGCAACAAAGGCAAGGAAGAGACATTGAGGAGCTCAAGCACTCCATAAGATCTTCAAGAGGAAGAACAAGCCGCCATCACTAAGGTGGACCCGTTCTTTAATCTCCTTGTTCTTTAATTTCCTGTTTTACGAATTTTTATGCCTATGTTTATCCATGTTTGTGTCTTATGATCATTAGTGTCTTAGTGTCTATGCCTTAAAGTTATGAATGTCCTATGAATCCATCACCTTTCTTAAATGAAAAATGTTCTCAATTGAAAAAGAGAAGAATTGCATGAATTTTGAATTTTATAACAGATTAATTATTTTGATGTGGTGGCAATACTTTTGACTTCAGAATGTATGCTTGAACAGTGCATATGTCTTTTGAATTTGTTGTTCATGAATGTTGGCTCTTGAAAGAATGATGAAAAAGGAGACATGTTACTGAGGATCTGAAAAATCACAAAAATGATTCTTGAAGCAAGAAAAAGCATTGAATTCAAAAAAAAAAAAAACAAAAAAAGGGGAAAGGAAAAAGAAAAAAAATAAAGTTGTGATCCAAGGCAAAAAGAGTGTGCTAAAGAACCCTGGACACCTCTAATTGGGGACTCTAGCAAAGCTGAGTCACAATCTGAGAAGGTTCACCCAGTTATGTGTCTGTGGCATGTATGTATCCGGTGGTAATACTGGAAGACAGAGTGCTTTGGGCCACAGCCAAGACTCATATAGTAGCTATGTTTAAGAATCATCATACTTAACTAGGAGAATCAATAATACTATCTGGATTCTGAATTCCTAGAGAAGCCAATTATTCTGAATTTCAAAAGATAAAGTGAGATGCCAAAACTGTTCAGAGGCAAAAAGCTAAAGCCCCGCTCATCTAATTAATACTGATCTTCATAGATGTTTTTGGAATTCATTGCATATTCTCTTCTTTTTATCTTATTTGATTTTTAGTTGCTTGGGGACAAGCAACAATTTAAGTTTGGTGTTGTGATGAGCGGATAATTTGTACGCTTTTTGGCATTGTTTTTAGTATGTTTTTAGTATGTTTTAGTTAGTTTTTATTATATTTTTATTAGTTTTTATTTAAAATTTACTTTTTTGGACTTTACTATGATTTTGTGCATTTTTCTGTGATTTCAGGTATTTTCTGGCTGAAATTGAGGGACCTGAGCAAAAATCTGATTCAGAGGCTGAAAAGGACTGCAGATGCTGTTGGATTCTGACCTCCCTACACTCGAAGTGGATTTTCTCGAGCTACAGAAGCCCAATCGGTGCGCTCTTAACTGCGTTGGAAATTAGACATCCTGGGCTTTCCAGCAATGTATAATAGTCCATACTTTTCCCGAGATTTAATAGCCCAAACAGGCGTTCCAAGTCAGCTCAAGAATTCTGGCGTAAAACGCCGGAACTGGCACAAGAATGGGAGTTAAACGCCCAAACTGGCACAAAAGCTGGCATTTAACTCCAAGAAGAGTCTCTAAACGAAAATGCTTCAATGCTCAGCCCAAGCACACACCAAGTGGGCCCAGAAGTGGATTTTTATGTCATTTACTCATTTCTGTAAACCCTAGCTACTAGTTCTCTATAAGTAGGACCTTTTACTATTGTATTTTCATCTTTTGATCACTTTAGATCTCTAGATCATCTTTGGACGTCTAGTTCTTAGATTATTAGGGGCTGGCCATTCGGCCATGCCTAGACCTTGTTCTTATGTATTTTCAACGGTGGAGTTTCTACACACCATAGATTAAGGTGTGGAGCTCTGCTGTACCTCGAGTATTAATGCAATTACTATTGTTCTTCTATTCAATTCAGCTTATTCTTGTTCTAAGATATTCATTTGCACCCAAGAACATGATGAATGTGATGATTATGTGACGCTCATCATCATTCTCACTTATGAACGCGTGCCTGACAACCACTTCCGTTCTGCAAGAAAACAAGGCTTGAATGTTTATCTCTTGGATTTCTTAATCGGAATCTTCGGGAGGCATTCAAGAGAATCCGGAAGGTCTAAACCTTGTCTGTGGTATTTTGAGTAGGATTCAAGGATTGAATGACTGTGACGAACTCAAACTCGCGATTGTGGGGCGTTAGTGACTGACGCAAAAGAATCACTGGATTCTATTCTGACATGATCGAGAACCGACAGCTGAATAGCCGTGCTGTGACAGAGCGCGTTGAACATTTTCACTAAGAGGACGGGACTGTAGCCATTGACAACGGTGATGCCCAACATACAGCTTGCCATGGAAAGGAGTAAGAAGGATTGGATGAAGACAGTAGGAAAGCAGAGAGACGGAAGGGACAAAGCATCTCCATACGCTTATCTGAAATTCTCACCAATGAATTACATAAGTATCTCTATCTTTATTTTATGATTTATTCATAAATCATCTATAACCATTTGAATCTGCCTGACTGAGATTTACAAGATGACCATAGCTTGCTTCATACCAACAATCTCCGTGGGATCGACCCTTACTCGCGTAAGGTTTATTACTTGGACGACCCAGTGCACTTGCTGGTTAGTTGTGCGAAGTTGTGATAAAGAGTTGAGATTACAATTGTGTGTACCATGTTGATGGCGCCATTGATGATCACAATTTCGTGTACCAAGTTTTTGGCGTCGTTGCCAGGGATTGTTTGAGTTTGGACAACTGACGGTTCATCTTGTTGCTTAGATTAGGTATTTTTCAGAATTTTTAAGAATGAATTCTAGTGTTTCAAGGTGATGTTCTTACCATCACCAAAGCTGATTGATCTTCATCAATTTAGCTCTTGAATGCAATGTCCTGCTGAAGCTTGGCTAGCCATGTCTAATTCCTTTAGACTGAAGCTTTAGACTAACATTGCATGATTCCTGGAATTCTTATTAAAAATTTTAAATCTCTTTATTTTCTTCTCCACATAATTTTCGAAAAATCCAAAAAAATTACAAAATCATAAAAAAACCAAAAATATTTCTTGTCTGAGTCTAGTGTCTCATTTTAGGTTTGGTGTCAATTGATGTTTCTATTCTTCTTGCATTTTTCGAATTCATTCATGTGTCTTCATTGATCTTCAAGTTGTTCTTGATGATTTACTTTCTCTGATCTTTAAATTCTCTTGTTTTGTGTGTTTTGTTGTTTCTCATATGCATTCTCAATTTGTTAGTGTCAGTAGTATACGAACTTCTAGGTTTGGTGTCTTGCATGCATTGTTTATTTGATTTTAGTTGCATTTTGATTTTTCCTCATCATTAAAAATCCAAAAAAAAATTTAATTTGTGTCTTTTCAAGTCAATAATACAGAGAATTGAAGATTCAGAACATATAGCAGAAGAATGACACAGAAAAAGCTGGGCGTTCAAAACGCCCAGTGAGGAAGAAAAACTGGCGTTTAAACGCCAGCCAAGATACCTGGCTGGGCGTTTAACGCCCAAAAGGGTAGCATTTTGGGCGTTAAACGCCAGAATGTATACCATTCTGGGCGTTTAACGCCAGGATGGCACAAGAGGGAAGATTTTGTTTTCAATTCAAATTTTTTTCAAGTTTTCATAATTTTTTAAAATCAAATCTTTTTCAAATCATATCTTTTCAATCATATATTTTCAAAATCAATTTCTTTCCATTTTCAAAAATACTTGCTAACAATTAATGATTTGATTCAACATTTCAAGTATGTTGCCTTTTCTGTTGAGAAAGGTTTAATGTTTGAATCATATCTTTTCTTGTTAGCCAAGTCATTAATTTTAAAAATCAAATCCTTTTAAACTATTTTTCAATCATATCTTTTTAAAACTATATCTTTTCAATCATATCTTTTTAATCACATCTTTTTCAAAATAAGTTTTCAATCATTTCTTTTTTATTTCTAATTTCAAAATCTTTTTCAAAAATCACTTTACTTCTTTCTCAATCTTAGTTTTCAAAAATCATCAATCAATTTTCAAAATTCTTTTTCAAAATCTTTTAACTTATTTTCGAAAATTCTTCCCTTCTTCTCACATCCTAATTCTTCTACCTCCTCCTTCTATTCCTCTGACACCTCAAGGAATCTCTATACTGTGACATAGAGGATTCCATGTTTTCTTGTTCTCTTCTCTTTCATATGAGCAGGAGCAAAGACAAAAGCATTCTTATTGAGGCTGACCCTGAACCTAAAAGGACCTTGAAACGAAAGCTAAAAGAAGCAAAAGCACAACTCTCTGTAGAGGACCTAACAGAAATCTTCAAAGAAGAAGAAGACATGGCAGCCGAAAACAACAACAATGCAAACAATGCAAGGAAGGTGCTGGATGACTTTACTGCACCTACTCCCGACTTCTATGGGAGAAGCATCTCTATCCCTGCCATTGGAGCAAACAACTTTGAGCTTAAGCCTCAATTAGTTTCTCTAATGCAACAGAATTGCAAGTTCCATGGACTTCCATTGGAAGATCCTTATCAGTTTTTAGCTGAGTTCTTGCAAATCTGTGACACTGTCAAGACCAATGGGGTTGACCCTGAGGTCTACAGACTTATGCTATTCCCTTTTGCTGTAAGAGACAGAGCTAGAATATGGTTGGACTCACAACCTAAAGAAAGCCTGAACTCTTGGGAAAAGCTAGTCAATGTCTTCTTGGCAAAGTTCTTTCCACCTCAAAAATTGAGTAAGCTTAGAGTGGAAGTCCAAACCTTCAGACAGAAGGAAGGTGAATCCCTCTATGAAGCTTGGGAAAGATACAAACAATTGATCAGAAAGTGTCCCTCTGACATGCTTTCTGAATGGAGCATCATAGGTATCTTCTATGATGGTCTGTCTGAACTGTCCAAGATGTCATTGGATAGCTCTGCTGGAGGATCTCTTCATCTGAAGAAGACGCCTACAGAAGCTCAAGAACTCATTGAAATGGTTGCAAATAACCAATTCATGTACACTTCTGAAAGGAATCCTGTGAACAATGGGACGAATCAGAAGAAGGGTGTTCTTGAGATTGATACTCTGAATGCTATATTGGCTCAAAACAAAATATTGACTCAGCAAGTCAATATGATTTCTCAAAGTCTGTTTGGAATGCAAGCTGCACTAGGCAGTACTAAGGATGCTTCATCTGAAGAAGAAGCTTATGATCCTGAGAACCCTTCAATGGAAGAGGTGAATTACATGGGAGAACCCTATGGAAACACCTATAATCCTTCATGGAGAAATCATCCAAATCTCTCATGGAAGGATCAACATAGACCTCAACAAGGTTTCAACAACAATAATGGTGGAAGAAACAGGTTTAGCAATGGCAAGCCTTTTCCATCATTTTCTCAGCAACAGATAGAGAATTCTAAGCAGAGCCACTCTGACTTAGCAACCATGGTCTCTGATCTAATCAAAGCCACTCAAAGTTTCATGACTGAAACAAGGTCCTCCATTAGAAACTTGGAGGCACAAGTGGGTCAGCTGAGTAAGAAAGTTACTGAAGTCCCTCCTAGTACTCTTCCAAGTAATACATAAGAGAATCCAAAAGGAGAGTGCAACGCCATCAACATGGCCGAATTTGGAGAGGAGGAAGAGGCAGTGAGCGCTGTTGAGTAAGACCTCAATGGACGTCCACTGGCCTCCAATGAGTTCCCTAATGAGGAACCATGGGAATCTGAGGCTCACACTGAGACCATAGAGATTCTATTGGATTTACTTCTGCCATTCATGAGCTCTAATGAGTATTCTTCCTCTGAAGAGGATGAAGATGTCACTGAAGAGCAAGTTGCTAAGTACCTTGGAGCAATCATGAAGCTAAATGGCAAGTTATTTGGTAATGAGACTTGGGAGAACGAACCTCCTTTGCTCACCAAAGAATTGGATGACTTGACTAGGCAGAGATTACCTCAAAAGAGACAGGATCCTGGGAAGTTTTCAATACCTTGTACCATAGGCACCATGACCTTTGAGAAGGCTCTATGTGACCTAGGGTCAAGCATAAACCTTATGCCTCTCTCTGTAATGGAGAAGCTAGGGATCTTTGAGGTACAAGCTGCAAGAATCCCACTAGAGATGGCAGACAATTCACGAAAACAAGCCTATGGACTTGTAGAGGATGTTCTGGTAAAAATTGAATACCATTACATCCCTGCTGATTTCATAGTCCTAGAGACTGGGAAGTGCATGGATGAATCCATCATCCTTGGCAGACCCTTCCTAGCCACAGCAAAGGCTGTGATTGATGTTGACAGAGGAGAATTGATCATTCGAGTGAATGAAGAATCCCTTGTGTTTAAGGCTCAAGGATATCCCTCTGTAACCATGGAGAGGAAGCATGAAGAGCTTCTCTCAAAACAGAGTCAAACAGAACCCCCACAGTCAAACTCTAAGTTTGGTGTTGGGAGGCCTCAACCAACTTCTAAGTTTGGTGTTGAACCCCCACATTCAAACTCTAAGTTTGGTGTTGGGAGGTTCCAACATTGCTCTGAGTATCTGTGAGGCTCTATGAGAGCCCACTGTCAAGCTACTGACATTAAAGAAGCGCTTGTTGGGAGGCAACCCAAGGTTATATTTATCTAATTTCATTTGTTATTTTATGTTTTCTATATGTTGATGATCATGGGAAGTCACAAAATCAATTGAAAAAGCAAAAACAGAATGAAAAATAGAAGGAAAAATAGCACACCCTGGAGGAAAACCTACTGGCGTTTAAACGCCAGTAAGGGCAGCAAATGGGTGTTTAACGCCCAGTCTGGCACCATTCTAGGCGTTTAACGCCAGAAAAGGGCACCAGACTGGCGTTAAACACCAGGAAAGGGCAAGAAGTTGGCATTAAACGCCAGAAATGGGCACTAGCCTGTTGTTTAACGCCAGAATTGGCATAAAGAGCATTTTTGCTCGCCACTTGGTGCAGGGATGACTTTTCCTTGACACCTCAGGATCTGTGGACCCCACAAGATCCCCACCTACCCCACCACTCTCTCTCTTCTTCACCCATTCACCAATCACCTCAATACCTCTTCCCCAGAACCCCCTCATCTATCAAATCCCACTATTCTCTTCACCGCTCACATCCATCCTTCATAAAACCTCACCTACCTCACCATTCAAATTCAAACCACTTTCCCTCCCAACCCACCCTCACATGACCGAACCATACACCCCCTCTCCACTCCTATATAAACACATCATCACTCCTTCATTTTCACACAACCTAAACACTACTTCTCCCCCTTGGCCGAACCACAAAGCCACCTCCATCTCCTCTATTTCTTCTTCTTCTACTCTCTTATTTCTTCTTTTGCTCGAGGACGAGCAAACCTTCTAAGTTTGGTGTAGCATTACTTTTTGTTTTTCCATAACCATTTATGGCACCTAAGGCCGGAGAAACCTCTAGAAAGAGGAAAGGGAAGGCAAAAGCCTCCTCCTCCGAGTCATGGGAGATGGAGAGATTCATCTCAAGGGTGCATCAAGACCACTTCTATGAAGTTGTGGCCATGAAGAAGGTGATCCTCGAGGTCCCTTTCAAACTCAAAAAGAGTGAATATCCGGAGATCCGAGATGAAATCCGAAGAAGAGGTTGGGAAGTTCTTACCAACCCCATTCAACAAGTCGGAATCTTAATGGTTCAAGAGTTCTATGCCAATGCATGAATCACCAAGAACCATGATCAAAGTGTGAACCCGGACCCAAAGAATTGGCTTTTAATGGTGACGTTAGGATTTTTGCCAGTAAAGAATTTCATAAAAACAATCGTGTTGTAGATATAGTCTCTAAACCGACAGAAATCCCTTCGTACAAACGTTTTAGTTGTCACAAGTAACAAACCCTTTTAAAATTGATAACCGAGTATTAAACCTCGGGTCGTCTTCTCAAGGAACTGCGAGGAAGGTATGTTCTTATTATTGGTTATGAGTTTGTAAATTGGGGTTTTGGAAGTAAAGTGGGAATATGTTATATGACAAATAATTTAAATGGCAATTAAAAATGAATAAATACTGTAAAGCAAACTTTTGGGCAAGGTATGAGAAATTGGAGGTCCAACGTAGTTATCTCTCTCAACTATAAGGAAAGTTGAATCTAAACTCCACTTGGTCAACCTTTACTAAAGCAAAGGAAAGTCAAGGGACTAATTAAATTGAACTTTGAATCCTATTTATTTTCTAAGAAAAGATTGGGATTACTTAAGTTCAGCTCAATTAGCAAGATAACGATTATCAAATATGTTGAGTTTAATAACTGTTGAGTTACTGATTTCTTAACCAAAACCAAAAGGGAAAAAAGTAAAATTGCTAGAATAATAGAGGTGACCTTAGATGGAAGGCAATAGTAACTTAAATCAAAGAGAACAATTTTAACTGAAAATACTTCAAATATCATTAATTCAAAATAGAGATCTGTAACATGGAATAATTCATAAATCAATTCAAATATCAAAAGCAAATAAATAAATAAAAGTAAACTGAAAATAAAAGAACATTAAACCTGGATCCAGAGTTACTCTCAAAACAAGAAGAAATCCTAAATCCTAAAGAGAGAGAGAGAGAATCTCTCTCTAAACTAAATCTAAATCATGAAAGCTAGAAATTGGCGAGCTCTCACTGAATGGATGCATTCCTCCACTTTATAACCTCTGATCTATGTTGTCTGTGCTTGGATCTGGGCCAAAAAGGGCTTCAAAAATCGCTGGGGGCGTATTCTGTGAATTCTGATACGTGGCCTCTGTCACGCATCCGCGTGGGTCACACGGTCGCGTCGTCTGGTGCTTTTCCTTGCCATGCGGTCACGTCAGTCACGCGTCCGCGTCGTAGGTGTTCTACTTGAGGCGCGCAGTCGCGTCAGTCATGCAGTCGCGTCGCTGCTTCTTCGCTTCTGGCACGCGATCGCGTCGTCCATGCGATCGCGTGGATACCAGTTTCCTTAAAGCTCCCTTTTTCCTTCTCCTTCCATTTTTGTATGTTTCCTTTTTCATCCTTTAAGTCATTCAACCTTAGAAAACCTGAGACTACTCAGCACACTAATCATGGGATCGAATGGAAATAAAGGTAATTAAAACAATTAATTTTAAAGCTTAGGAAACATGTTTTTCACAATATGACATAATAAGGAAGGGAAAGTAAAATCATGCAATTAATGTGAATAAGTAGGTGAAGGATTGAATAAATCACTCAAATTAAGCACAAAAGAACTCTTGAAATATGGGTTTATCAACCTCCCCACACTTAAACACTAGCATGTCCTCATGCTAAATCCAAGGTAAATAATTAAGGTTAAAGTGATGGAATGTTATGAAATGCAACCTATTCTAAATGCATCTACCTAATAAGTCATGCAATTCTAATTTATCCACTCATATATAAAGCCTACATGTAGTTAAATTATTTCGCATTCTCAAGGAGTTATATATACATATATAGCTAACCCTCAAATAATAACACAAGTGAGATGAGAAAGAAAACATTAAAACTTACAAGACAATTATTAATTTGAATAGAGATAAATGTTAATGAGATATTGAACCCTCACTGGATTTTGTGTTTACTCTCTAATCACTCAGTGTTTATTGGGTTAATCACTCTATTCTTCTTTTTATTCTTCCCTTCTATAACTTTGTTTTTCGTCTAACCAATCAACAATTATAAAACATAGTCATACCAAAACTCATGAGGTCTTTAATCAAGGTTGTAATGGGGTCAAGGTAAAGGTAAGGATATATGTATAAGGCTAAGTGAGCTAATAAGTGAATCCTTAATTAGACTAAGATCTCACCTAACATACATATTTAGTAAAATAATGCTTTTTTACCTATTCTCCCTATTTTCTCACTTTTGATGTGACATGCTCATGTTTCAGTTCTTGTTTTTATCCCATGTGCATTTATTTTTATTTTGCATTGGGGAGTTCTTTTTGTATCCCCTTATTTACATGCTTGAAAAATAACCCTTTTTTTTAATACACATGGTAATTTTAATTAATTTGAATTTTCATGAGCATGCTTCCCAAAATTTTTAAGTTGCTTTATTCTTTCTAATTTTTCTACCTTTTGTTTTTATCAACTATGTTCCCATAAGGTTTCCCACATTTTACTCTATTAATAATTTTCTATCTTAAGCTAACCAAGGATTCACTTGGGATTTTCTTTTGTTTTTCTGCTTAAAGCTAGTAATTTGGCTAAATAGAATAAAGAGGTTTTAAAAGGCTCAAGGGGGCTAACAAAGGTGATGTAAAAGGTAGGCTAATCTGGGGTAAGTGAGCTAAAATCAAATAATGGCCTCAATCATTATTTTGGGATGTACCTATATTCTACAATCGGACATATAGACTAAAACAAAGTAAAGAACACCAGAATAAGAAAGAAAGTTGGAACACACAGGAATAAAAATTATGGTTTGAATGTAACCATACAGTTAAGCTCAAAACTCACAGGCTATGTGTTCTCTAGATGAAAAATCATTTATCACTTATGTATGTCATGCAGGTTTAAAAATTCTCATTATTCTCTTAAAAAAGTAATTTAGGGTAGCCCTTGAAATTTTAATGTTTCTCCTTGATAAAATGTTGTCAGTTTAACTACATCATGTAATGCTATATATACAAGGTTTTATGGATCTAAATTTATTATATTCAAGTTCCTAGCTTACTCTTTATTATTTTTGTCAATTTAAACTAAGCTATAATTAAGCTATCTTATGTAAAAAGGGTAAACTATACTAATTGATCCACTAATAAGTTAGAATTGCAACTAAACTAATGAACTAAATAACTTAAAATATGAACTAAAAATGCAAAATGCAGAAAATAGAGTAACAATACACAAGTAGCAATGTATAAGTACTTAGAAAATAACAAATAAAAGAAAAAAGAGAAAAATACAGAAAAGTATCCAAAATAAAAGAAAAGTATGTAGTGGGTCACCAAGATAAACGTCAGAGATGGCGACCTCCCCACACCTAAAATGAAGCATCGTCCCCGATGCTCAATCAAGCCGGGTGTGAAGGAGTGTCATCACTGGTAGGGATGGTAGCTGGGGTCTCTGTGGTGGTGGTGGGCTGAGAGTCTGGCTGTTGTAGAGGAGGGACGAACTGGATCGGGATTTCCGGGGCTGCAGCCTCAAGCTGATGTGGGACCTCCTGGTGTGGTGCAGGCTGTTCTGCACCTGCCTGCTGATGAGTCTCCGCCTAGGGGTGAGGCTCCTCCTCGTGCTCATCCTCCTCCTCCTCTGATGGCTCTGATGGTGTGTCGGGCTCGGAGGGGATGTCGGCGCCCTGTCTGATCATCAGCTTCAGATGCGAATAACGTCGCTTGCTGTGACGCTCCAGTCTCTCATACCGGCGCCTGTTACGGCGCTCCATCTGATCGAGCTGGCGGAATAGGCGGTGCACGAGGCGGTATACCGGCTCAGAGGTGGGTGGAGGTGTAGTGGTGGCAGCAGGTGCAGAAGTGGATGAAGAGGGTCCAGTAGACGGAGGGGCTGTCTCATCAGTAGCAGTGAAAGGTGGTGGTCTATAGCCCAAAGCGAGGAAGTTCCTGCTGTGAGGAATGATCTTCCTGCAGTCTGCCGCTGGTGGTCTCTCATCGGCATCCTCCCATGGCATGTCAGCTCGACGGCCTAGCTGTGTAACCAGGTAAGGAAAGGGGAGGGTGCCTCGGACGTGGACCCTGGCCATATAAAGCCGGATAAAACGTGGCAAGTACAGGTCCTTACCCTCCAGCACACACCATAGGAGGGTGATCATGGCAGCCGAGATCTCTGTCTCATGAGTACTTGGCATCACAAAGTTGCTCAAGATCTGATGCCAAAGCTGAGCCTCATCATTTAAGTACACTCTCTTGATCCCGCGAGGCATAGTGGTGTCCTGACCCATCTCCCAAGGAACAGCAGGGTCGAGAGCTATCCGGGCCTTTACAGCATCCCAATTAAACCTCATCTGGCCCATGTCCTCCTCAGCCTTTGCATAACCATCAGGCTGGTCGGATTTGGCTGGGAGCCGGAGAATGTCCTCTATGGCCTCCTCAGTGACCAGAATTTGCTTTCCTCTCAGGTTTACTGCATCTAGGGTAGTAAGGTAGTAGTTGCAATAGAATTCCCGTACCCAAGATGCATTGACCTCTGTCAGTGCTCTTTCCAGAAAGAACCAGCCTCTCTGCTTGATTTGCTCAGTGGTGTACTGCTGGAGGGCTTCTGGAATCCTCAGAGTTCTCTCCAGGTATAGATTCCTGGAGTTTGCAAATACCGGGTACTTCAGCTCACAGTACCGGTTTGCAAATTTTATAGGATCAGTCGAAGGGAGCAGCTGGTCAGCTTTTTCCTGCGGTGTGAAGTTCTTCTCCCGCCAGGAGGAATCGTGCATGAGGTCAATAATAGACTGGGAGGAATCTCCTCGCTTGCGCTTTCCAGTAGCCTTGCCTTTCCCTTTTCTCTGTGAGACAGACATACTGAAAAATAGAAAACCAGGGAATGGATAAAATAGGGAAGCAAAAGACAATATAAACAAAGGAAACTCAAAGCGGCAAGGGAGAATAAGGAAAATGAGTAAATGAAATGTGATGGAATATATGTTAAATGGAAGAAATAGTCAATATGACAAGGTGAGAAAGTTAGAGAAAGGGAAAATAATCAGACACGAGAACAAAAGGGTTAGTATGGTAAAAAAAAAGAAGTTAGTAAATTAAAATAAGGAGTTAGTAAAGTAAGTGGCATAGAAAAATTCCATATAACAAGGATTCACAGGTAAGAATAGAAGTACTCATAATCGAATAAAGAAAACAGGGTGATGCTGATTCGAATAAATAAAAGAAGGCAAAAATTGGAATCAGTGAATCACAAATGCAGTTTATGAACCAGGAAACAAAAAGGATAAGAAAGCTGGCCATAGCATTCATGAATTGGTTTGGGTAAAGTAGAGTAAATCAGAGTTTAGAAATGCCAAACCAAAACAAGAATGAAAACAATTTTAAAAAAAATGGGCAGCATTCCGGCTAAAATTGGATTGTCCCGGAAAACAAACAGCAATCACAGCAGTTTAAAAATAAAGCTGCATGTACATAGATGTAAAATAAATATAAAAACTCAATGTAACAGCAGCAACATACAAGAAATATAGCATATGAATTAGGATTATAGCAGCACAGCGATGCACATAGGATAAAACAGAAGTAAGAACAGTGCAAGTAAATAGACCTAGATCCACTAACCACAGCCTAAGCTACCTAACAACCTAAAAATCCACTAAGACTATCTATCCTAATTATGAAAATAAACGGGAAAAAGAATACAGAAAAATGACGAATGAATAAAAAGGGCTGCGTATTGCGGAACCTGGTAAGCGGAAGGGGTGGAACAGGGAAGAAGGTGGCTGCGGCAGCGTCCGGCGCGGTGGTGGGGCACGGCGTTGCGGTGGCGGCGGAGGGGGAAGTGGAGGAGGAAGGGTTTAGGTTAAGTGTTGGAGGAAAAGGATAGGGGTGGGGGGCGGGGGTTGTTGCTGGCTGAAGGGAAAAAGGAAAGATGTTACCATGGTGGGGTGTCTCCCATGGTGCATGAAATTGTGATCATCAATGGCGCCATCAACATGGTACGCTCAATTTCAATCTCAACTCTTTATCACAACTTCGCACAACTAACCAGCAAGTGCACTGGGTCGTCCAAGTAATAAACCTTACGCGAGTAAGGGTCGATCCCACGGAGATTGTTGGTATGAAGCAAGCTATGGTCATCTTGTAAATCTCAGTCAGGCAGATTCAAATGGTTATAGATGATTTATGAATAAAGCATAAAATAAAGATAGAGATACTTATGTAATTCATTGGTGAGAATTTCAGATAAGCATTTGGAGATGCTTTGTCCCTTCTGTCTCTCTGCTTTCCTACTGTCTTCAACCAATCCTTCTTACTCCTTTCCATGGCAAGCTGTATGTTGGGCATCACCGTTGTCAATGGCTACAGTCCCGTCCTCTCAGTGAAAATGTTCAACGTGCTCTGTCACAGCACGGCTATTCAGCTGTCAGTTCTCGATCATGTTGGAATAGAATCCAGTGATTCTTTTGCGTCTGTCACTAACGCCCCACAATCGCGAGTTTGAAGCTCGTCACAGTCATTCAATCCTTGAATCCTACTCAGAATACCACAGACAAGGTTTAGACCTTCCGGATTCTCTTGAATGCCGCCATCAATTCTAGCTTATGCCACGAAGATTCTGATTAAGGAATCCAAGAGATATCCACTCAATCTAAGGTAGAACAGAGGTAGTTGTCAGGCACACGTTCATAGGTGAGAATGATGATGAGTGTCACGGATCATCACATTCATCAAGTTGAGGAACAAGTGATATCTTAGAACAAGAATAAGCTGAATTGAATAGAAGAACAATAGTAATTGCATTAATACTCGAGGTACAGCAGAGCTCCACACCTTAATCTATGGTGTGTAGAAACTCCACCATTGAAAATACATAAGTGATAGTGGTGATCATTGGCTTCGGCCCCATAGAGGAAACCAGAAGAACCAAGATGAAAATACAATAGCAAAAGGTCTTATTTATAGAGAACTAGTAGCTTAGGGTTTACAGAAATGAGTAAATGACATAAAAATCCACTTCTGGGTCCACTTGGTGTGTGCTTGGGCTGAGCATTGAAGCATTTTCGTGTAGAGACTTTTCTTGGAGTTAAACGCCAGCTTTTGTGCTAGTTTGGGCGTTTAACTCCCATTCTTGTGCCAGTTCCGGCATTTTACGCCAGAATTCTTGAGCTGACTTGGAACGCCTGTTTGGGCCATCAAATCTCGGGCAAAGTATGGACTATTATACATTTCTGGAAAGCTCAGGATGTGTAATTTCCAACGCAATTGAGAGCGCGCCAATTGGGCTTTTGTAACTCCAGAAAATCCACTTCAAGTGCAGGGAGGTCAGAATCCAACAGCATCTGCAGTCCTTTTCAGCCTCTGAATCAGATTTTTACTCAGGTCCCTCAATTTCAGCCAGAAAATACCTAAAATCACAGAAAAACACACAAACTCATAGTAAAGTCCAGAAAAGTGAATTTTAACTAAAAACTAATAAAAATATAATAAAAACTAACTAAAACATACTAAAAACAATGCCAAAAAGCGTATAAATTATCCGCTCATCATCCCACCTAGCACTTTTGTTTATTGTCCTTAAGTTGGACTTATGGGGAGCTCTTCATCAAGGTAGCTTGTGCTTGAATCCATCCTTGAACATCCACCAATGCTTGGATTTCTGATAAGCTTCATCATTCGAAGTCAATAACTCCAAGCCTTAATGAAGTTCTTCACAAACCATGGGCTCCCAAAGTTGATTCTCTTTGTGTGATCTGGGATCTCACATTTTGTTTTCACACCCGTCTTCAAGTCAATCATGGTGATTTCCTCCGGGTGGTAAGAAATATGAGTTCTCACTAAGGCACCAAACTACCCTCCTAGACCTATTTAATTGAGCACTACACCAACCTTTGCTCCTCAATTTTGAGCTTCCAACCATAATGAGCCTAGATTTACAACGCCAACCACTAAATATCCTCTTCTTACGCTTAATTCCACAAAGCGCCCTAAGTTGGCCATCCGTTTCAAGTAAACCAAATTTAAGTGGGATGATGAAGGTAAGGGTAATGAGTTTTACCCACTCAAATGAAGGATTAGATGACAACTTAGGTGGAGGGGTTCCCAACGGTCTTGATAAGGCACGTTCCACTCCCGTCCATCCTCTTCTAGAGGCTTCCACCACTTGGCAAGGTACTTCATGCTCCACCTCTTGCCAAGCTTCTTCAAGTTCATATGCTTCTTCACCAATGTCCTCTAGCTCTTCCCCATCACTCAAATCATAAATGGGAGGTTTAGTGAAATCTACCTCATCATAAATTCCAAGTACAATGGGGAAGGATTCATCAAGCTCAAAAGGATCACATGTTGATGCGGAATCATCATAGATAGGGAAACTTATTACTTGCCCCACTTCTTCCAATTCTTCAAAGTGCCTTGGAGGTTGTGCACTATCCTCCTTGACATCACTTTCAAGCTCCATGGAAGAGGGCTCTTCAATTTGTGATTCCTCCTTGCATTCAACATCTCCTAAATCTTTAACCACTTCCTTTGGTTCAATAATCTATACCTTCTCCTCTTTTTGCACTTCTTGCTTCAACTCCTCTTCCTCACCTTGAAGCTTTAAGTTTACTTCCTCACCAAAATCTTGATTGCTCCTCCACATTCAACAATGGGAGTGCCTTGATTGTGTAAACTTAGGTGGGATGAGACCATGTTGCTAACGGCTTCTGCCACGGTAGCAATCTTGGCTTGTAGCTCCTTGAACTTCTTGTGCTTCTCCTCTTGTTGCTTTAGGATAAAAGATCTGAGATCTCTTTATTCTAGCATGAGGGCATGGCGATCTTCATCTATTAGGGGCGAGTGTGGAAGAGAGGATTCATTATTTGAGAGAAAGGTATTATAGTTGGAAGGTGGTTCAAATTGGTATAAGTCTTAAGGTGGTGTGAATGGAATTTGTGGTTCATGGGAGTATTGGGGTTGGGAATGTGGTGGTTCCAAGTATGGTTCATATGGTGGTTGGTATGGTGGATATGGGTTAGAATTATATGGAGGTGAATGGTGGTAGGGGGCTAGTGAGTGAGGTTGATGACAATGGTGAGCGGTTGGTTCCTAATTGGATACATTGTGGGGTGGATTGTAACCATGAGAGATTGAAGGAGGTTGTTGCCGAAGGTTCACCATAAGCATGTGGCTCCTCCCTAATTTGATATCCATTCCCACAATGTGGTTCCTCATTGAAGTTTTCATTCCCTATAACATAAGCGTAACCAAACTCATAGCTAAAGTGGTGAGAATTCATAGTGACAAGAGAAAATAAAAACAAACACTAATAAGAACTAATAAAAACTAACTCCTAAAACAAGCAAAAACTAGCAAAGAAGCATATTCACAATATTCACATATGTACAATAGCCAATAACATAACATCATTGCAATTTTCCGGCAACGGCGCCATAAATTTGATTATGACATTTATTGTTGATCTAGAATTTCTCTTTTAGAAAAGAATTAATTCATTGTAAGTATAGCTCCAAACCAACTAATAATCCTTAAATCAAATTTAAAATATTGGTTGTCACAAGTACAAATCCCAATGAAAATTAACCGAAGTATTTAAACCTCAAGTCATCTCACAAGGAATTGTAATGAAGTGGTCAATTATTGGCTATGAAGGAATATGGGGGGGTTTGATTTGGTAAAAGGGACAAGAAAATAAATGGCAAACAACTAAAGAAAGCAAGTAATAAAGAGAGACATTCATGGCAAGGAATGAGAATGTAGGCTTTCTATCCTAGTCATGCAATGAATAACAAGAATTTAGCCTATTTAGTCAACTCAAACCAGGAAGAAGGTATATATTAACTTCCACGAGAGAACGTCAAATAAGCCTAACTAATTTCAATCCAAAAATCCCAATCAACTTACTAAGTGAGTTAGCAAGAGATTGGTGTCAATGGAAACAATATTATCTAACAACTGTAGATCACCAACATAAATTGGGTATTCATGACTCCAGATTGCCGAATTCCTCTTTCCAAACCAAGAATGCTAAAAAATCTATTCTAAAATCCAACCAACCATTTTGTCAAACACTTGGAAGGCATAAAAGGAAAGCATGGTAAAAGTGCAAGAATAATAAATCTATCAACTACCCATGCAAGGAAACAATAATAAACAACTCAAATCAACAATAAAAGAACATAAAACATAATTTGCATTAAAAGAAATCCAAATTTAACATGAGCATTCATAAAACTAAAGAGATGCATAAAAAGAAAATTAACAAGAAAACTAAGGAGAACAAAGATGTAGAAACAGGAGATCATAAAGGAAACAAGATGAAAACAAGAATTAAAGCCTAGATCTTAGATGCAAAATACCTTAAGAACCTTAATTCTAGAGAGAAGAGGGAGCTTCTGTCTCTAGATAACTAACCTACATGATGCTATCCTACAACTAAGTGCTCCCCCCTTTGCTCAATCCTCAATTCTGCATGAAATAGCTTCAGAAACGAGTTAGATTTGGGCCTGGAAAGCTCAGAAATTGCCCCCAACGAATTCACTTTAAGTGAGTCATGTGCCTGATGTCACGCATACGTGTGGACAACGCGTGCGCGTCGATGGCAAATTCCTCCTCACGCGTACGCGTGGGTGACGCGTGCGCGTGGCTTGCAAATCTTCCTCTCACGCGTACGCGTGGATGATGCGTGCACATGGCCCTTGATTTTCCAAATACTCATTTCTTCATGCATTCTCTACTTTCTATGCTTTTCGCTTCACTGCTTCCATCCAATACTTGCCTTATGAATCTGAAATCACTCAACAAACATATCAAGCCATCGAATGGAATTAAGTTGAACTAAAATTAGCAATTTAAAGGTCTAAAAAGCATGTTTTCACTTTTAAGCACAAAATCAGGGGGAATTACAAAACCATGCTATTTCATTGAATAAATATGGGAAAAGATGATAAATTCTCCCGAATTAAGCACAAGATAAACCACAAAATTGGAGTTTATCAATGATATATGCACATCACTTGCTGTTACCATGAATATTTCACACATTGATGCTCAAGACAAGTATTTGGGACTACCTTCTTTAGTAAATAAATTAAAAATGCCACATTTTCTACTATCAAAGAAAGAGTTATCAAAAAGGTTCAAGGCTGGAAACAATGTCTTTTTTCTAATGGAGGAAGACAAGTATTACGAAGGGCAGTAGAAGAAGCAATTTTGATATATTCCCTGTCTTGTTTCAAACTTCCAAATAATCTAATCAAGGAAATCCATGGCATTCTTAATCAATTCTGGTGGAGTCAACAATCTGCAGAACGTCATATAGTTTGGATTAGTTGGGATACAATGACAAGGGCTAAGAAAGAAGGAGGGCTTGGTTTTAAAGACCTATGTGCACAAAATTTGGCTCTCCTAGGTTAACAATATTGGAGAATTACCACTAATCCTAATTCTTTCTTATCTAGAATCTTAAAAGAAAAATATTTCAAATATAATTCTATTCTAGATGCAGAGTTGGGATCCTTACCTTCTTTGGGATGTAGGAGTATCCTTGCAGGTAGAAGTGTCATTGAAAAGTGGTTAAACTGGAGAGTTGATTCTGGAACAACAATCCAAATCTTTAGAGATCCATGGCTCCCCCATATCCATTCTCAGTACCAGCTCTTACAAGTCAGTCCCAAGTTGGACATTCAATATTCTTAGTTCATGATTTGTTCTCTGCACATAAGCAATGGAATCAGTCCCTAATTAATTCAATATTCTCTCAAGATGTTGCTGATGAGCGGATAATTTATATGCTCTTTGGCATTATTTTTAGGTAGTTTTTAATAGGTTCAAGCTACTTTTAGGGATGTTTTCATTAGTTTTTATGCTAAATTCACATTTCTGGACTTTACTATGAGTTTGTGTGTTTTTCTGTGATTTCAGGTATTTTCTGGCTAAAATTGAGGGACCTGAGCAAAACTCTGATAAAAGGCTGACAAAGGACTGCTGATGCTGTTGGAATCTGACCTCCTTGCACTCGAAATGGATTTTCTAGAGCTACAGAACTCCAAATGGCGTGCTCTCAACGGAGTTGGAAAGTAGACATCCAGAGCTTTCTAGAAATATATTAGTCCATACTTTATTTGGGAATTGACGACGTAAACTGGCGCTCAACGCCAGTTCCATGTTGCATTCTGGAGTCAAACGCCAGAAACACGTCACGAACCAGAGTTGAACGCCCAAAACACGTTACAACTTGGCGTTCAATTCCAAGATAAGTCTCAGCTCGTGTAACATTCAAGCTCAGCCCAAACATACACCAAGTAGGCCCTGGAAGTGGATTTATGCATCAATTACTTACTTCTGTAAACCCTAGCAGCTAGTTTATTATAAATAGGACTTTTTACTAGTGTATTAGACATCTTTGAACGTTTAGTTCTTAGACCTTGGGGGCTAGCCTCTCGGCCATGCCTGAACCTTCATCACTTATGTATTTTCAATGGTGGAGTTTCTACACACCATAGATTAAGGGTGTGGAGCTCTGCTGTACCTCAAGTTTTAATGCAATTACTATTATTTTCTATTCAATTCGATTTATTCCTGTTCTAAGATACCAATCGTACTTCAACCTGATGGATGTGATGATCCGTGACACTCATCATCATCCATTCGTATGAACGCGTGCCTGACAACCACTTCCGTTCTACAAGCGAAAGCTAGAGTGCGTATCTCTTGGATTCCTTAATCAGAATCTTCGTGGTATAAGCTAGAATTGATGGCGGCATTCATGAGAATCCAGAAAGTCTAAACCTTGTCTGTGGTATTCCGAGTAGGATTCTAGGATTGAATGACTGTGACGAGCTTCAAACTCGCGATTGCTGGGCGTGATGACAAACGCAAAAGAATCAAGGGATTCTATTCCAACATGATCGAGAACCAACAGATGATTAGCCGTGCCGTGACAGAGCATTTGGACTTTTTTCACTGAGAGGATGGGATGTAGCCATTGACAACAGTGATGCCCTACATACAGCTTGCCATGGAAAGGAGTAAGAAGGATTGGATGGATGCAGTAGGAAAGCAGAGATTCAAAAGGAATACAGCATCTCCATACACTTATCTGAAATTCCTACCAATGAAATTACATAAGTATTTCTATCCTTTATTAATAAATTAATTATCTCTTTATATTTTCGAAAACCTAATAATCAATTATTATCCGCCTGACTGAAATTTACAAGATGACCATAGCTTGCTTCATACCAACAATCTCTGTGGGATCGACCCTTACTCACGTAAGGTATTACTTGGACGACCCAGTACACTTGCTGGTTAGTTGAGAGAAGTTGTGAGGTTATATTTAGACAATGGTATTGAGCACCAAGTTTTTTGTAGCCATTACTGGGGAATTAATTTCAAACAACAATTCAAGCATAAATCACAATTTCGTCCACCAAGTTTTTGGCGCCGTTGCCGGGAATTGTTCGAGTATGGACAACTGAGGGTTCATCTTGTTGCTCAGATTAGGTAATTTTATTTTAATTTTAAGCTTTTTGTTTTTATTATTAAAATTTTCAAAAAAAAATAATAAATATTTTATCCTGTTCTTCAGAATTTTTAAGAATGAATTCTAGAGTTTCATGATGATATGTTGAAATCCGGCTGGCTGTAAAGCAATGTCTAATCTTTTGGACCGAGGCTTCAACCCATCATCACAAGAGCAAGCTAGCTGTTACTAATCCATCTACTGCTGTATGCTTGATTTGTCACTTAAAGCTTGGTTGGCCATTGGCCATGTCTAGTGTTTTGGACCGGAGCTTTTACAAAAGCTTGGCTGGCTAGTAAGCCATGTCTAATTCCTGGACTGAAGCTTTAGACTGACATTTGATGAACACTGAAATTCTCATTAAAAATTTAGAATTTCTTATTTTATTTTTCCTATATATTTTCGAAAAAATTAATAAAAATACAAAAAAAATTCATAAAATCATAAAAACCAAAAATATTTTGTGTTTCTTGGTTGAGTCTTGAGTCAATTTTTAAGTTTGGTGTCAATTGCATGTTTTAAAAATTATTATGCATTTTTTCGAAAATTCATGCATTCATAGTGTTCTTCATGATCTTCAAGTTGTTCTTGGTAAGTCTTCTTGTTTGATCTTGATGTTTTCTTGTTTTGTGTCTTCTGTTGTTTTTCATCTGCATTCTTGCATTCATATTGTCCAAGCATTAAAGATTTCTAAGTTTGGTGTCTTGCATGTTTTCTTTACATTGAAAATTTTTCAAAAATATGTTCTTGATGTTCATCATGATCTTCAAAGTGTTCTTGGTGTTCATCTTGACATTCATAGTGTTCTTGCATGCATCATGTGTTTTGATCCAAAATTTTCATGCATTAAGTATTTTTAGTGTTTTTCTCTCTCATAAAAAAAATTTCAAAAATTTCAAAAATATCTTATCTTTTAAAAAATTCTTATCTTTTTAAAATCTTTTTCAAAAATCGTATCTTTTCCATTTTTTATTATTTTCGAAAATGTCAAAAATCTTTTTCAAAATATTTTCAAAATCTTTTTCTTATTTTTATATCATATTTTCGAAAATCACATCATCAATTAATGTTTTGATTCAAAAATTTCGAGTTTGTTACTTTCTTGTTAAGAAAGATTCAAACTTTAAGTTCTAGAATCATATCTTGTGATTTCTTGTGAGTCAAGTCATTAATTGTGATTTTAAAATTCAAATCTTTTTCAAAACTAATTTCAATCATATCTTTTTAAAACCATATCTTTTAAAATCATATCTTTTCAAAAATATCTTTTCAATCTTATCTTTTCAAAATCATATCTTTTTAAAATCATATCTTTTTAATCATATCTTTTCATATCATATCTTTTCAAACTTTAATTTCAAAACACTTTTCTAACTTCTTATCTTTTCAAAATTAATTTTCAAATCTTTTTCAACTAACTAATTGATTTATTTGTTTGTTTTATCATTTATCTTTTTCAAAACCACCTAACTAATTTTCTCTCTCTAATTTTCGAAAATTACATTCCTCTTTTTCAAAATTCTTCTAATTAACTAATTATTTCAAATTTTAATTTTAATTTTATTTCATTTTAATTTTCGAAAATTACTATCCCTTTTTCAAAATTTATTTTTCGAATTTCTATCCCTCTCACCTCCTTCTATTTATTTTATTTATTTACTAACACTTCTCTTCATCCTAAAATTTGAACCCCCCTCTCTCTGAGTTCGAATTTTCCTCTTCTCCTTCCTATTCTTCTTCTTTTCTACTCACATAAAGGAACCTCTATATCTGGACAAAGAGGATCCCTATTATTATTTTTTGTTCCCTTCTTTTTCATATGAGCAGGAGCAAGGACAAGAACATTCTTATTGAAGCAGATCCTGAACCTAAAAGGACTCTGAAGAGGAAGCCAAGAGAAACTAAAAATCAACAATTCAGAGAAACCTCAAAAAAAAAAGAAAAAAAAGAGAAAAGGGAAGACAAAAAGCTTCCACCTCCAAGTCATGGGAGATGGAGAGATTCATCTCAAGGGTCCATAGCTCAGTAAAAGAGCATTTGACTGCACATCAAGAGAACATGAGGAATTCCCTCATCAAGAAATCCCTGAGATACCTCAGGGGATAAATTTTCCTCTACATAATTATTAGGAGCACCAAAATCACTAGGGAGGAGCAACAAAGACAAGGAAGAGACATAGAAGAGTTCAAGGACATCAATGGTCCTTCAAGAAGGCGCCACCCTTAGACAATGGTATTGAGCACCAAGTTTTTTGTAGCCATACTGGGGAATTAATTTCAAACAACAATTCAAGCATAAATCACAATTTCGTCCACCAGTTGCCTAGAAAGTTCTATCTACAATACCAGGAGAAGGGGAGGATGAAATTCAATGGACACTCAACAGATCCAAGATATATGATGCAGCTTCAGGATATAGGGTTGCTTACCTTTTCCTCCATGTTTCTCTAGAATTTTGTCCAAATATCATGCAACAACCAAAAATCTGAAATTTTCTTTGGAGTCTGACAGCCCAACACAAGATTTAGGTATTCGGGTTGAAGTCCCTCCATGAAAAACTCCCCGTCATGCAACTCATAAATCAATGATTCCTAAGTACTTCACCAACTTGTCCCATTTGCAATGCTGAACCAGAATCCTCGTTACATTGTATCTTCAACTGTCCAGATGCTTTAGAAACTTGGAGCAAGAGTCCAATAGCGCACCTGACCCTAAATCCGAATTGGATCTCCTTTTTGGATTAGTGGAGACTCTAAATTATTGCTCCGGATTACCGATCTGTGAGTAAGAACTCGGGCCATTTTTCTTTAATTATTGCTTGGCATATATGGAAAGAAAGGTGTAGGAGGGTGTTCGAATGCCAATCTATGAATCCTGAAGAATTTTTGGCAATTGCTATCAAACAAATCAGGAACTTGTAAACTTACCCATGAAGCCCCAACTTAATTCCAACTTTGCTTTCTTTAGTTTCATTCTTTTACTATGTCTCACTAATGTTTAAGCAAAGGATGGAAAAACCCCACTTTTTTTGTGTAGTCCTAAATTTTAGACAAAATATTTTCTTTCATTTGAAATAAAATGACCTATTGTCTTTGAGGAAAAAAAGAGTAACACTAGATACCTTTTATAAAAAGTATGTAAGTTCATTCATTTCAACACTTTTTTATTTTAATTTTTATTTTAAAAAAATTATAAAATTACCTTTCTTCTTGTTGTTGTTGCCGGTCTATGTGTAGTTTACCAATGTTGTTATTATTATGTGTCTTGTGTATAATGGTTAGTTTATAATTAGGCTAGATTTGATTAATGATTGGATTAGAAGCATATAACCATAGACAAAGAAAAGACACACAAAAGAGTAGATATAGATATTTAATAAAAAAATTTAAATATTTATGTCTATATTTTTAATGGTGTCACATAATATGTCATATTAGTAAATTCTGAAGCTATGAGTAATATAACTGAAAACCGGTGTCATGTAACAGAATGACTAATATAACCAATTTTAAATTTTTGAAAGACGAATTTGATTAAAAAAAATTTAAGACTAATTTAGAGAACAAAAAATCTTTTAGAAATGAATTTGACTATTTATTTAAATATTAATATTATACTTTTTTTCATAACAGCAACACCATGACCACAACAACCACAGTCTTTTTTACTCTCCCTTTAAAGTTAACACAAACTTCCAAATCATAGTTGTAAGAACTCAACCGGTGATCAAACTGGTCAGACTATTGGTTCATTGGTTTATTGGTTTAACCAATAAATCACTGATTAAACTGGTAAAACTAAACCCATGTAAATAAAAAATATAAAATAGTTAGAAATTTAACAAATTTAAAATACATATCTTCAACATTTCAAGAATAACCAAGTCTCAAATTTTAAAGACAACTAATACAAAGATAGACATAAAATTATTTAGTACTACTACAATAGTATCTTAATTTGACACGATAAGAATAACAATCTATAATATCAGTAAATTTCAATACTAGTATTAAAATAGATAACTTTAATCACAACACTAACATTGAAATAGATAAAGTAAATTAATAAATTTTTAGTAAAGTTTATATTTCTATTAATAATGGTACATAATTAAAAATATAATTAATTCAAAAAATAAATAATACAAAATTAAAATTAAATTAGATATTTATAAAATATTTTAATTCAAGAGTTTACTATATAATTAGTTTTTGTCACATATATTAATAAGAAATACAGTAACAGAGTGGTCACTAGAGACATTGTAACTAAAGATGTCCCTCGTTCAAACCCTGGCTCTACACAACCTAACAGGTAGAGTTATCAAACCAAATCGGTTGGACCAATTTTTGTCAGTTCTTTCCAAATTTGACCGGTTTTACCAATTTTTATCCTTAAACGATTCAAAAGATGAGCCAAACCGGTTTGTAGTCCAATTCACTGAGTTGAACCGACCGGTCCGATTCGATTTTTGCAACTATGCTCCAAACACCTTCAACTACCCAAATAATCAAAAAACTCAAATATAAATTCTTAAAAAAAGAAAAATAAAAAATAAAGACAAAGGAAAAAGTTCTGGAAGCGATGGCATAGTATGTCCTCTCTATTAGGAATGACAATGATTATGTCTTCTTTTGAGAAACCAGATCTATAAAAATGGTGAATACATGAACACTAAGGCCATTATGGTGGCAAAGATGAAGGCAGAAGAACATCGAATATGAAGATAAAAGCAGGTCGAAAACAAAGGTGGAAGAGCACATGCTGCAAGAGAGAATGATGAAGGCAACATTATAAACTAAAGATGATAACAATGCAAACAAAAGAAGTGAACAAGAAAGGTGATGCACAGTGTAAATATATATGAACAGAGAGAGAGAGGGTTTTGTCGTGAGAGAGAAACACTGAGAGTTTCACAACTGCGAATTATAGAGGGCAATGGTAGATCTGAGGAGGCTGAGGTAACTACAAGAGAACAAGATGCATAGTTATCAAAATTGACTTGCCAATCGACTTGACTAAGACACTAAGTCACTGGGTTCATGGTTCAACTAGTCAATCACTATTCAAAGTGAATAATTCAAAATTAATTAATTTAATGTATAAATATAATTTAATTACATATATGTATCATATTTTATGAAAAACAATACATTTAAGAAGCATAACAACCTAGTGGTTCCATACTTATTAAAGACTTTTTAGAGACTTAAAAAGAGAGTTGAATCAAGAAAATACAATATGTAACTTAAAATTGTTAGTGCAGCGAATCTGGTAAATTAGGAGATTATTTTAAATTTTATCTCCTCTCAAATAATGCAAAAGAAAGATAAAGAAAAAAGATAACATATTGATGTATTCTGGTTGAGCCACTAAGTGCAATGTGATCTACATTCAGTTTCTACTAGAAACAACGGTGAAATTTTCATTATAATAAAAAAGGATTATCCACACTAATTCTAAAAGACTCACACTTTTGTCACTCACCTAAGCTAACCCAAACTTAGTAACCTCTAAGTGCTAACTTAGCTTAGATATGAAAAAGTTTATGAACTCTATCCTAGTTCACACCTTCGAATCACCACTAGGTTCAAACCAAACTTAGTACTCTCTAAATGCTGATCCAACTTAGAGAAAGGAGAACCAAATATACTCTCATCTAGTACAATTTCAAACAACACTCAAACAAAAAACAATTTAGCTTTTGTGTGATTTAACTCTCTTTATGTTTTGACACTCTTATGGTTTTTTTTATATTTTTATTCTCAAAGAAAATTCAGTCTTTTAACAAAAGAAAGATACAGCCCACTAAAACATGGAAGAAAATTTCTAGTATGTGCTTCAATAGTTTTTCATATGTTTAATTTTCTTGCATTCTTTCTTTGATGATATTCTTTTTTGATTTTTGGTTTGGTACGATAATGAATTCATACATATCGATATGATAAAAATATGGATATATTAAAACACAACATGTGAATTATATTTTCTACATCAGTAATTAATTTTTTTTTAAAATATATATCCTATCAATACTTTTATTAAACTACCCTTATACTTTAATAAAAACAAAAAATATTTTTTATTTAATGTTATAAAAAGACTTAAATATCTTTTTTTATATTGGACAAAAACTACCCTAATCCTTTTAATTTAGTCAAAATTTAATTAATCTTAGTTTTATATTTTTAAATTTGAAACAATATAAAAATCAAAACCAAAAAATATTTGATTATTCATATACACTAAAAGATTACTTCATTTCTCATGAACCTTTATCTAATCTCTCGTACCCCTTTCATACCAAAAAGAAGAACACATCTGAAAAATTGCTCTTCATCATTGTATACCAGTCTACCAATAAAGAGCAACTTCACCCCTAATTCCCTACCCAGACAGCAGCAGCCTATCCTCACCCTATCCCTTCCTTGTAGCCGCGCTCTTTCTGGATCATTCTTCACGCAGTAGCAACACGCACCAGCAGCCACCTTGTCGTTCTCCACGCATCAACAACCCTGTGTTTCTTGGTGCACAAATCCCCATGCTTTATACAACTGAACCACCAAGTGCACTAGGTCGTCCAAGTAATACCTGAGCGAGTCAGGGTCGATCCCACAAGGATTGTGGTTTGAAGCAAGCTATGGTTATCTTGCAGATTTTAGTCAGGTGAGTAGGATATTTGTTGGATTTGGTTAAAAGCATAAAAGGAATAAAGATGGAATTATAAGGTTTGATTATAAGAATAAGAAGCTGGTCAAGGCTTGGAGATGCTTTGTCCTTCTAGATTAACTCTGGTCTTAATGTCTTCTTCAATTATGAATGATTTTTTTTATGGCAGGCTGTATGTAATTGACACTGGTTTGAGCAGCCGCCAATACTCCTCCAGATCTGAACCCCCAGGATTAGTGCAGATCTATTCTTATTGAGGGTGAAGCTCCTACAGTTCCTTCCTTTTGGTGATCCTACTCAAAACGCCACAGACAAGGTCGAATCTTCTGGATCAGAGGATGTTGTGCCTTGGTTCTAGCCTTTACCACAGAGACCCTAATCTCCCCATACCTCGGCTGAACTGGTGTCTCGAGAAGTCCCTAACGAAGTCGTGGATTAGTCATCTAAGAGATGTATAATCAAGCTGGCGGTTCAATGCTTTCCACTTAAGTATTCACACTAACCCAAGAAGAACATGGCTGGTTGTCAGGCACACAGTCTTAGTATGAAAAACGAAGATGATTGTCATGGGTTATCCCATTCATCAAGTTGAAGAATGAAGATACATCTTAGAATTAAATCAAACACGGATTGAAGAGAAATAGTAATACTTTTATTAATCCATAAAACTTAGCAGGGCTCCTCCCCTTAACCTAGAAGGTATAGAAACTCATATTGATAGAAAATACAATGATAAAAGAAATAGGGTGTAAAGTCCCCTTATGAGTATGTAAAATATCCTTTAAATACTAAACTAATGACTAAGGATTACATAAGAAGGGTAAAACAGTCTTTTAGTGCTAAAATCCACTTCTGAGGCCCATTTGGTGAGTGTTTGGGCTGAGCTTTGATGAGATTCACGTGATATGAGGCCTTTAGGGCATTAAACGCTGGCTAGGGGATCCTCTTTGGACATTTGGATGCCTGGTCTCCTCCTTTGGGCGCTAGACACCAGTTTTGAGCCTTCAATTCTGAAGCAAAGTATGAACTATTATACATTGCTGGAAATCTCTGGAAGTCAGCTTTCCATAGCCATTGAGAACGCTCCATTTGGATATTTGTAGCTCTAGAAAAGCTCTTTCGAGTGCAAGGAGGTTAGATCTGGACAGCATCTGCAGTGCTTTCTCTGTCTCTGAATCAGACTTTTGCTCTAGCTCCTTAATTTCAGCCAGAAAATACCTGAAATTGCATAAAAACACACAAACTCAAAGTAGAATCCAAAAATGTGAATTTTACACTAAAACCTCTGAAAACTTAATAAAAATTAAATAAAACATGCTAAAAACTATATGAAAATGATGCCAAAAAGCGTATAAAATATTCACTCATCACAACACCAAACTTAAACTGTTGCTTGTCCCCATGCAACTAAAAACAAAGTATGATAAAAAGAAGAGTAAGACACAATAAATCTCAGAGTTTCCAATGAAGCTCAGTTTCAATTAGATGAGCAGGACTTAGTAGCTTTTTGCTTCTGAATAATTTTGGCATCTCACTATCTATTGAAACTCAGAAATGTTGGTCTCTTTAGGAACTTAGAATCCAGATGATATTATTGACTCTCCTAGTTCAGTTCTTTTTTATTCTTAAACACAGCTTTCAGAGTCTTGGCCGTGATCCTAAGCACTTTATTTTCCAGTATTACCACTGGATACATAAATGCCACAAACACTTTAACTGGGTGAACCCTTTTGGATTGTGATTCAGCTTTGCTAAATCCCTAGATAAAAGTATCCAGAGTTCCTAAGCACACTCTTTTTTACTTTGGACCACGACTTTAACTGCTCAATCGCAAGCTTTTCACTTGACACCTTCACACCACAAGCATATGGTTAGGGACAGCTTGGTTGAGCTGCTTAGGCCAGGATTTTATTCCTTGTAGGCCCTCCTAACCATTGATGCTCAAGGCCTTTGATCCTTTTACGCTTGCCCTTTGGTTTAAAGGGTTATTGGCTTTTTGCTCTTGCCTTTTGGTTTAAAGAGCTATTGGCTTTTTTTGCATTTTATGTTTTTAATTTTTTTCACCATTTTTTTCTTTTTCGCATGCATATATATTTTTTTCTTTTGCAACATGCTTTTTGCGGCTTTTTCTTGCTTCAAGAATCAATTTTGGAATTTTCATATTACCAATAATACTTTTCCTTTTTTATCATTCTTTCAAGAGCCAACATTCTTAATTTCAACTTTAAATCTGCACTATTTATTCATACATTCAGAAAACAAAAGCAATGCCATGACATCAAAATAATTGAACTATTCTTATTATAAACTTGAAATTCATGTATCTCTCAATTCTTTTCAAATAAAATTTTCTTTTAAGTAAGGTGAGAGACATATGGAACATTTTATAAGTTTAAGACATAAATAAAAATGATCATGCAATAAGAATAAGAGAACAGACAACACAACATAACAGAAAACAGAAAAATAACATAAGAGAAGGGTGGTAAAGAGAACGAATCCACCTTTAATGGTGGCGGCTAGTGCTCCTCCTTGAGGATCCAATGTGGTGCTTGATCTCTTCAATGTCACTCCTTTGTCTTTGTTTTTCTTCCCTCATAGCCCTTTGTTCTTCCCTCATGGCTCTTTGATCTTCTTTTATTTAATGAAGGGTGGTGGAATGTTCCTAATGTTCCATCCTCAACTGATTCTTGTTAGTGCTTAGTTCTCTAAGAGAAGTGTGCCATTGATCCCAATAGCCTTGAGGAGGAAAATACATCCCTTGAGGCATCTCAGGGATATCATGCTGAGGTGGTTGCACAGGTTCATGTGCATGCTCTCTAGTTTACTCCATCCTCTTCTTAGTGATGGACTTGTCCTCCTCAATGAAGATGTCTCCTTCTATGACAATTCCAGCTGAATTGCATAGATGACAAATGAGGTATGGGAATGCCAACCTTGCATTGGTGGAGGGCTTCTCAGCTATCTTGTACAATTCTTGAGGGATCACCTCATGTACTTCCACCTCACTTCCACTCATGATGGCTCTTTCAATAATCACTTCTGACCGGTTGTTAGTGGGGATGATAGAGCGTTGGATGAATTCCAACCATCCTCTAGCTATGGGCTTGAGGTCAGGCCTCCTCAGTTGGATAGGCTTGCCTTGAGAATCTATTTTCCATTGTGCTCCTTCCACACAGATGTCTGAGAGCACTTGATCCAGTCTTTGATCAAAGTTGTCTCTTCTAGTGTAAGGATGTGGATCTCCTTGCATCAAAGGCAAGTTGAACGCTAACCTCACACTTTTTAGGCTAAAATCTAAGATTCTCCCTCGGACCATGGTGCTCCAATTCTTGGGATTTGGGTTCACACTAATGTCATGATTTTTTGTGACCCATGCATTAGCATAGAACTCTTGCACCATTAAGATCTCAACCTTTTGGATAAGATTGGTTAGGACTTCCCAACCTCTTCTCTGAATTTCCAAATACTCATTCTTCTTGAGCTTGAAAGGGACCTCAGGGATCACTTTATTCTCTGCCACTACTTCATAGAAGTGGTCTTGATGGGCTTTGGTGATGAATCTCTCCATCTCCCAAGATTCAAAAGTGGCAGATACTGCCTTTCCTTTCCTTTTTCTAGAGGATTCTCCAACCTTGGGTGCCATAAATGGTAATGGAAAGCAAAAAGCAAAGCTTTTCCCACATCAAACTTAAAAGCTTTGCTCTTCCTCGAGAAAAAATAAAGAAAATAGAAGAATAGAGTAGAAGAAGAAGAAAATAGAAGGAGATAGAGGTAGAAAGAGGGCTCGGCCGAATGGGGCTTAATGATGTATGAAGGATGTGTGTATGAAGGGTTAGAAGGAGGGGTATTTATAGGAGTGGGATAGGGATAGGTTTGGTCATGGGTGGGAAAATGGGAGGAAAATTTGATTTTGAAGTGGATAGGGGTTGGTGGGATTTATGATGGTTTTGGAAAAGTGATATAGATGTGATTAGGCTAGGCTTTATAGGGAAGAGTGTATGGAAAAATGTGAAAGTAAGAAAGAAAGAAGTGGGATAGGTAAAGATGTTGTTGGACCCACTGGTCCTGAGAGGCTAGGGAATTCAGATTCCCTGCCCTCTGCAATGACGTTTGAACGTCCAGGATCTGCTCCCTGGCTGGCGTTTAACTCCAGCAACACAACATCCAGAGTGTTCTGTTTTCACTACTGAATTTTTCTGTCTCTGTTCTGACTGATGCACATGATCATGAACCTAAAAAAATAAATTAAAGAAACAACAAAATTAATAAAAGAATTTAAAATAAATAGAAATAATTAATTAAGGTTGGGTTGCCTCCCAATAAGTGCTTCTTTAACGTCACTAGCTTGACGGTTAGCTCCTTACAGAGGTAAATATGGGCTCAGAATTTCGCCCCTTACAGTGAACTTTCTTTCTGTCTTCTCATGAATGAGCTCTACATGCTCTAGAGACAGGATACGACTCGCTGTATGTGGTATGACTGGTATGACTGGTTTCTTTAGTTACTTTCTTCCTAGTACCTTTGTTTTTAGAGCTTGTTGATGGCTGCCCAACACCAAACTTAGATTTGATGTTTGGAGGCTTAGTAAAGCTCTGTATAGAAAAAGAGGGTTGGAACACTAGGTGTTGCACCACTATCTCTTTCTTATAAGAGGGAGAATTGTTATTGGACATCTTGAACAGGATGTAGTCCTCTCTTAGTTTGAAAATTAGTTCTCCCTTTGCCACATTAAGCATGGCATTTGCAATAGCTAGGAAAGGTCTTCCGTGGACGATAGAATCATCCTCATCCTCTCCTATATCCAAGACTATGAAGTTTGCAGGGATGTAGTGGTCTTCAACCTTTACCAAGACATCCTCTACCAAGCCATATGGCTTCTTCATGGACTTGTCTGCTATCTCTAGTGAGATGTTTGCAGCTTGTATCTCAAAGATTCCCAACTTCTCTATTACAGAGAGTGGCATGAGGTTTATACTTGACCCTAGGTCACACAAAACCTTTTCAAAGGTCATGGTGTCTATGATGCAAGAGATCAGGAAGCGTCCAGAATCTGGAAACTTCTGAGGTAGCTTCTACTGAACCAAAGCATTGAGTTCTTTGAAAAACACTGGAGGTTCTTGCTCCAAAGGCTTTGTACCAAATAACTTGGCATTCAGCTTCATAAGAGCTCCTAGGTACTGAGCAACTTGCTCTTCTCTAGTGTCTTCATCAAAACCCATGCACTCCAGAAGTGCATGCAAGGGAACCTCTATGGTCTCTATATGAGCTTTGGCTTCCTTTAATTCTTGGATAGGGATTTCTTGAGTAGGTATTGAACATTCAGAGGGTGTGCCTTCGCTAGCGTTCAAGGCTAGCTCTGATGGCTCTTTGGGCATTGAACGCCCATGTTGTATACCCTCATTGGCGTTAAACGCTAGTTCCCTTACCATTTTGGGCGTTGAACTCCTAGTAGGGATGTCCTGGCTGGCGTTCAATGCCATCTTCCCTGTCTGTTGGGGAGTTGAACACCCAGTGAGGGGTTCCTCACTGGCGTTCAGTGCTAGGTTTGCTACTAGGTTGGGCGTTAATCGCCCAGTAAGGGTTTCCTCACTAGCGTTAAGCGCCAGGCTTTCTACCATTTTAGACGTTGAACGACCAGTGAGATCTTCCTCCTGGCGTTCAATGGCTTCCCAGTTTCTCCAGTTTCGGCCTCTACCTCTGTGGTGATGGCCTTGAACTCTTCTCTTGGATTCACTTCAGTGTTACTAGGAAGAGTGTCAGGAGGAGTCTCAGGAATCCTCTTGCTCAGTTAACCAACTTGTACCTCCAAATTTCTGATGGAGGACTTTGTTTCAGTTATGAAACTATGAGTGGTCTTAGAAAGGCTGGAGACTAGAATGGCTTAGTCAGAAAGCCTTTGCTTAGGGGTCTCCGTATTCCCTTGAGAAGATGGGAATGGTGGCCTGTTGTTGAACCTATTCTGGTTCCTTCCACCTTGATTATTATTGAAGCCTTGCTGAGGCTTCTGTTCATCCTTCCATGAAAGGTTAGGATGGTTCCTCTATGAAGGATTGTAGGTGTTTCTATAGGGTTCTCCCATGTAATTCACCTCATCCATGGTGCATTGATCAGGATCATAAGCTTCCACTTCAGAAGAAGCTTCCTAAGTGCTACCAGTTGTAGCTTACATTCAAGTCAAATGCTGAGAGATCATATTGACCTGTTGGGTCAAGTTCTTGTTCTGAGCCAATATGGAATTCAGAGTGTCAACTTCAATAACTCATTTCTTCTGAGGGATCCTATTATTCACAGGATTTCTCTCAGAGGTATACATGAATTGGTTGTTTGCAACTATCTCAATGAGTTCTCTTGCTTCTGCAGGCATTTTCTTCAAGTGGAGTGATCCACCTGCAGAGCTGTCCAATGATATTTTGGACATCTCAGACAGACCATCATAGAAAATTTCTAGGATAAACCATTCTAAGAGCATGTCAGAAGGACATCTCCTAATCAGTTGTTTGTATCTTTCCCAAGCTTCATAGAGGGATTCACCTTCTTATTGTCTGAAGGTTTGATCTTTCACTCTGATTTTGCTCATCTTTTGAGGAGGAAAGAATTTAGCTAGGAAAGCATTAACCAGCTTTTTCCAAGAGTCTAGGCTCTCTTTAGGTTGAGAATCCAACCATATCTTATCTTTGTCTCTTATAGCAAAGGGAAAGAGCATAAGTTTGTAGGCCTCAAAATTTACTCCATTGGTCTTAACAGTATCACAGATTTGCAAGAACTCAGCTAAGAATTGATGTAGATCTTCTAATGGAAGTCTATGAAACTTACAGTTCTGTTGCAGAAGAGAGACTAACTGAGGCTTAAGCTCAAAGTTGTTAGCTCCAATGGCAGGTACAGAGATACTTCTGCCATAAAAGTCAGAGGTAGGCATGGTGAAGTCACCAAGAACCTTTTTTGCCTCTCCTTCAGGTTTGGCCATGTCTTCAGCTTCTTGTTCAAAGTTTTCTGAAAGATTTCTTCCGGTGTGTTGTGCTTTAATTTGTTGTAAGTTTCTCCTTAAAGTCCTCTCAAGTTTAGGATCAAGATTAAAGAGAGGCTCTTTATCCCTGTTCCTGGTCATAAACAAGAAAAGAAGAAAGGAAGGAAGCTTCTATGCCTGATTTGGGTCAGGAAAATTTCCAGTGAGATGTGAAGAAGAAGAGAAAGAAGAGTGAAGATAGAAGAGGTAGAAGAAGAATTCGAATAAATAGAAGTAGAAAAGATAAACAATATTTAAAATATTTTTGTTTTTGTTTTACTTATTTATTTTAAAAATAAATTTTAATAAATTAAAAAGAATTTAAAATTAGTTAATGAATTTCGAAAATAGAAGAAAGAGAAGAAGAAGAGAATTTTCAAAAATTAGAAGAGAGATGAATTATTTAGGAAATTTTGAAAAAGAAGAGAGAAGATAAGTAACTAGTTAAGAAAAAATTTGAAAATTAGATAAGATAGAAGATTAGAAAAGATTTGAATTTAAAAATAATTGAAAAAGTCAACAAGATAAGATAAGAATTAAAAAGATTTGAAAAAGATTTAATTTTAAAATTTAAAGAAAGGTAAGATAAGTTAAGTAAGAAAGATAAGATAAGGAAGTTAAGAGAAGATAAGTTTTAAATTAAAAAGAATTAAAATTTAAATTTTAAATTTGAAAATTAAATTTTGAATTTTGAATTTTGAATTTTGAATTTTTGAAATTTGAAATTTGAAATAAGATAAGATAAGATTTTTGAATTTTTAAGAAAGCAAGATAAAAAGATAAGATAAGATTTTGAAAAAGGTATGATTTTTGAAAAGATTTGATTTTGAAAATTGAAAACTAAGATAAGATAAGATAAAAAGTTTGAAATTAAAATCTGAATTCTTTTTTATTTAAAATTTTTGAAAATTAATTAAAAGGTAAGAAAAGATATATTTTTTTAATTTAACGAGGAAAGAGAAAAACAACAAATAGACACCAAACTTAAAATTTTTAGATCTAATGACACCTAGTGTGCAAAAATTTGAAAGAAAAACACAAAGGGACACCAAACTTAAAAATTTTAAGATCAAAACAAAAAGAAAAACAAGAACACTTTGAAGATCAAGAAGAACGCCAAAAACAAAACTCAAAGAATTCAAAGAACACAAGAACATGCAAAAGACACCAAACTTAAAATTTTTTAAAATCAAACACAAAATTTTCGAAAATTATAAAAGAAAAAACACAAGAAGATACCAAACTTAAAGATTGACACAAGATTCAAACAAAGAAACTATTTTTGAAAATTTTTAGAAAGAAAGACTCAAAAATTTCGAAAATTTCCACAAAAACAAAAACAAAAGACTCAAACCAAGAACAAAGATTAAACAAAGAAAAGAAATATGTTTTTGAAAAAGTTTTTTTTATCTTTTGAATAAAATAAAATAAAATAAAAGACTCTAACAAAATTAAAGACAATACATGATCTAGGGAACATGATAATCTGTCAATTGTTCAAACTCGAACAATTTCCGATAACGGTGCCAAAAACTTGGTGCACGAATCCCCATGTTTCGTACAACTGAATCAGCAAGTACACTAGGTCGTCCAAGTAATATTTGAGCGAATCAAGGTCGATTTCATGAAGATCGTGATTTGAAGTAAGTTATGGTTATTTTACAGATCTTAGTCAGGTGAGTAGTAAATTTGTTGAATTTGGTTAAAAGCATATATACATATTAGTTTTTGTGCTAAAAAGTAATAAATTTATATTTATTGTAGATATAAAATTCACTAAAAAGAAAGAGAAAGAAAATATAAATTGCATAAACACAAGATTAGGAAAACGATATTTTTTATAAAAAAAATATATTTTCATATTTATGTTAAAAAAGGGAAAATAAATGTGTGTATATATATAGGGCCAAGGCCAGACTTCCCCCCAAGAGTCCGCCTTTGGCATTTGGGGATCAGGTTCACAGGAGGAAAGAGACATTGAGTTGGGTCCGTTATAGGAACAAGGTATGTGCACGTGCTGCTCTCATGTGACTCCTCTGGTTTTGGGTCTTATGAGAAATTTTTGTTGGCAGGGACAGATCTTTAGTCTATTGTGTTGGGAGATATAGTGAATGATAAAAAAAAAAATTATAAATTAATAAAAATTTACAAAACAATCCAAAAAAATAAAAATATACTGATTCCCAAAAGATAGAGAGGCAATGCATAAAAAACACAAATAAATAAATAAAAGTCTTCTTGATGCGATTACGTAATTACTGTGAGATTGATAATAAAAGTTAAAAAGCTTATTTTTTTCATGACACTGTAATGAGAAAGTCTAGGGTCAGTGTAATTTTTAGCTATCAATTAGTCATTAATAATATTTTTAATAATGTAAGATTGTATCTAATAGAATCATTCAATTTTTTTTTAATAGTTAAGTGTTAGCCAAAATTTAACAAAAGTGCTAGCTCTCTAGTACTCCTCTACTATAATTGGTGTTGCATGTCTATAATAAAGACTCATTTTTTTTTAAATTTTTTTGGAATTTTTTTATTTTTAGTTTTTATTATTATTCTTTTAAATTTTCGTGTAATAATAATAATAACAATAATAATAATAACTTCACATATAAACTACTAAGTAAAGCAGGGTAATTGATATATTATCTATTTTCTAACAAAACGGCTAAAGTTTAGAAATAAGTCAGATAGTAATCAAATTAACTAGTCTATTAGATTGGGATTTAAATAAATAAAATAAAAGTATTAATTATCGAAATAAATAATTTTAAAAATATTTATTGATTTGCGTTTCTCAGTCATATCTCGTTTACATTACGTGTAATCGAGATATGACACGTCAGCTATCTCGTTTACAATAACGAGATATATGGAGTTATGTCCTGCTGATTATAAAAAAATGTGTAACTTTTGGTATTCTTAACAAATTTTTCGTATCATATTTCTCACAAATACAAAACATGGCCAGTAATAATCCGTACATAGTTGTGCTTGTGTATCCCAATTGCTGTATGAGAAACGGCGACAACGGGTGACATTTGAGTGCGAGGATCCGATATTGTTTCGCACTCAACGTGTGCATACGTTGTCGGATTTGAAGAGTTTGATACTGAGCAAGCTTGGTGGTACAGAAGTGAGGAAAATCGGAAGGGTGGCGTATAGGTTACTGGCTCCCATGGGTAATGGAATCTTCCGCTTTCGACTATTCCGACTTCAAGGGGACGAGCATGTATGAGTGATGTTCGACATCCATGAGAGAATCATGGTGGAGCAAGTAATGGAGGTGTCTGCAGAGGTGGGACACAGTCGCGATGGTCCTTCCGTACACTTGACCTATGTGCAGGACGACTAACTTCTCGCACCACCGCCCATTCATGTACTGTCGCCGTTCCAGTGGATGAAGCGGAGGAGGGCGAGGAGGAGTCGGACGAGAATTACGTGGCGGACAGTGGTGATAGTGAATTGTCCGATAGTGGGGATGAGAATGAGTGTGTTTCAGAGACACCCGTTCCGACTGCGACCCGCCATGTCCTGCCTCCACCTCTTCTGATACTGGTGCTTTCGACAGTTCCATCACACTGTCACAGTCTGGATTTGGACGCTATACATGAGAGGACTCTGTTTTTTGACATGGATAAAGAGGACTCTATTCAGCCTTATCTCGTTTATACTGTAAACGAAATACACATAATATCATCTCATTTACAATGTAAACGAAATATGACTGAAAAATACAAATCGATAAATATTTTTAAAATTATTTATTAATGTTTTTATTTTATTTATTTAAATAAAAAATTCTATTAGATTGAGGGACCAAATTAATTGAAATATATTTTTGGCAAAGCTTATTTGATAATGGTATGCCATGTAGCAGTTAATGTTTCATTTTTGACTGGTCAACTAACGAAGACATTAATTTAATGACGATTCAAAAAATTATAGAAGATTATTTTAATTTAGAATTTTGTTATACTCTGTCTTAAAAATATTGATTAAGTATCATAAAAAGATATTTTAATATTATTTATTATAAAAATAATTTTTTTTATATTTTCAATGCATTAAATATATAAAAAATTAAAACATTTTTTATGATATATTTAATCAATGTATTAAATTTAATTAATTTAAACGTCCAGAAAACAATTTAATTATCTCATAAAAATTAGGAGATTGATTTAATTGTTATTTCAAAAATCATTACTTAAAATGTCGGTTATTTTTTGTCATATAGCTGATAAAAGTCTGAACCAATAATAAAAAATATAATGTTGTAGGTTAATAAGTAATAAGGCAATTTAATCTAATATTACCCAACAAAATAAATAAATAAATATTATTTATAGTAATTTTACATATTATGTTATATATACCAAATTAAGAAATTATTATAACTAATTGAAAAGAAAAACAAAAATCAACTGATGATACACTAAACAAACAGCAAAATATATCTCACCATATCACATGAGTTGACGCTTCATAAACCCTTTTGTAACAACCAGTCAACCACACCTTTTACGTCTATTTGAGAAACTTTAAAAGTTAATTTTTTAATTTTTTGATTTTAAAAAAATAATAGTATTAATATTTAATATAAATTTTTAAATTAAATTATAACTTTTTAAAGAGTTATTTAAATATTTATAAAAAAATTAAAAAAATAAATTTTTTTATAATAAAAAAATTTTTATCGTATTTTTTTAAAAATAAATACTTTTAAAATTAAAATACTAAATATAAAATAATTTATTTATAAATTATCTTTAATATAAGTATTTATAATTTAACTTTTTTTTAAAAAAAATTAATTAAACTATTTATTCAAACTGTACCTTAGTTTGTCCAAAACATGTATGTATATCTCTGATGACCCATAAAGTACAATAGGGATCATATGCATTATAATGTGGCGAGCTTCTTTTTTAATCAATATGATCAAAACAACATGCATGCTTTGGTATCTATATGTCCTCATATAATGATGATGCTATTATTATAACTCTAATAACAACAACAACAATAATAATGAAGAAAATTTATAATAGTAGTATATATTTTTTACGATATGGAGGTAGGCTACGTATGCATTTTGTAAATGAGCCCTATCCTTGTACACGTTTGATAGGAGTGTCCGAAAGGGACGTGAACTAGTGAGTCCAAAGTTATGGTACTTTTCAAAATTGGTAATAGGGCCACATATTTTTGAGTTATGTGACACTATTTTAATTTTACTCTCAATGACAGAAGGGCCACGGCCCCCCTTTTTCTTTGCTCTCTCTGTCTCCATGATCTCATTTAGATCTCAGTATGTTACGGTGGGTGCAGGATTATTGTCTATCTTATTGAGATTTATTTATATCAAGTTTAAGTGTGTGCAAGTATGCTAGAGTTTTTAAATTGTGGTCCTGGATTATAAAAATTGCGACTGCAGTAGTATTGTAATTGCGGATATGATAATATATGTTATTTTGCAACTATAGTGTTATAATTATTTCTTTGAATTGACCATATAATGCAGCTATAATAAGTTGCAATACATTAGAGATACAATAGAATGTGTAGTTTTGTCATTAAACAACTTCTTCCAAAAGTTAAAATGATAAGAAGACTCTTCACACTCATTCACGTAGAAGTCTTCTTTTAATTTTGTATAATTTTTTTAAAACATAGGATTTCTTTCTCTTTTTATTGGTCTTATTTTAAAATTTTTTTTCTTAGGATTGATGGAGATCAAATTCAAGACCGTTAAGTTATAAAAACTTTGATATCATATAATAAAATTGTATTTTTTAAAAAAATTTAAATTAATAAAAGAAAACATAAAAATAATTATATTTTAATATGTAGCAAATAAATTGTCAAATTGTAACTCTCCAAGTGTACCAAAATACAACTAAAAAATCGATAAATGGATTTTTTTATTAAATAAATAAAAAATTTATTATTTATTTAAAAAATTAGTCCGACTTTAAATATGAAAGTTCATTTTTTTTGGGATTTCCGCTAGATCTCCTAGTTACGCGGCAAATTAAATTATCGTCACGTAGTTTGCCTAGTGATTCGCCTAATTATAAAAAGCTTTCCCTTTTTCACATTTCACTTTTATTATTTTCTAAATTTGGATTTCTCTCTCAATTCTCTCTCGGATCCATTCCCTCTCTCTCCTCTCTCAATCTCTCAATTCTTCTACTTTCCAGGTAAGTCTAATCTTTGTTTTTGCTTTTTATTTAATATTTATTTATTTATTTTGTCATTTTTATTTGTTCATTCCGTTTATATAATATTATAATAAAATTATTAATTGAATAATAATTAGATTAGTACTATTAGATTGTTATTGGAACTAATTAGATTGTTATTATGTGAATAGTTACATTATGTTATGTAAAAATAGTCAATTAAATAAATATTTAGAGTATTTTATAAACTTAGAGTTGGTAGTAATATATATAGAGTAGTTTTTAATTTTTGTAGTCATAAATATTTTTTGAGTATATTACAATATATAGAAATAGATATTTATAATAGAATTGTTTATGATTTAATTTAAATTTAAAGTGTATTTAAAATAATATTTTTATATTATTAGCATTATTATTATGTGTTCTTTGTTATTAGTGTAATATGATATTATATTATAAATTAAGTATATTAATAAATTATTAATTGTAGCATATTATATTAGAATATATATATATAAATTATGCATTGACAATATTATTTTTATATTCCTAAAGTTTTATATAGATTATATGGATGAAGAAGAACTTGATGATAGATGGGGATAATTATATTGTTGGGAGGCTGTGGCACATGGTATTAAATTTAAATTGTATTTAATGTGAATGAAATTTGTAATTTTTTTGGTCAAAATTTTATATAATTTTGTTTTTTTTTTAGGATGGTAATATCTTACGCACTAGAAAATATACACTGGTATATTTTAGTGGGCTAGTCAGATTATTCCTCACACGAGGGGTTTTGGTCATGTAGCTTACATGCTTGAGTGGGATTATGATTAGCGTTGGATCTACTTTGATCGAGAAGTAACATTCGAAATTACATAATTTTCATTTACCTTGTGGAGAGATGACGATCACCTTGTAGAATGTGACTTATCAGTTGGACTTTGGATGGATGGAGATCCTGTTAGTGGCTACATGATAAACTCCAATTTTGTGGTTTATCTTGTGTTGATTTTAGGGAATTTTGTCAATACTTTCCGCATTTATCCACATAAAATGCATGGTTTTGTGTTCCCTTTCTTATTTTGTCTCATGGTTGAAAACATGCTTATTTGACCCTAAAAATGCTATATTTTAATCTCTTCTATCACCATTCGATGCCATGATGCATTTGTTAAGTGATTTCAGAGTTTACAGGACAAGATTGGTCTAGAAGATGGAAAAGAAGCATGCACAAGTGGAAGGAACATGAAAAATTGGGGCTTTGGAGAAGTGCCACCGACGCGCACGCGTGACCCACGCTTACGCGTGGAAGCATGGTTCAGCTTGGCGCGCTCAAATCGGTGCATTCGCGTACATTGAAGAAAATTCTATCGACGCGCATGCGTGCCTAGGGGTGGCAAACGGGCCTAAATCCGCCGGGTCGGCCCGCGTAACCCGCCAAAAAAGGCAGGCTGGGCTGGAAAATCAGGACCACCAAATAGCATAAGCCCGCCTAACCCGCACCGCTTAAACCGCGGGCTTTGGCGGGCTTTGGCGGGGCGGGGCGGGCTTCCCCGCCGGGCTAAGGTTTTTTTTAGTGAGGGGTATTTTTGTAATTTTTTTGCCAAAACCTAACTTCCCCCCATCTAACTTACAAGAGTATGAAGATAAAAATTGAGTGTTTTGAATTATGTTTATATTATTTTGGAGACAATATTTATAATTATGTTTTGAATTATGTTTATTTTGCTTTGGAGAGAATATTTATACTTATATTTTGAATGAAAATTTGGTTTATAATTATATTTATTAGATATTTATAATTACAAAGACTTTAATGTTTGTGAATATAAAAAATATAATTTTTTATGCCATTAGAAATTATAAATTTATTAATATGGTTGTGAAATTATATATATTACTTAGTAGTTAATAGTAAAAAAAAGGGAGCTTTGGCGGGTTTAGCCCGCCAGCCCGCAGTTAGGCGGGACGGGTTAGGATTCTAGGACCGCCTCACTAGGCGGGGCGGGGCGGGCCAGCCTGCCAAAGGGCGGGTTTTTGGCGGGGCGGGGCTGGGCGGGGTGGGCTTCCCCGCTTGCCACCCTTATGCGTGCCTTATGCGTACGCATGGATTGCGAATTCATCGACGTACGCACAGTACGTGACCTCATTAATGAAATCGTGGCTGGCGACTTCTGAGGCTCTCAGGCCCAAATTCAAGCTGATTCTGCATGGAAAAGACCCAAGGAACCAAGGGAGAAAAGGGGGGGATCATTCATTACACACTTAGACACAATTTTAGCTAGTTTTTTGTTCTTATTCTTTTTGAGAGAGAAATCCTTATTCCTCTCTAAATCTAGTTTGATTTGATCTTCCATTGTTGAAATTATGAATTGGATTTTGTTAATTTCTAGTTTTGATTACTTAATGTGAATTCTCTAGCATACTTTTGTTAGATCTTGTGTTGGATTTATGTTTTCTTGTCATTTCTCATTTTCTTCTCACTTTATAAATTTTGTGGATCTTAAATATCTATGAATACATTAATGTTTTCCATGATTATTAATGTTATTTGAGTTGTTTTTCATTGATAATTGTTAATGGGTTTCTTTAATTTCTAATTTAATTGCAATTTGAATATGTCTTTTGTTAATGCATGTTATGTGTTTGATGAAATGTTTCCTTTGATTATGCAGTAGTTTTCTTTACTCTTGGCCTAGGCTAAGGGAATTGGGTAAACTTGAATCATTGGGTCTAATTAATTTGGTGATTTGAGAACCCTTAGTGGTCAAGTTGATACCCATTGACATTAATCCACTACCAAGTCAATTGGTAGTTGGATTGGGACTTATGAGTTGAGATTGATCAAGCCACTTGATGTACCTCAAGCTTAGGAGTAGATATTATGTACTTAAAGCTCTTGGAGGTAGACTTAGTGAGTTTGGTTCCTCATAATTGTCAAGATATGGTTATTAGACAAGGATGGTGACCCAAATTCCTATGCTTAGCCAAGAGTTCCTTTTATTATTCACATTTGAAAACCAAAGATCTCAATTGCTTGAATCTTGTCTTAGTTAATTGCTTAGCTCTAGAGTAAAAGTAGATTATATGCTCTCTCGTTAGATTTAAATTGCTCCTATCTTACTTTAATTAATTGATTTAATTTCTTGCACTTTAAGATTCCTTGAATATTAAGTCTAGTAGTTTAAATTTTAGATCATGACTTTCAACCCCAGATTTCTAACCAATGTTGATGCACATGTTTGCCCATTCCTTATGAGACGACCCGAGATTTGAATACTTCGGTTTAATTTTATTGGGGTTGAACTTTGTGACAACCAATCTTTAAAATTTGATTTGAGGATCGATTATCAGTTTGGCTATACTATTAACGAAACCATTTTGTGAAATTTTGGACCAGTATAAATCTTCTCTATCACTACAGAACAAGGTGGAAGATGTTCTATGATGGACGTAGCATGGAAGATTTATGTATGCAGTTGTTAGGAGTCCTACCGGAGCCTGCTGACAGATAGGGTCAGAATAAGTGTGTCGTCAATCTATCGTGGTTTCGGTCAAGAATATGTCAAGGTTTGGATGAGGATTCCAAGAAAGAACGACGTATGTAGTACACCCAAGGATATATCATGTAGATCATAGGAGGTATGCTGCTTCCAAATGCGTCCAACTCGCGAGTCCATATAAGGTGGTTCCTACTTTTAGAGGATCTTGATTGGTGTGGCCAGATGTCTTGAGATTTTGCTATTATGCCCTTTCTCTACTAGCAGATGTGTCGAGCAACACATAGCAGGCAATGAAACTGAAGAAGCTTTTCTCCTATGATTTTCTAGTAATTGTAAGGGTTAATTGATGGAGTTTTATGGAAACCCAAAGTCTGAAGAGAAAATGAAATGTTTCCTCTTGCACAAATGACATCGTTTTTTACAACATAAAAGTGGATAATTAAGCCCAGGTTCATTTTTTGATTGTCCAACTAAGCACATAACGAACACCTCAGCAAGTAAACATGCTAGCTCAGAGGGTTAACGTGACATGCCAGTATCTTTTGTTCGAACTTCACCAGAAAATACTCACAAAGACCACATTATTTCATAGAAGTAAGGGACAAGGTTGTGTTGTCCTGAAGAATTATAGTATTTGGAGGGGTGCTGAGTACAGGGTTGTGGGGTCTGATCGAAGTACCATGTGTGTTGCAGGAAATCTATAGCAACATGTCCTTGGAGTCTCCGTGTTATCCTCTGATAGAATCTTGAATATTGGTAAATCAGTATTTGATCTCTAAAGTAATTATATTCTTGTTTATCATGATTATTTCGGGAAGGTGTGTAAATTTTAATTCGATAAGGAGGTGTATAAATTTAGGGGACTGCACACCTGTCCAGCCTCCACCATATCTTAGGACCATCGACAGTTGGACAGCGATTTTGTTTATAGTGTCATCTTGTCTTTCATACAGTCCAATCCATCAGTTAATATTTATGCCCTACAAGGTGTAGATAGGCAGAGCTATCTCTTCAAACTCTCATACAGAAAGGTCTGCGCATGCCATAATGTCCAAGTACCTCAATAATATCAAGAAAAAGGCCCAAAGGAGGAGAAAAAAAGTGTAAAAAGGTATGAAAATGACATTTCAAGGCATTGCTAATGAGTTCTTTATATAGACGACGCTCTTACTTATCTCATTTACACTGCAAACAAATTAGGTTTGAGTGTATCTCATTTACAATATAAACGAGATAAGTAATGTGTCACAATACGTGCAACTATATACATGTCTTATCTCATTTATACGGTAAATAAAATAAGTAAGGCGATACAAATTCATAAATAGTCTATAAATTACTTATTTCATTAAATAAAAGAATTAACTTATTTATTTTAAAAAATTCCGATATTTCACAAATCTAACTATACAATAATTTCTCCTAAATTACCAAATTTTGACATGAAGAGACTAGGAATCTAGATATAGTTTTTTTCTTTCGTGTTTTTGTCATGCACAAAACCCGTAGTGTAGAATCATTGTTAGGACTAACAGTCTATTTTTGGATACGAAGCCCAATGCTTCAATCTTCACCAATTACCGAACCCTATATTATGTCCACGTTTTGTGTCATAAATATTTAGGTCTTGTTTAATTTTCTTTTTGGACATGGTCTTATTTTAATTTAGAGTATATACTCATTTTGGTCCTCAAAGAATTTCAGACTGGACACTTTAGTCCCCAACTAAAATTAATTACTCAATTGGTCCCTAACAATTAACTCCGTCAGTCACTTAGGTCCTTTACTCCGTTAATTCTAACAGAGGACAAAATAGTCCTTGACAACTCTAACAGGGGACAAAATGGTCCCCGATCTCCTCTGTTCAGAAACGACATTGTTCTCTCCTAATTTCCATCATATCTCGCATAACACTAACAGTCTAACACTATAACTTCAAACTACACAATGCACACTCTATAAATTTAATGTTTACAAGAAAAAAAATTCTCGACTTATTCTCAACCAATTCATACTCAGGAAACTAATGCCTATGCCTCTCAACTAGTTGTCGTCTTCGATGGATCCCATGAATCTAGATAGCAAGTCTGATTTGTTAAGACTCGTTGTCGTCGTTGCCATCTCCCTCCTCCTCTGCCCTAACATCTCCATGACCATATTGTCCACCACTCCGATCGCTTTTTTAGCTTCTTCTCCGAACCAATGTTTAGTAATCGCTTCAGTTTCCATATGAGCGGCAACGGCGACATTGCTCATTGTAATAGCTTGGATGCGAGGTCAAAACTATCTGCCAACTTGGACTCTGGAAAAGAAGGAATAAAGCACTGGTGTCTATTTCAAATGAGAATTTGCATATGACGTCGAAGGAGAATATTCTTATGATGTTCTAATGTCCAACAATCTATATGGCTTGCAGGAGAGTGGAGAAAGGCGTGACCTTAGAGTAGTTGTGGAACTTGGTCATGAGAATGTCGTGGACATTGTCAGGGTTGGAGGTGATGTTATCAAAGACGTGGAAGTGGATGCTTTTGGTGGGTGAAGTGCAGAGGAGGTGGATGTACCAATCACAAAGATTTAGGAATTGTGTGGTCCATGACATGTTGAGGTAGGTGCGACATGTATGACAATTACACCATGGCTTAATCTTGGAGTATCTATAAATATATATATATTAACTAGAGTAAGGATGCAATAGTAAAAAAAACTAAAAAATATCTACAAGAAACATAATAAAAAAAACAAAAAATGAAAGTGCAAAGTGTTTGGGAAAAGAAAGTTTACTCCCCAAAATGGCGAATCCTCCCCCACACTTAAGCTTTGCACGGTCCTCCGTGCACGAACACAATCCTCCCTGTTTTCAAAAAATTTTCCTTTAAAATCTAAGGTGCCAAGCCTTAGCTCATCCAAAATTCACCCCTCAAAACATCCAAAAATCCATAAATGCATGATCCATATGATAATTAACCTACCAACTCAAAATTAAACTAACCTAAGCAAAGCCAAGATAAGCTAAAATGCAAGAAATCAAAACTATAAACAAAGAGAAAAGGGTAGGAAAGATGTTACCATGGTGGGGTGTCTCCCACCTAGCACTTTGGTTTATATTCCTTAAGTTGGACTTGTTGAGGAGACCCTTGCTAGGGTGTCTTGTGTTTCCACTCCTCCTTGAATCTCCATCCATGCTTGGCTGTTAAAGCTCCTCCGGGATCCCATATTCGAGGTATCCGCTCTCCTTCTTGTGGACTTCTATGCTCCAAGCCGGATGAACAAGTCCTCCATCGACCCTTGTAATATCCGAACACTCTTCGAAATCCACCCAATTGCACTTCACACCATGCTTGAGCTCCAATTCTTGAATTGGTTTTATTGAAGAACCTTGGATTCCCTTTGCAACCAATATTCCGTCTTCCACCATGTACCAACCCAAGAAAGAACTTGAGTTGGTAATCCGTCTCCAAGATAGCATATTGATGGGGGCCAATGAAGTTCATAGGTGAAATTGCCACCCACTCAATATGTTCTTGGACCGGAATTGCTTCCTGATGAGCGGATAATTTATACGCTTTTTGGTATTATTTTTACATAGTTTTTAGTATGTTTTAGTTACTTTTTATTATTTTTTATGCAAAAATCACATTTCTGGACTTTACTATGAGTTTGTGTATTTTTCTGTAATTTCAGGTATTTTCTGGCTGAAGTTGAGGGACCTGAGCAAAAATCTGATTCAGAGGCTGAGAAAGGATTGCAGATGCTGTTGGATTCTGAGCTCCCTGCACTCAAACGCGTTTTTCTGGAGCTATAGAAGTCCAATTGGCACGCTCTCAATTGGAATGGAAAGCTAGTATCTTGGGCTTTCTAGCAATGTATAATAGTCTACACTTTTCTCGAGAATTGATGGCCCAAATTGGCGTTAAAATGCCCACCAGAGACCCTTTTCTAGCGTAAAACGCTAGAACTGGCACCAGAACAGGAGTTAAACGCCCAAACTGGCATCCAAGCTGGCGTTTAACTCCAGAAAAAGCATATGCATGTATAAATCTCAATGCTCAGCCCAAGTACACACCAAGTGGGCCCCGGAAATAGATTTTTGCACTATTTGCACTTAGTTACTTATTTTCTGTAATCCTTAGTAACTAGTTTAGTATAAATAGCACTTTTTACTATTGTATTTCATCTTTTGATCAACTTTTATGCCATTTTTTACATTTGGGGAGGCTGGCCATTTGGCATGCCTAGACCATTTTCTCTTATGTATTTTCCAACAGTGGAGTTTCTACACCTAATAGATTAAGGTGCGGAGCTCTGCTGTTCTTCATGAATTAATGCAAGTACTATTGTTTCTCTTTCAATTCACGCTTACTTATTCTCCAAGATATACTCTCGTACTTAATTCAGTTAAGTCAGAATGAAGGGGTGATCCGTGACAATCACCCACTATCTTCGTTACTCGCTTACCCAAGATCCGCGTGCCTGACAACCACAAGCGGTCTACATGATGTTCAACGTATTCATTGGACGACAGCCGAAGTATAGTCTCTTGGGTATCTAATCCACAGATTTGACTTGCCTTTCCTGACAACAGAGCATTCGAATCCGTGAGATTAGAACCTTCGTGGTATAGGCTAGAACCAATTAGCAGCATTCCTGAGATCCGGAAAGTCTAAACCTTGTCTGTGGTATTCCGAGTAGAATCTGGGACAGGATGACTGTGACGAGCTTCAAATTCATGAATGTTGGGTGCAGTGACAGTGTGCAAAAGGATAGAGAGATCCTATTCCGACACAAGTGAGAACCGACAGATGATTAGCCGTGCGGTAGCTGTGCCTGGTATTTTTCATCCGAGACGAGAAATCCGTCAGTTGATTAACCATACAAAAATTGTAGCTGGACCATTTTCACTGAGAGGACGGATGGTAGCCATTGACAACGGTGATCCACCAATATACATCTTGCCATGGAAGGGAGCACGCATGATTGGATGAAGACAATAGGAAAGCAGAGGTTCAGAAGCAACAAAGCATCTCCAAATGCTTATCTGAAATTCCCACCAATGAATTACATAAGTACCTTTATTTTAATTTACGTTTTATTTATCTTTCAATTATCAAAACTCATAACCAATTGAATCCGCCTGACTAAGATTTACAGGATGACCATAGCTTGCTTCAACCCGGCAATCTCCGTGGGATCGACCCTTACTCGCGTAAGGTTTTAATACTTGGACGACCCAGTGCACTTGCTGGTTAGTTGTACCGGAGTTGTGAAAAGGGTGATCACAATTCCGTGCACCAAATTTTTGGCGCCATTGCCGGGGATTGTTCGAGTTTGGACAACTGACGGTTCATCTTGTTGCTTAGATTAGGTAACCTTCTTTCTTGTTTCAACCTTTATTTTCTTTTCAAAAAATTTTCAAAAAAAATATATAATACAAAAAATTTTTAATACAATCATGAAAACAAAAAAAAAATTTGTGTTTCTTGTTTGAGTCTAGTGTCAAATTTTAAGTTTGGTGTCAATTGCATGTTTTAATTTTTCTTAAATTTTTGAAAATATATGCATTGTGTTCTTCTTGATCTTCAAGTTGTTCTTGATGATTTTTCTTGTTTGATCTTTAATTTTTCTTGTTTTGTGTCTTTTCTTGTTTTTCTTGTGCATATTCAAATTGTTAGTGTCCCTAGTATAAAAGTTCTTAAGTTTGGTGTCTTGCATGTCTTTCTTTTCTTAAAAATTTTCAAAAATATGTTCTTGATGTTCATCATGATCTTCAAAGTGTTCTTGCATGCATTACTTGTTTTGATCTTAAAATTTTATGTTTTGTTTCATTTTGTTGTTTTCTCTCTCCTCATTAAAAAATTCAAAAGTAAAAAAAAATATCTTTTCCTTTTTCTTCTCATAATTTTTGAAATTTTGAGTTTACTTGATCAAAAATTTTTAAAATTTAGTTGTTTCTTGTTAGTCAAGTCAAAATTTCAAATTAAAAAAATAATATATATATATATATATATATATATATATATATATATATCTTTTCAGTAAATAATACAGAGAAATGAAGGTTCAGAACATAAAGTAGAGGAATCACAGAGAAAAAGAGCTCACTGGCATTAAAACACCAGTAAAGAGGCACTTTGGGCGTTAAAGGTATCATTCTGTGCGTTAAACGCCAAAATGGGCAGCATTCTGGGCGTTTAACGCCAGAAATAGAAGCATCCTGGGTGTTCAGAAAAAACCCAGTAACAAAGGATTTCTATCGTTTAACGCCAGCCAGGGTATCTGGCTGGGCGTTAAACGCCCAAAATGGCTACCAGATGGGCGTTAAACGCCAGAATGGCTATCATTCTGGGCGTTTAACGCCAGAACAGCAAGGGGGAGGTAACTTCATTTCCAATTCAATTTTTTTCGAATTTTTGTGTTTTAATTCATAATTTTAAATGGCTATCTTTTTCATCCCATTTTAAATTTTAAAATCTTATCTTTTTCATATTATCTTTTATCAATCATATCTTTTTATCTTATCTTTTTTTTATTTTTCTTTTAATGTTTTCGAAAATTTTAAAACTAATTTTTCAAAGAATCTTTTTCTTAATTTCATTTCACATTTTTGAAAATCCCTGCTAACAATTAATGCTTTGATTCAAAAATTTCAAGTTTGTTACTTTCTTGTTAAGAAATGTTCAATCTTTGAATTTTAGAATCACATCTTTTAGTTTCTTGTTAGTCAAGTCATCAACTTTAATTTTAAAAATCAAATCTTTTTAATTTATTTTTCAATTCTTTTTCAAAATAAATTTCAATCATATCTTTTAAAATTTTAATTTCAAGATCTTTTTCTAACTTCTTATCTTTTCAAAATTTATTTTCAAACCTTTTTCAACTAGCTACTTGACTTGTTTATTTTAAATTTAAAAAGTTTACTATTTCTTATCTTTTTCAAAACCACCTAACTACTTTTCCACTTCTAATTTTCGAAAATCACTAAGCATTTTTTTCAAAAATCTTTTTAACTAATTATTTTAAATTCTAATTTTATTTTATTTCTTTTAATATTTTCAAAACTAACTTGATCAATTAAATAAAAATAAAAATATTTTTCCTTTCCCTCTCCTTAAAATTTGAATACCCTCTTTCTCATCTCTTTCTATTTATTTTATTTAATTGCTAACACTTCTCTTCTACTCATAATTCGAACCCCTCTCTATTCTCTCTGTTTGAATTACTCATCTCCTCTCTCTTCTCATTCTTTTATTCTTCTATTCTTATACTCACATAAAGGAATCTCTATACTGTGACATAGAAGATTCCACTACTCCCTTTGTTCCCTTCTTTTTCATATGAGTAGAAAAAAGGATAAGGATATTCTTGTTGAAGTTGATCCTGAACCTGAAAGGACTCTGAAGACGAAGCTAAAGCACAACACTTCGAAGAGGACCTTATAGAAAATTTCCAAAAAGAAGCAGACATGGCAGCCGAACCCAACAACAATGCTAGAGATGCAAGGAAGATGCTTGGTGACTATACTGCACCAACTTCCAATTTCTATGGAAGAAGCATCTCAATTTCTGCCATTGGAGCAAACAACTTTGAGCTTAAGCCTCAATTAGTTTCTTTAATGCAGCAGAATTGCAAGTTTCATAGATGTCCATCGGAAGATCCTCATTAGTTCTTAGCTGAATTCTTGCAGATCTGTGATACTGTTAAAACCAATGGAATCGATTCCGAGGTTTACAGACTTATGCTTTTCCCCTTTGCTGTAAGAGACAAAGCTAGGATATGGTTGGACTCACAACCTAGGGAAAGCCTGAACTCTTGGGACAAGTTGGTCAATGCTTTCTTTGCCAAATTCTTTCCACCTCAAAAGCTGAGCAAGGATAGAGTGGACATCCAAACCTTCAGACAGAAAGAATGTGAATCCCTCTATGAAGCTTGGAAAAGATACAAGCAATTGATCACAAAGTGTCCTTCTGACATGCTTTCAGAATGGAGCATCTTAAATATATTATATGATGGTCTGTTTGAATTATCCAAGATGTCATTGGACCACTCTTCTGGTGGATCTCTTCATCCGAAGAGAACCCCTGCAGAAGCTCAGGAACTTATTGAGGTAGTTGCAAATAATCAGTTTATGTACACTTCTGAAAGAAATCCTGTGAGTAATGGGATGACTCAGAAGAAAGGAGTTCTTGAGATTGATACTCTGAATACCATATTAGCTCAGAACAAAATATTGAGTCAGCAAGTCAATATGATTTCTCAGAATCTGACTGGATTGCAAGCTGCATTCGGCAGTACTAAAGAAGCTTCCTCTGAAGGAGAAGCTTATGACCCTAAGAATCCTGCAATAGAAGAGGTGAATTACATGGGAGAATCCTATGGAAACACCTATAATCCTTCATGGAGAAATCATCCAAATTTCTTATGGAAGGATCAACAGAAGCCTCAACAAGGCTTCAATAATAATAATGGTGGGAGAAATAGGTTTGGCAATAGTAAGTCTTTTTCATTATCTTCTCAGCAACAGACAGAGAATTTTGAGCATAGCATCTCTGGCTTAGCAACCATAGTCTCTGATCTATCTAAGACCACTCTCAGCTTCATGACTGAAACAAGGTCCTCCATTAGAAATTTGGAGGCACAAGTGGGTTAACTGAGTAAAAGAGTTACTGAAACTCCTCCTAGTACTCTCCCAAGCAATACAGAAGAGAATCCAAAGAGAGAGTGCAAGGCCATCAATACATCCAAAATGGCGGAACCTAAAGAGGAGGAAGAGGCAGTGATTTCCAATGAGGAAAACGTTGCTGGACGTCCACTGACCACTAAGGGGTTCCCTAATGAGGAACCAAAGGAATCTGAGACTCAAATAGAGACCATAGAGATTCCACTGAACTTCCTATTACCATTCATCAGCTCTGATGAGTATTCTTCCTCCGAAGAAGATGAAGATATTGTTGAAGAGCAAGTTGCTCGATACCTAGGAGCAATCATGAAGCTGAATGCCAAGTTATTTGGTAATAAGACTTGGGAGGATGAATCTCTAATGCTCATCAGTGAACTGAATGCCTTGGTTCAGCAGAAATTACCTCAGAAGAAACAGGATCCCAGAAGATTCTAAATACCTTGTACCATAGGTATTATGACCTTTGAGAAGGCTCTGTGTGATCTGGGGTCAGGTATAAACCTCATGCCACTGTCTGTAATGGAGAAACTAGGGATTTTTGAGGTACAAGCTGCAAGAATCTCACTAGAGATGGCAGACAAATCAATGAAACAGGCTTATGGACTTGTAGAGGATGTCTTAGTGAAGGTTGAAGGCCTTTACATCCCTGTTGACTTCATAATCCTAGACACTGGGAAGGATGAGGATGAATCCATCATCCTTGGAAAACCCTTCCTAACCACAGCAAGGGCTGTAATTGATGTGGACAGAGGAGAGTTAGTCCTTCAATTGAATGAGGACTACCTTGTGTTTAAGGCTCAAGAATCTTCCTTTGTAAACATGGAGAATAAGCATGAAAAGCTTCATCCAATTCTCTCCATACAGAGTTAAGCAGAGTCCCCACATTCAAACTCTAAGTTTGGTGTTGAGAGGCCATAATCATGCTCTGAGTACCTGTGAAGCTCTGTAAGAGCTTCCTGTCAAGCTATTGACATTACAGAAGCGCTTGTTGGGAGGCAACCCAATTTTATTTATCTATTTTAATTACTTTTCCATTTCAATTTCCATTGTTAGTTTTGTTTTCTTTTGGTTGATGATCATGTGGAGTCACAAAACAGCTGCAGAATTAAAGTAGAATAAAACACAGCATAAAAAATAGCACACCTTGGAGGATAGGCTTACTGGCGTTTAAACGCCAGTAAGGATAGCAGAATGGATGTTTAACGCACAGTCTAGCAGCATTCTGGGCGTTAAATGCCAGAATTGGCAGACAGACTGACGTTTAACGCCAAAAAAGGGTGTCTGGTGTCTGGTGTCTGGCTGGCATTAAACGCCAGAAGGGGGCATCAGCCTGGCGTTTAAAGCCAGGAAAGGCAACAGACTGGCATTTAAATGCCAGAAAGGGCTGTCCAGGGGCGTTTACACGCCAGAATGGTGCAGGGATGAGAAACCCTTGACACCTCAGGATTTGTGGACCCCGTAGGATCCCCACCTACTCCAACTCACGCTCTCTCCTCTTCACACCTTTCCATCACACTCTTCCCCAAATACCATTCACCTATCAAATCATACCATCTTCCCCATAATCTCTTCACCACTCACATCCATCCACTATTCCCCAAAAAACCATCATAAAACCCCACATACCTCACCATTCAAATTCAAAACATTTCCCTCCCAAACCCACCCCTTTTCACACAGATCCCCCTCTCCCTTACCCTATAAATACCCCTCCTTACTCTTCCACTTTCACACATCACAAACACTTCATCACCCCCTTGGCCGAACCATTCATACCCTTCTATATCCTCCATTTCTTCTTCTTCTCCTCCTTTCTTTCTTCTTTTGCTCGAGGACGAGCAAATCTTTTAAGTTTGGTGTGGGAAAAAGCTCTGCTTTTTATTTTTCCATAACCATTAATGGCACCTAAGTCTGGAGAAACCTCTAAAAAGAGGAAATGGAAAGCAGTTGCTTCCACCTCCGAGTCGTGGGAGATGGAGAGATTTATCTCAAAGGTCCATCAAGACCACTTCTATGAAGTTGTGGCCAAGAAAAAGGTGATCCTCGAGGTCCCCTTCATGCTCAAAAAGAGTGAATATCCGGAGATCCGACGTGAGGGTCGGAGAAGAGTTTGGGAAATTCTCACCAACCCCATCCAACAAGTCGGAATCTAAATAGTTCAAGAGTTTTATGCTAATGCATGGATCACTAAGAACATTGATCAAAGTGTGAACCCAAACCCAAAGAATTGGCTCACAATGGTTCGGGGGAAATACTTGGATTTCAGTCCAGAAACTGTGAGGTTGGCATTCAACTTGTCAATGATGCAAGGAGATCCTCATCCTTTCACTAGAAGGGTCAACTTTGATCAAAATTTGGACCAAGTCCTCATGTATATCTGTGTGGAAGGAGCCCAATGGAAGAGAGACTCCAAAGGCAAGCCGGTTCAACTGAGAAGGCCAGATCTCAAACCCGTGGCTAGAGGATGGTTGGAGTTCATCCAACGCTCTATTATTCCTACTAGCAACCGGTTCGAAGTAACTGTGGATCGGGCTATCATGATCCATAGTATCATGATTGGAGAGGAAGTGGAAGTTCAGATGAACGAAATTTTGTATGTCGATATAGAATTTAGTAGTGAATACAATCGTGAGTATAGTCTAATCGACACTCAAATCTCGCATCAAACAATTCTACAATCTATAATCGAGAGTATTAATCCCGAGTCGTCCTCTCTTGGACTTGCATTAGAGTGCTCATTATTGCTTAGGAGGTCAAAGTCTTTTGTGATTTTTGAGAGTTGGTATGAGAGTGCAAGCTAACAAAGAGTAAACAACAAACAAACAATATTAAAGAACTTGGCCAAGGATGAGCATTGGAAGTTCCATCACCATAACTTCCTTCAATTATGATAACAATTGAGTCTTGCTTCACTTAGTTGACCCCTAATTATGGAGGAGATTCAAGTGAAAGTAAATAGCTTGAGTCACAAGTCCTAGCTTCACCCTAGGTTATGCTAGCTTTAGTGCACTCCAAGTCAATTAGCAACTCTTAATTCTCAATCAACAATTGACATCTACTATTCAAGTATCTCTAATAGTTAAATCCTTAAGCCAAGTGAAAGAATTTTACTCCATGGCTAGTGTTATCATTTTATCAAACATGTGGTGAGCATTCATAAGAGACATTATGAAATTTAGATGAAGAGTTGAATTCAAGAGATCTAAATCACATAATCATCAACAATTGCACAATTGCAAATAAATGGATATGAAAATACCTCAATTCACTAGTCCAAATCCAAGTAACAAAGTCAAAGCTAGATCTAAAGTGAGAGGATCAAAAGAACACAAATTGAGAATAGGAGAAGAGTAGATCTACTAATTGCATCAAAGTAAAAGTGAATTACAATGGATCTCACCAAGAGAATCAAAGGAGAATTGCAATAGAGAATGAAATCCTAGAGAGAAGTCCGAGGTTCTCTCTCTACCCAAAATGTAACCAACTCGTAGAAAATATCTAAGAAAAAGTAAAAATGAGTGAATCCCCCCAAACCCTTCAATCCTTGGCCTTCTTAAGCTTTTCCCGCCAAGCCTCTACCCCAAAACAGGGTCTCTAACTGCCTCCACGCTCTGGTCACGTGCTTTCTTAAAAAATCATGTGTGGCCATCGGCGCGTATGCGCACAGTACGCGTACGTGCCCCTGGGGTAATCGCAATCCGTGCGCAGGCGTAAGGTGCACGGGCGCGCTCATGAGGATCATGGCCCAGCCGCTAAACGCGCCAGCTCGTAGCTTGGCTCTTGGATTTGGCTCCTGGCAGCGCAAATCTGCACAGACTCGCCATGTGTGCGCGCGCGCCGCTGCTGAAATTTCCAAAGCTCAATTTTTCCTGCACCCATTCTCTCCTCCAAGTCATCCTTGCCCTATAAACTCTGAAACCACTTAACACACGGATCACGGCATCGAATGATACTAAAGGAGGATTAAAAATATATCTAATTTAGTGCAAAGAAAGCATGTTTTCATCCATGAGGCAAAATTGGGAAAGGAACACAAAATCATGCATTTTCATATCAATGAGTGCGTATGATCATTGATAAAACCCTCAAAATATATACAAGATAAACCCTAAAAATAGGGTTTATCAACCTCCCCACACTTAGATTATAGTATGTCCTCATGCTTAGAGAAAAGTAAAAGACCAAAGAATCACAAAGGCAAGAGATTCATGATATGCGATCTACTTACATGAATGCAACTAAGATGGGTGCTACTATCCACTTGGTCACAAGCAAATCGATCTTCTTAGGATACATTCAAGCACATAGGACAAGATGGTGGGTAATGCATGAAATCTACCAATTTTAATCATCAAAGTGAGATATGCGCAACTTGCATGAAGAACTCTCGTGAGAGCCGGGAAGAAGGACTTGAGCTTCGAATCCTCACCTGAAATGTTTGCACTCTGTCCACTCGGTGTATCGGGTTAATCACTCAATTCTCCCCTATTTCATGCTCTTCCAAAATTTGTTCTTCCTCTAACAATCAACAGTTGTTGGATGCATGCGTACATATATCATGAGGTCTTTCGTAGGTTGTAATAGGGTTAAGGTCAAGGTAGGGTTATATATTTGGCTAAGTGGACTAAAAATTGAATCTTTTGATTAACCTAAGCTTCCCACCTAGCCTATATAACATTCTATACAATTATATACTAGTCTAACTACCCATTCTTCACTTTTCACATACTCATGCATTCTCTTTTTGCTTTATAACACATATGCATTGACTTTTTATTAAACTTTACTTTGGGCATTTTTTTCGTCCCCTTTTTATTACTTTTTTTCTCTTTTTTTTCTCTTTTTTTTCTTTTCGTTTCTTTCTATTTCTTTTTTTTTCTTTTCCACATTTTTTTCCTTTTTCTTTTATTTTTCTCTTCTTTTTTTCAACTATATACAAGAACATCAATGCATAAGGTCTAATATTTTGATCAATACATAAGTATGTATCCGATTCCCAAATATAGAAATACAAAACAAATACATCCTTTTACCTCAACCAATATCCCACCTTGCTTCCCCACACTTGAATAACACACACACACTAGCCTAAGCTAATCAAAGATCCACATAAGGACATTCATGGTTTTTCGCTTCTTGGCTTATAATGTGCTAGAATTAAGAATGAGTGGGTTAAGCATAGGCTCAAAGTTGGTTGCAAAGGTTGTTCATATGGTAAGGCCATTTGGGAAGTGGCTAAGTGAATTGATGGCCTCAATCATATACATGCATTTATACATACAACAATGGACATATAGAGTCAAACAAAGTAAGGATCACAACCATAGAGAGAGAACAATGCACACAAAAAGGAGGATAAGTGGCTATAAGATGTAGCTAGGCAATAAGGCTCAAAACTCACTTGCTTGTGATCTTAACTCAAAATTCATGTTCCAAAGTACAATCTTCAACAAGCTTGGCATCAAAAGTTTTTTTCAAAATTGGTAGGGTTGCCCTAAAATTTTCGTTTCCAAGGAAAGAACTCATTACTCCAACCAAGTAGACTTATCATGCAATTGGTGTCAAAGAAAACCTAATCATGTAACCTATCCTAACTAACAAAGAGATTCAAAAGTTTATTCGGGTGTTACCTACGGAGATCGGTCGACCGACCTCCCCACACTTAAAACTTAGCACGGTCCTCCGTGCAATGAGTGATGCGCAATGGGTGGCCGGATCCGGAATGTCCTTCATCTCCCTCATCAGTGCTAACTCTATTTGAGGTTGCGGTGGACGTGGAGATATCCGGTTCCTCCATAGGTGGGGTGACAATACATAGAAGCTTCTTCATGTGAGCATATCGACGTTGGTTTTGCCGTTCATAACTGATAAACCACTATTTTATGATTTATCTTGTGCTCAATTGAATGATTTTATCAATTCTTCACCCACTTATTCATATGAATTCGCATGGTTTTACAATTCCTTCCTTATGACATGACATATGTGAAAACATGGTTCCTATGCTTTAGAAATATTAAATTTAATTATCCTTTATTACCATTCGATGCCGTGATCTGTGTGTTGAGTACTTTCAGGCTTTATAGGGCAGGAATGGCTTAAAGGATGGAAAGGAAACATACAAAAATGGAAGGAAAGCACAAAATGGAGTTTTTGGAGAAACTGAAAGCAACGCAAACGCATGGACGACGCGAACACGTGCTTTGCGTAAACTGGCATCTGCGCGAACGCGTGCATGACGCGAACGTGTGACTCGCGCGAAACACAACTGACGCGGACGCGTGACTGACGCGGCTGCGTGTAAAAGCAAAACTCCAGATGACGCGACCGCATTACCCACGTGGACGCATGACGTGCGTGATGACAAGTCATCATATACCCATTTTTCAAGCTAATTTCACTTGTTTTATTAGTCTTTATGCACTTTCTTGCATCCTAAGTAAGTGATTTGGAGTGAAAATGCATAACTTCTTTAAATCAAACAATCACCATGAAATTAATGTTAACTCATAAGGTTTAAGCTAATTTTAATTGAATTTTAATTGATTTATAAGCCTTGTGAATTTAGTGATACTTGGAATGGTTGTTTTGGTTTAATGTAGGTGAAGAAAAGAATAAAAGAGAAAAGCGTGGCCTAAGAAAGCGTGACCAAAGGAGAAGAAAACGTGGTCAAAGAAAGGAGAAGTGTGCCGCATGAAAAGAAGGGAGGCAAGCATTGCCCTCCACAAGGGCACACTGCCCTCTAGGAGGGCAACATAAGGGAACAAAGCATGAAAGGCAACTCTGCCCTGCCCACTACAAGGGCAGAGCACAAATTTGTGCCTTGGAATCAAGAAGAATAAAACCTTGCCCTGCCCTCCACAAGGGCAGTATCGGGCTCACCAAGGGAAGAAAATCAAAGAAAAATGTCTATAATGCTTGCCACAAGAGTTGAACACGGGACCATGAGGAAGCAAGGAACTAGGCTCCATTATGGTGCCAAGAAAGCCAAGGAAATTGAGTAGCATGTGTTTCTGCCATGATTCGAACGCGGGATGTCAAAATGGAAACACTGCCCTGCCCTCCGCGAGGGCAGGGCAGCATTGTGTTGTGGCATGAATCTGGCGCACCAAGGCACCATTCTGGCGCACCACAGCATCATCTGGCAGCACCAGCAGCGCACCACAGCACAATTCTGGCGCACCAACTTTTTCTGCCCTGCCCTCCGCGAGGGCATGGCAGCATCCTGCGCACCAAGCCTGCACCACGCCGCACCACGCACGCACCAAGCACCAAATCCTGCCCTGCCCTCCACAAGGGCAGGGCAACCTCCTGGAAGCTATTATTTTTGGGCCAAAAATTGAATTAAAAATCCAATTTAATTCATTTCTTCACCAAATCAAAAGCCCATTCAAATCCCAAAATCCAAGAATAGAAAGTGTATAAATAGGAGCTAGTTTGATGTAATTAGGACCTTTTACTTGACTTTTTAATTTTGCACTTTCTTTGAGCTTTGAATTTTTGTAACTTTTCTTGAGAGACTGAACCGAGATTTCAGAGAATTGGGGAGGAGAATTGATCTCTCTTCTTCCTCGTTCTTGCTTGGGCATTTTTCATTTCCTTGTTTTGAGTTTTGGGTGTGAAGAATTGAGGAAATTCTGTCTCAATCTCCACTCAAGAGCTCTTTAATTCCTTTTCTGCATAATTGAATTCATTTACATTCTCTTTACTGCTTCTTCTTCAATTTCTTGTTAATTGCTTTGAGAACTTGGATCTAGGAAGGCAATTAAGATCTAGGCTCTGCTACCTAGTCTCTGGAGTCCTGAGATCCCAATTTACTTTTGGTTCTTCTGTGATCCCTGCTGCACTTTACTTTCAATTTCTGTTTGAGTTCTCATTGCTTCCAATTCAATTTCTGCTCTATTAATTGTGGCAATTCAATTTCTCTTTGTTTAGATTCTGCAATCCCAGTCCTCAAATCCCTTTTACATTCAAGCCATTTACATTTCTTGCCATTTAAGTTACTGTACTTTACATTTCTTGCACTTTAAGTTTCAGTCATTTACTTTCTTGTTCTTTAAGATTCAGCAAGTTTATTTTCCTGTTCTTTAATTTACTGCAATTTCCCCCTCTCCCTTTACTTTCCAAGCAATTTAGCTTCTGTTAAATACAACCCACTCAACCAAAACTTGATTCGCTTGACTAAATCAACCACTAAACTAAAATTGCTCAATCCTTCAATCCCTGTGGGATCGACCTCACTCATGTGAGTTATTATTACTTGATGCGACCCGGTACACTTGCCAGTGAGTTTTGTGTTGGATCGTTTTCCACACATCAGTGCGCGATCTGCAGAATTTACAAAAGTCGCCCCAGCGATTTCTGGACCCTTTTCGGTCCAAATCCAAGCCCAGAAAATACATATTAGAGGCTATAAAGTGGGGGAATGCATCAATTCATGATCATTCATTCATAATTCACAATTTTTGTTCTTAGATGTAGTTTTTAGAGAGAGAGGTTCTTTCCTCTCTCTTAGGATTAGGATTAGGATTAGGATTTCATCTTCTTCAATCACAGGTTCAATATTCCTTTATTTTGATTTTTCTTCTACTTTTAGATATTTTAATGCTTTTATTTATTCATGATTTATGTTGCCAAATTGGCTTATGAACTTTTCATGTTAGGATTTTCTTAATTAATATAATTTGAGGTATTTCAGACTCATGATTGTTTTGCTCTATTTATGATTTATTTTCCCTTTTGGCCTTGGTTAATTAATTGGTAACACTTGAGTTATCAAACTCAGCAATGGTTGAAATTGGCAATTGCTGATTGATTTGGATCGCTCAAAACTTGCTAGTACTTGAGGATCAATTTAATCAATCCACTTGACTTTTCTTTATTTAATAAGGGATAACTAAGCAGGATTAAAACCCAATTCTCATCACACCTGATAAGGATAACTAGGATAGGAATTCTAGTTCTCATACCTTGCCAAGAGTTTTGTTAATTATTAATTTATTTTTCTTGTCATTTAAATTACTTGTTGCTTATTTCAAAAACCCAAAATACTGTTTTCCATAACCAATAATAAAGCACACCTCCCTGCAATTCCTTGAGAAGATGACCTGAGATTTGAATACTTCGGTTTATAAATTTTATTGGGTTTGTTACTTGTGACAACCAACGTTTGTACGAAAGGATTTTTTGCTGGTTTAGACGCTATACTTACAATGCGATTATATTTGTGAATTTCTTTACTGATAGAAAATCCGATCGTCAAAATGGCGCCGTTGCCGGGGAATTGCAAACGTGTGCCTTATTATTGGTTATTGTAAATATCTTTCTTTTACTTGTTTATTTGTTTTTGTTTTCCCTTTTTATTTCTATTAGCTACTATGCGTTCCCACCCCTCTCGCTTTGAGTTTGGTTCTAATTTTGTTGAAAGGAATGGAAGCTATAACAGGAACATGCATCAAGGTCAAGGCAATCAAAGATGGACGGAGCCGCGAGGATCTGATCAACCCTTTAGGCAACAACACCTTCCACGACACCATGGACGAAGACCATTCTATAATGCATGCCAAGACAATAGATATGGTGGACCCCTTGTAGTTACCAACAAGCCCCATCATATGTCAATGAACCACCTCCTCAACATAACTTTGAACCACCATACTCACAAGCCACCTACAACCATTCACCTCCATATGACCCTAATCCTTATCCACCACAATTCCAATCCAATTACTCCCAAGAACCACCACCTCCCTATGTACTATGTCCATATCCATCACCTCAAGAATCAAGGGAGCGTTTCAAGGAAACAGTGGAAAGACTTAATGCAACCCTTCGCCAACTGGACCAAGCAATAAATTGATTACCTTCCCAACGTTCAGACACTCAAGGAACTCCCAAAGCTTCATGTGGACAATCAAATGAAGAACGTAGCATGAAGGAGATATTAGAAACTCCAGTGGACAATAAGGAGCATTACTTTGTACTAGAACAATTGGAGGAAGCCCAAATTATCCAAGAAGAAGAAGTATTGGTTGAAGATTTAGGAGATGCTGAACCTCCATAGGAATCCAGAGTTGTGGAAAATTCCGTCAAGGACGTTACAATTAATGCTAAGGAGGACAGTGCACAACCCCCAAAGCAGGTATCTTATGAAGAACTGGACGGAACAACCTGAGACGCGAGTTTCCTTGATAATGATAATCACGAGTCAAGTTCTCCTAGTAATGAACTTACATCCGCAAGTGACTTCTTTGAGGCAAAAGAACCTTCCCCAAGTGAATATGAAGACGATGCTGAGGTAGACTTTTCTCAACCTCCAACTTATGACTTTAGTGATGAGGAAGAAATCGAGGACTTTGATCAAGACATGGTTGAAATTGAAGAAGTTTGCAAAGAAGTGGAGGAATTCACAGAGGAATACAAGGGAGTAGAGCTTGCAGAACTACTGGAAACACCTATCCCAAGGTCACTACCACCCAACTCCAACTTCAAGTGGGTAAAATCCTTGACTTTTATCTTTACTTTTCCACTTGAATATGGCTTGTTTGAAACAGATGGCCAACTTAGAGCTCTCTGTGGCTTCAAGAGTAAGAGGAAAATGGATCATACTCAGAGTTGGTATGCAAAATCCAATAAGGTTTCACGCTTCAATCTGAAGTGCAAGGATTGGTGTCAAGCTCAATTGAATAGGTCTCGGAAGCTGTTTGGTCGCTGCAGTGAGAATTCAGATTGCTCACCACCCAGCTGGAAAAATGCAGATCAAGATAAAAATGGGTGTAAAGTAAAGTTTGGGATCCTGGAATCTATTATGACATTCAACACCCCAGAAACCTTAAAGCCTGTTTGAACTCACCTGAGGGCTTTACATGCCTTGTTTGGGACCCCGGAGGCTGTTGGCATTCCAAACATTGGTGGAGATTTTTGGATGAATACAAGCACAAGCCACCATAATAGGAAGCTTTTCAAATGTCCAACTTAAGGACTTTAACCAAAAGTGCTAGGTGGGAGACAACTCACCATGGTATGATCGTTCTTTTTTCAGTTTAGTTTGTTTTTGAATTTTAATTGAACCTGGAATTGTGCATAACATTCATTGCATTCTGCATACTGCATAAAAAAAATCACCCCACGCGAGCGCGCAGGCCACGCGTGGGCGTAGAATGGAAATCGGCGTAAAGATCCAACACCCAGAAAGTTGGGCTGGAATCGTGCGGCTGGTGTGCGTTTAGCACAACATGGCCCACGCGTTCACATCCCTGACACGAACTCGTCATTTGCACAACACTCATCACACACGAAAGCGTGAACGACGCGTCCGCATCGTGTGGATATTATGGCCCCCTAAATGGAAACAGAGAGTTGCACCAAAACGACGCTGGAACTGTGCGTCTAGCATAATTCACAGCGACGCGTTCGCGTGCTTTACGCATCCACGTCACTTATCCTCTACCCAACTAACGCGACCGTGTCAACCCTCTTTCGCCCAAATCACGCGAACCCTAACCCCATTGCGTCCCAAACCCCCCTTCCTTCCTCCTCTGCACCCCCTGCAACCAACCACCACCTATCAGCCATCAGCCCGCCGCGCCACCCCACCTCGCCACCACCGCGACACCCCCTCTCTCTCCTTTCTTCTCTTCTTCTCCCTTCACCTCCTATCTTTCCCTTCCACCCCCCTCTGCCACTGCCCCTACCTGAGCCGCCACTATCCGAGCCACCTCCCATCACTACCGGTCACCCACAATCCACCACCCCAACCCGTCACCCCCTTCTTTTCCCCTCCATACCTCCCTTGACCCTAACCCAACCACCGAACCACCCCTGCCTCCACCGCGACCGCCACTACGCTGCCTACCTCTGTCGCCGTGACGCCGCCACCACCACCACACTCCCCCCATCTCTCTGATCCATACCTCTATTCATACACATACCAGGTTTCGTCGAACACCGATTCCTCTATCATTAGTTAGTTAGTTGCATATTTTTCAGATTCTTTTCAAATTAAGATAGTTAAAGATGCATGATTGTAGTGGATTCTAGGTGGTTAAGTAGCTAGGATGTGGTTAGTGGATGTAGGCCTGATAATTGCGCCGTTCTTGACCTGTTTTATCTATTTCGCAATTCTGAATTTGCTTTAATGATGATGTTGTTCATATGCTGTTCTTTCATGTTTCATGCTGCTGTTACACTGTTCTTTAATGTTCCTACTGTCTGTGACTATTTGCAGCACTTTTTAATCTCAGATGAACTGATTTTTTCCTGCTGTTTATTTCCCGAGAACATCCAATTTTAGCCGGAATGCTGCCTAATTTTCTGCAAATTGTTCCATTTTTACCCCATTCATGTATTGGTTTTGTCGATTTAGATTTTGCACTACTTAGCTATAACCAAACCAATTCATGAATGCATGGGCTAAACATTCTTATTTCTTTCTGGTTCCCTGGTTAATAGACTACATTATTGATGATTTTATTTTAATTTGCAACTCTTGTATCTATCTGGATTATCATCAATAAACTAAAATCTTTGCTTGAATATGAGTTGATTATTCTTTAAATTTGTGAATCTATTGTTACTTAGGAAACCCATTATCATGCCACTTACTTTAACTTTCTTTTTACTAACTCACTGCTTTCACTTGCTAACTTCCTTTTCACCTATTAACCATTTCAACTTTCTGACTTCTCTTTTTATCTAACCACTTTAACTTTCTAACTCAGGGCATGATCATTATTTTCCCCAATTAACTTGAATTCCGCTTATCATATATTTTGGATTGTACTTTTTCTTTTCAGAATTTTTCACTCGAATACAATCCAAAATGCACATATATTTAACTCATTTCATACTTCTCTTGCTCTTTTGCCACTCTGTGCTTATACTGCTATTATTCTATGTGCCTACTTGTTTTCCTGCTTTTGTTCTTCAATTATATCCTGGAATTTCTGCTTTTCAGGATGTCTGACCCTCAAAGCAAAGGAAAAGGCAAAGCAACCACTGGAAAAAGGAAAAGAGGCGAATCTTCTATGACCATTCTTGACATTTTGCATGATGATTCCTGGCGGGAGAAGAACTTTACCCCGCAGGAAAAGGCTGGTCAGTTGGTTCCTGCGGCTGACCCGATAAATTTTGCAAATAAATATTGTGAGCTGAAGTACCCAGTTTTTGCCGCATCCAGGAACCTATACATGGAAAGGACACTCAAAATTCCAGAAGAATTCAAGCAATACACTTCAGACCAAATTAAACAGAGAGGCTGGTTCTTCCTAGAGATAAACTTGACTGAAATCAACTCATCCTGGATCAGAAAATTCTACTGTAACTACTTTAAAACATTCTTGGATGCAGTACAGCTCAGAGGCAAACAAATTTTGGTTACTGAGAAAGCCATAGAAGACATCCTCTAGCTCCCACCTAAATCCGATCAGCCAGACGATTACCAAAGGGATGAAGAGGATATGAGATTCATGAGATTTGACTGGGATGCAGTAAAATGGACTATAGCTCTTGATCCTACTGTCCCATGGGTCATGGGAAAGAGCACAGTGGTACCCAAGGGAATCAGGCTGATGTATCTAAATGATAAGGCTCGATTTTGGCAACAGATTCTGAGTAACTACGTAATGCCGAGCACTCATGAGACAGAGGTACCAGCCGCTATGATTACCCTCATCTGGTGTGTGATGGAGGGTAAGGACCTATATCTGCCCCGCTTCATCCGGTATTACATGGCCAGGGTCCAGGTCAGAGGCACCCTCCCGTTTCCATTCCTGATTACTCAGTTGGGTCGCCGAGCTGAGGTGCCTTGGGAAATTGCTTATGAAAAGCCATCCGACGTGGACTGCAGGAAGATCATTCCTCACAGTAGGAAGTTTCAGGCTCTCGACTACCGACCTCCTTTTCTTACTGACTCTGCTGAGGCAGCTACGTCCTCAGCTGCCCCTTCAGCATCCACTGCCCCAGCTCCATCCACTGCACCTCCACCTGCTCCTGAGCCTGTTTATCTTCTGGTGCACCGACTCTTTGACCGCTTAGACCAGATGGAGCACCGCCACTAGCAGCAATTTGAGAGGTCTGAGCGTCGCAACAGGCGACGTTATGAGAGGTCTGAGCGTCGCCACAAGCAATGCTATAAGCACCTCAAGTTGATGATCCGATCCGGTGGCGACATCCCCTCCGAGCCTGACACACCATCAGAGACATCTGAGGAGGAGGCAAGCGATCATGAGAAAGAGGCACCTACCCAGGCTGAATAGGCAGGACCTGAGCACACTGCACCACACTATGAGGAGCACCACCAGCTACAGTCCATAGATTCAAAGATTCCTCTACAGACAGAGCCTTCGCTTCAGCAGGCCGCTCCTCCTACATTCACAGAGACTGCAGACCATCAGCCTACCACTGAGACACCAGCAGCCCATCCTTCCGGAGATGACACTTCTTCACACCCAACTTGAGTGAGCATCGAGGACGATGCTATATTTTAAGTGTGGAGAGGTTGCCATCTCTGGCATATATTTTTTGGTGAACCACTATAAGACTCTTCTATCTTATTTTGTTCATTTTTTGTATTTTATTTTATCTTTTACTACTTGCACACTTTTCTTTTACTTTTGCTGTATTTTATTTTATTTTTGCATTTTGCACTTTGGGCTATATATATCTTAGATATTTAGCTTAATCTGCACTTTTAGCTTACTAGTTATATATCAAGTGGATTAATTAGTATAGTTTGCCCTTTTAGCATATGATAAGTTGGTTTAATTGAAAATAAAAGAGTAAAAAAGAAACTTTAGTGTAACAGAATAAAAATAATCCACACACCTTGTATATATATAGCAACAAATGTGAGTTAGTTAACAATATTTCATCAAGGAAGAACACTAAGATTTTAAGGGCCAACTTAAGATTTACATTGAGTTGAATGAAAACTCTTGATTTCTACTTGCATGACATATATAACTGATGTATGATTTCTGAGCTAGAGAACACACAACCTGTGAGTTTTGAGCTTAATTATATGGTTACATCAAACCATAAATTTCATTCTTGTGTGTTTCTCACTTCTTTTCTATGCTTGCAATCTTTATTTTATTTTAATCTATATGTCCAATATATTATATAGATACATACCAAGAGATGATTGAGGCCATTAATTGTTTTTGCTCACTTATCCTAAATAGCCTACCCTTTCAATCACCCTCGTTAACCCCCTTGAGCTTTTTGACCCCCTCTTCTGTTTTATAACCACATTACTAGCCTTAAGCAGAAAAACAAGATAAAAATCCAAAGTTGAATCCTTGGTTAGCTTAAGATAGATATTGTGTAAGATTTAAGTGTGGAAAATTTTGTGGGAATATGGGATGATAGGAGAAAGGGGAATTAAATTGAATAAGATATTTCAAAAATTTGGGAAGCATGCTCATGTGAAATCAAAACAATTAAATTACCATGTGCATTGATAAAAAAATTAGTATTTAAATAAGGGGATACAAAAATTACCCCAATGCAATTATAAAGAATCAATGTACATGGACAAAAATTCAAAAATAAATTTGGTACATGAGTATGCAATACAAAAGTGGAAAATTTGGGTAGCTAGGAAAAGAATTTTGAAATTATATAAAGTGTATATATGTTAGGTGAGATCTTAGACTAAGCAAGGATTCACTTTGTTAGCTCACTTAGCCTTAAATATACACCCTTACCCTTACCTTAGCCTCATTACAACCTGAGAAAAGACCTCATGATGTTTGTATGTCTATATTCATTATTTGTTGATTGGTTAGATGCAGAACAAGGTTTTAGAAAGCATGACTAGAAAAGAAGAGAGTGATTAACCCCAACACTGAGTGATTAGAGAGTAAAACACAAAATCCAGTGAGGGTTCAATAGCTCATTCTCATATATCCATGTTTAGTTTATTAATTGTCTTGCAAGTTTGTGACCTATCTTAACCCAACTCAATTGTAACTGTGCTTTAATATGATTTGGCCTTAATTGTACATATATGATTCCTTCAAGAAATGAAGCAAATTAACCACATTTCAGCTCTATATATATAGGTGGATAATGACTAGAATTGCATGATTCATGTAGGTAGCTTGCATTTAGAATAGATTGCATTGCATAAGATTCCACCATTTTACCTTTACTCTTTTCTCTTGGATTTAGCATAAGGACATGCTATTCTTTAAGTGTGGGGAGGTTGATAAACCACTATTTTATGATTTATCTTGTGCTCAATTGAATGCTTTTATCAATTCTTCACCCACTTATTCATATAAATTCGCATGGTTTTACAATTCCTTCCTTATGATATGACATATGTGAAAACATGGTTCCTATGCTTTAGAAATATTAAATTTAATTATCCTTTATTACCATTTGATGCCGTGATCTGTGTGTTGAGTACTTTCAGGCTTTATAGGGCAGGAATAGCTTAAAGGATGGAAAGAAAACATACAAAAATGGAAGGCAAGCACAAAATGGAGTTTTTGGAGAAACTGGAAGCGATGCGAACGCGTGCTTTGCGTAAACTGGAATCTGCGCAAACGCGTGCATGACGCAAACGCGTGACTCGCACGAAACACAACTGACGCGGACGCGTGACTGACGCGGCCACATGTAAAAGCAAAACTCCAGATGACGCGACCGCGTGACCCACGCGGACGCGTGACGTGCGCGATCTGCAGAATTTACAAAATTCGCCCCAGCGATTTCTGGACCCTTTTCGGTCCAAATCCAAGCCCAGAAAACACAGATTAGAGGCTATAAAGTGGGGGAATGTATCAATTCATGATCATTCATTCATAATTCACAATTTTAGTTCTTAGATGTAGTTTTTAGAGAGAGAGGTTCTCTCCTCTCTCTTAGGATTAGGATTAGGATTTCTATTAGGATTAGGATTTCATCTTCTTCAATCACAGGTTCAATATTCCTTTATTTTGATTTCTCTTCTACTTTTAGATATTTTAATGCTTTTATTTATTCATGACTTATGTTGCCAAATTGGCTTATGAACTTTTCATGTTAGGATTTTCTTAATTAATATAATTTGAGGTATTTTAGACTCATGATTGTTTTGCTCTATTTATGATTTATTTTACCTTTTGGCCTTGGTTAATTAATTGGTAACACTTGAGTTATCAAACTCAGCAGTGGTTGAAATTGGCAATTGCTGATTGATTTGGATCGCTCTAAAGTTGACTAGGACTTGAGGATCAATTTAATCAGTCCACTTGACTTTTCTTTATTTAATAAGGGATAACTAAGCGGGATTAAAACCCAATTCTCATCACACCTGATAAGGATAACTAGGATAGGAATTCCAGTTCTCATACCTTGCCAAGAGTTTTCTTAATTATTAATTTATTTTTCTTGTCATTTAAATTACTTGTTCCTTATTTCAAAAACCCAAAAATAATGTTTTCCATAACTAATAATAAAACACACCTCCCTGCAATTCCTTGAGAAGACGACCCGAGGTTTGAATACTTCGGTTTATAAATTTTATTGGGTTTGTTACTTGTGACAACCAACGTTTGTACGAAAGGATTTTCTCTTGGTTTAGACGCTATACTTACAATGCGATTATATTTGTGAATTTCTTTACCGATAGAAAATCCGATCGTCAACAATGGTCCAACTTCCTGTGAAGGTCTTCAAGGCGTTGGTTGGATGATTTCGGTGGTGCGGATGAAGTAGTAGGGTTGCATGCGGGAATGGCCATGCCAAGGTCCTCGGTAACCACCGGTGGTTTGAGGCACCTCCTGGTTGGAATAACATCACCATCGACCGGGATTATGACCTTCCGGTCCTTGGTCTCACGGTGAACACCGGCTGCTGCGACTAACTTGGTTACCAAAGCGGGAAAAGGCAAGTTTCGTTTAGCATGAATACGCCCCATAGTTTGTTGGATGACATGTGGGATGTCGACCGGCTTCTCAGTTAAGATGCACCAAACCAATAAGGCATGCTCGGTGGTAATAGATGACCTATGGGTGTTCGGAAGCACATAGTGAGCTAAGATTTGGGCTCATGCCCCGGCTTCTTGAGTGAGGGCACGTGCATCGATGCCCTTCGGCCTCGGCCTCATTCTCCCTCGAATCCAAGATGAATCGGGTATGGCTATAACTCAGAGAATTGCATCCCATTTGAACCCATATTCTCAACGTGTCGACAAGACTTCTTGATAGGCGTCATACCCATCCACTAATGGCCCAGTCTTCAACACTCCTTGGATGGCTTCCTCTATGATCGGAACTTGCTTTCAGCGCACAAAAATTGATGTGAGAAAGGGCGAGTGGTAGTTGGAGTAAAACTCTGCCACCCACGATAAGTTGGCCTCCTTTGGTTGTCTCATTAGAAACCCCCATTGCCTCCGCTCAATGCGGGGCATCACCATCGGAGCGATGTGAGCCAGAAGGACTAGAAGGGGCTCCGGGTGATAGTTTTGCTCAGTCATTATGGGGTAGACAAGTTCGCAATAGCGGTTAGGAAACTTGTTTGAGTCCTTTGGAGGGTTGTCCTTCTCTAATGCATCAATGTTGGCGGTGCTCCTTTCCTTCTTGAGGAGGGGCTTGACTTTAGGCTCTTGGTGCGCTCTATTGGCATTTGGTTTCTTTGGGGCCTTCCCTTTATCCTTCTTGATGACCATCCTGTGAAAGTGGAAAGGGGAGAAAACATCAAACCCAAAGAAACACATATAAATGGCAAGCATGCAGGTGAGAAATTATGCCATAAGAGAATAAGCGTATTCACTACATGACAGCTACAACATGTACCCAAGACAATAATGTAAACAAGGCAAGTCAATAGCATGTGATGTAAGGGTGGTATAAGCATGCAAGTAAGAGGCATGAGAAGCATACACGCAAACATCAATAATGGAAAGCAAGTCATAATGGGGTGGGCAAGTAAAAATGTGAAATGTGAAGAGTGGTATGCCCGATGCACATAGGAATACCCAAGTTAGTGGGAAGGAGCACTAATTGGAAAGCAATAAGTCAAAATGAGCTCAAAAGGTCATGTGTGCTCTTTATCAAACACTTGGCGTGCATCTTTTTTGCAATGAACAAGTGGAGGGGATGTAGCAATGTAACATCCCACAAAGCAACATTAATCATCATAGTGCACCACAATTACAATGAAATCAAGTATAACAACTAATCCACCAATGCAAAAGAAATCATGACCCACAACACCCATAAAGAAGTAGAAAAGTAAAAACAAAGGCAAACAAGCAATGAAGGGTGAAAAGGAAGAGAAGCTACTTAAAAGAGAATAAAATCAATTAACTAAAGAAGGGAGAAGAGATAAGCAAAACAAGGAGGAAAGTAGGTAAGAGTACCTTGGGAGAGAGAGAGAGAGGAAATGGAGGTATAGGTGAAAGAAGAGGAGTAGAAGAGAGGTGGAGAAATAGAGGAGAGAGAAAATATGAGGACCACCGGAGGTAGTGCCGCTGGTAGGGGCTGAGGGGGTGGAGTGGTATAGAGGAGAAGATTAAAGAAAGAAGATGGAAAATGGTAGAAGGGTTGAGAAATCGAAATATAAGCGCGCTAGTTCATTTTCCACGTCTCAAGACCGACGCGTGTGCGCACTGTGCGCGCTCGCACAGGTGGGGCAGGGACAGGAAGGGCGCGCACGCGCCAGGTACGCGCACGCGTGAAAGTGGTTGTGCCAGTGGCACAATGTTGGCCCAGGAGTTGCGCAACTCTCTGGACTTTGTACCAGGAGTTGGCTGCAAGAGTGGTGGCGCGCGCGCAGTGCGCGGACGTGCAGGGGTAGTGGTGAGCAGATTGGCGCGTGCAGCAGGTGCGCGTGCGCGACAGTGGTGTTGTGCCTCTGGCTCAAAGCGAGCATAGGTATGGCGCAACTCTCTGGAAAATGAACCAGAGGTGCGGCAGGGCGATCGACGCGGACGCGGCACGTGCGCTCGCGCATCCATTCACGAGGTGGCAGATGGGTGCGGGCGCGCCAGGTGCGCGCACGCGGAAAGGGGGTTGGGCGCGGGGCATGAAGCTAGCCCAGCGTTCGCCTAACTCTCTGGATTTTAGCCCAAATGTTGCATCCGCCGATGGGCGCGCATGCGCACAGCGCGCGGGCACGCCACACCCCCTTTTTTTCATGAAAATGAAGAATGCACATCTTATCACAAATTCAGCAGGTAGCTAGCCAAGGGAAAAAACACCTAAAACTTCATGTAAGACCTAGAAATGGGGTGTTTTCTACCATTCAAGTAATCCATAGTGCAAACTTCTATGAACAATAAAATCAAGTCTAGCTAAACAAGTCAATGACTAAGCAATCACAAATCAAAGAAGAGTCCAATGGCTATATAGAAAGAGGGCAAAAAGATAGATCTCACCATGGTGGGGTGTCTTCCACCTAGCACTTTTGTTTAACGTCCTTAAATTGGACTTCCACTAGCTCAATGCTCTTTGTCAAGAGGTACATCTTCCAAAAGGAATACCTCAATCTTTTTGTTGCTCTTCCTTTGCTCACCATGATATAACTTGAGACAGTGCCTATTTACCTTGAAAATATCCGGACTTGAGGTATGGCGCAAATGGCAAAATCCATAAGGTTCCGCTTTCTCTACTTGATAGGGTCCCTCCCATCTCGATCTTAGCTTTCCAGGCAACAATCTCAACCTTGAGTTGTAAAGGAGGACTAGTTCACCGGGCCTAAATTCCCTTCTCCTAATGTTCTTATCATGGATGGCTTTCATATTCTCTTTGTAAAGCCTAGAGTTGTCATAGGCCTCTAATCTCAAACATTCTAATTCCGCTAATTGAAGCTTCCTCTCAACTCCGGCCCCACCCAAACTTAGATTGCATTCCTTAACGGCCCAATATGCTTTGTGTTCAATTTCTACCGATAAGTGGCAAGCTTTACCATACACCAATCGGAAGGGGCTCATGCCAATCGGCGTCTTGTATGCCGTTCGGTATGCCCAAAATGCGTCGGCAAGCTTGGCACTCCAATCTTTCCTACTAGGCTTCACAATCCTTTCCAATACATGCTTGATCTCCCGATTGGAAACCTCGGCTTGGCCGTTCGTTTGGGGGTGATAGGCCGTGGCAACTTTATGATGATGCCGTATTTCTTCATAAGCCCTTCCATTCTTTTGTTGCAAAAGTGTGAACCTTGGTCACTCACGATTTCTCGCGGTGACCCAAAGCAACAAATTATATTATTCCTCACAAAAGAGAGAACTACATTAGCATCATCCGTCCGGGTGGGTATCGCTTCCACCCATTTGGACACATAATCGACGGCTAGTAGAATGTAGAAAAAACCATTAGAATTTGGGAATGGCCCCATGAAGTCGATACCCCACACATCAAAGATTTCACAAAATAGCATGTTTTGTTGGGGATTTTATCCTTCTTAGAGATATTACCAAATCTAAGGCATTGAGAACAAGATTTGCAATAAAGAGAAGAGTCTTTAAGAAGGGTTGGCCACCAAAATCCACAATCAAGGACCTTTCTTGCCATCCTTTAAGATCCATAATGTCCACCTCCCTCGGAGGAATGGCAAGCATCCAAGATTGTTTGGAATTCGGTTTGGGGAATGCACCTTTGGACTACTTGGTCTGCTCCACATCCCCAAAGGTAGGGATCATCCCATACATAGTATTTGGATTCGCTTTTTAGCTTATCCTTTTGATGTTTGGAGAGGTTAGGAGGAAAGGTGCCAAAAACCAAGTAGTTTGCTATTGGAACATACCAAGGAATAACTTCCGAGATTGAGTGCAAGCCCTCAAGGGGAAAAGAATCATTGATAGGAGCGGCATCGCCGTTGGTGTGTTCAAGGCGACTTAAGTGATCCGCCACTAGGTTTTGTGAACCACTCCTATCTTTGATTTCCAAATCAAATTCTTGTAATAATAAAACCCATCTAATCAATCTCGGTTTGGATTCTTTCTTAGCCAACAAATACTTTAACGCCGCATGATTCGAGTACACTACTACCTTAGAACCAAGAAGATAGGCTCGAAATTTATCCAAAGCAAAAATAATAGCCAAGAGTTCTTTCTCGGTAGTAGTGTAGTTGGATTGGGCCGCATCTAGCGTTTTTGATGCATAGGCTATGACATATGGATTCTTACCCTCGCGTTGTGCTAACGCAGCTCCCACCACATAGTTTGAAGCATGGCACATTATTTCGAACGGCCGACTCCAATCCGGCCCTCTTACGATGGGAGCTTGTGTCAATGCCACTTTAAGCTTGTCGAAAGCTTCCATGCACTCCTTGCTTAGATCAAACTCAATGTCCTTTTGCAATAATCGAGATAGAGGCAATGCTACCTTACTAAAGTCCTTGATAAATCTTCAGTAAAATCCTGCATGTCCAAGGAACGAACGGACTTCCCTCTCGGAGGAGGGGTAAGGCAAGCTAGATATAACATTGATTTTTGCGGATCTACAGAAATACCTTCTTTGGAAACAATATGTCCTGAAATAATGCCTTGCCTAACCATGAAATGGCACTTTTCAAAATTTAAGACAATGTTTGATTTAGTGCATCTTTCCAAAACTTTTTCAAGGTTATCCAAGCAATGATCAAAAGAATCACCATACACACTGAAATCATCCATGAAGACTTCCATGCATTGCTCTAGAAAATCCACAAATATGCTCATCATGCACCTTTGGAAAGTTACCGGTGCATTGCATAAGCTGAATGGCATACGCTTATAGGCATAGGTTCCAAAGGGGCAAGTAAATGTTGTTTTTTCTTGATCCTCTAGAGCAATATGTATTTGGAAGTACCCTAAATAACCATCTAGAAAACAATAATGAGATTTACCAGCTAATCGATCAAGCATTTGGTCGATAAACGGTAATGGGAAATGATCTTTTCTAGTGGCCGCATTCAACCTTCGGTAGTCGATACACACCCTCCAAGAGTTTTGCACCTTTGTTGCTATAAGTTCTCCGCTCTCATTCTTGATTGTGGTCACCTCGAATTTCTTTGGCACAAATTGGACCGGGCTCACCCATTCACTGTCCGAAATGGGGTAGATGATGTTCGCTTCAAGTAGCCGGGTGACCTCCTTTTTCACAACCTCTAGAATGGTAGGATTGAGTCGCCTTTGAGGTTGTTGAACGGGTCTAGCTCCTTTTTCTAGGAATATTCGGTGCTCGCATACTTGGGGGCTTATTCCCACTAGATCTGCCAAGCTCCACCCTATGGCCCTTTTATTCTTCCTCAAAACACATAGCAACTTTTCTTCTTGTTGAGGATTTAGTTCCCTTGCAATAATCACGGGGAACTTTTGGGCGTCATTAAGATATGAGTACTTTAGGTGGGGTGGTAGTGGCTTTAATTCTACCTTTTGGTCTTGACTTGAGGCTTGAACTTCCGGATGATCCGGATGGGGTAATGCGTTCGCTTCACTTGGATTGCCACTTGTGCCTTCAATCATATGCTTCTCATCTAACTTTGCAAAATGCACTTCGGCCACAATGTTGTCAATTGGGTCACACCGAAATAGAGAATGATTCTCCGGTGGCTGCTTCATTGCTTCTTCTAGACTAAAACTCACGACTCTCCCATCTATCTCAAACGAGTAGGTTCCCGAGTAGGCATCCAACTTGAATCTAGAGGTTCTCAAAAATGGTCTTTCAAGTAGGGTGGATGATGCCCTCTCGGATTCGCTTGATGGCATCTCAAGAACGTAAAAATCAATTGGAAATACCAACCCTTTTATATTCACCAATACATCTTCCACAACACCCGTCACGGTTATTATGCTCTTTTCTGCCAAAACAAATCTTGCCGCCGACCTCTTCGATGGTGGTAGCTTCAATATACGGTAGACGGAAAGAGGCATAATGCTAACGCATGCACCGAGATCACACATACAATCTAGAAAATGAACCCCATTTTCAGTACAAGTAACCATGCATGGGCCCGGATCATCACACTTCTTGGGTAATGCTCCCATTAAAGCGGAAATAGAACTCCCCAATGGAATAGTTTCTAGCTCAAGAATTCTATCCTTGTTCATGCATAAATCCTTAAGAAATTTTGCATATTTAGGTACTTGATGGATAGCATCAAAAAGAGGGATAGTTACCTCAACTTTCTTGAACATCTCCACCATTTTGGGGTCAAGTTCCATACACTTCCTAGCTTTCTTTGTAAGTGTAGGAAATGGGATTGGTTGAGCAATTTCTTCTTCTACGGCACCCTTATTCTTGGGGACCTCACTTGTTGGTTGAGTCTCTTCATCCTCAACTATGACTTATGCTTTCTCCTCCTCTTGTATTTCTTCTATCTCAATTCCCTCCTCATCTTGAGTGATTATGATCGGACTTGGGTCCTTTGCCTTCTTTTCTTTCAATTGAGTCCCAGATCTCAAGGTAATGGCATTAATGCCACCTTTGGGATTGGGTTGAGGTTGAGAGAGAATGACACTAGAACTTGGGGCTTAAGGAGCGAAAGTAGAGGGTGGATCCATGCGTGCAAGAAGAGCTTGTAGAGTAGATGTAAGACCGATAAGGCCGGAAGCAAGTGTGGTCTGAAGCTCTTTTTGGCCTTAAAGAATAGTCCGGAGTGTATCATCTTGATTGGGAGAAGTGGAAGGATATGTGATTTGAGGGGCTTGTGATTGGTTGGGTAGAGGTGGTGGTCATTGATGTGGTAGTTGATATGTTTGGTAGTTTCTTCCTTGGTTTTGTTGGGTGTATGGTTAGCTTTGGGAGTATCGATTTTGTGAGTTGTTGTTGTTCCATCTTTGATTGCCTCCATTATTGTTGTTGTCCCTACCTCCTTGTTGATGATTGTCCCTCCAATTTTGATTATAATTGCCACCCCCTTGATTGTAGCTTCCTCCTTGTTGGGGATACCCTTGGTTGAAATTGCCGCCTTGTTGGTGGTACCCTTGATTCGGGCGGCCATAATAGTTGTGGGTAGCCGCCAAGGTGTTATCTTCTTGAAGACTTGGACACTCGTCTGTGTAATGGGAATAGCAAGAGCAAATGCCACACACTTTTTGGGGGACCAATTGTTGACTATATTGTTGAGGAGGTTGTTGACTATATTGTTGAGGAGGTTGTTGACTATATTATTGAGGAGGTTGTGAAGGTTGTTGTTGACCCAATTGGAGTTGCTTTAGAACGTTTGTCATTTCACCCAAGGATTTGGCAAGAGCGGCGGTCTCGCTACTAGAGGATACTTTATTCACGGCATTTGGGCGGTTGACTTTTTTTCTAGCATGTTGGTTGGATTCGGCCATGTCACCAATGAGTTGCCATGCCTCCTCCACCGTACTATATTTGGACAAGGAGCCATTGCTAGAGGCATCCAAAAGAGTCTTATCTTATTCTCTCATCCCTTGGCATATGTAGCCGAGCAATACTTGAGTGTCAAGCATGTGGTTGGGGCACACGTCAAGGAGTTTGCGAAACTGTTCCCAATATTCGTATAAAGTTTCCATTTCGCCTTGCACAATACATGAGATCTCCTTCCTTAGCTTATCTATCCTTTTCGCGGGTAAGAATTTTTCTAAGAACCCTCTTCTAAGCAAGTCCCAATTGGAAACAACTTCGCTAGGTAAAGTGTAGAAACACTCTTTAGCTTTATCTTCAAGAGAGAATGGGAAAGCAAACAACCATACGGCAACTTCATCGGATCCTTCCCTCCTAGTTGTTGAGCATACACTATGAAAATCCTTGTGGTGTCGAATAGGATCTTGTGTGGGAAGTCTATGGAACTTAGGTAGGAGGTGAATCAAAGCGGTCTTGAGTTCAAATCTCGCGTCCAAGTTTGGATGAAGCACATGAACGGGTTGAAGAACATAATCCGGTGCACCTGCTTCCTTGAGAGTAACTCTCCTTGGAGCGGCCATGGTGTCGACACCTAGATCAAAAGAAGAACTATTAGTAATACTAATGGAAGAATAGCTAGTGCCTTCTTCGAATGACGGTTCAGAATCCACTTCGGGTAAGGTTGGTGAATTGGTGGGAACTTTTTCACCTTCCCCAAAGGTTAACCGCCTCCGAGCTTGCCTAATGTGAAGCAAAGTTTGTTCAATTTCCGGATCAAATGGGGCTAAGCTCGGAATCAGTTGTGAACGCGTCATACAATGAAGGGAATGTAAAGCTCATGGTAACGTCGTTGTAGTATAGTGGTGAGTATTCCCACCTGTCACACGAGTGACTCGGGTTCGATCCCCGGCAACGACACCATTTTGATGAACAAAATTTTGTATGTCGATATAGAATTTAGTAGTGAATACAATCGTGAGTATAGTCTAATCAACACTTAAATCTCGCATCAAACAATTCTACAATCTATAATCGAGAGTATTAATCCCAAGTCGTCCTCCCTTGGACTTGCATTAGAGTGTTCATTATTGCTTAGGAGGTCAAAGTCTTTTGTGATTTTTGAGAGTAGGTATGAGAGTGCAGGCTAACAAAGAGTAAACAACAAACAAACAATATTAAAGAACTTGGCCAAGGATGAGCATTGGAAGTTCCATCACCATAGCTTCCTTCAATTATGATAACAATTGAGTCTTGCTTCACTTAGCTGTCCTCTAATTATGGAGAAGATTCAAGTGAAAGTAACTAGCTTGAGTAACAAGTCCTAGCTTCACCCTAGGTTATGCTAGCTTTAGTGCACTCCAAGTCAATTAGCAATTCTTAATTCTCAATCAACAATTGACATCCACTATTCAAGTATCTCCAATAGTTCAATCCTTAAGCCAAGTGAAAGAATTTTACTCCATGGCTAGTGTTATCATTTTATCAAACATGTGGTGAGCATTCATAAGAGACATTATGAAATTGAGATGAAGAGTTGAATTCAAGAGATCTAAATCACACAATCATTAACAATTGAACAATTTCAAGTGAATGGATATGAAAATACATCAATTCACTAGTCCAAATCCAAGTAACAAAGTCAAAGCTAGATCCAAAGTGAGAGGATCAAAAGAACACAAATTTGGAATAGGAGAAGAGTAGATCTACTAATTGCATCAAAGTAAAAGTGAATTACAATGAATCTCACCAAAAGAATCAAAGGAGAATTGCAATGGAGAATGAAATCCTAGAAAGAAGTTAGAGGTTCTCTCTCTACCCAAAATGTAACCAACTCTAGAAAAATATCTAAGAAAAAGTAAAAATGAGTGAATCCCCCCAAACCCTTCAATCCCTGGCCTTCATAAGCTTTTCTCGCCAAAGCTCTATTCCAAAACAGGGTCTCTAACTGTCTCCACACTCTGGTCACGTGCTTTCTTAAAAAATCATGTGTGGCCATCGGCGCGTACGTGCACAGTACGCGTACGCGCCCCTGAGGTAATCGCAATCCACGCGCAGGCGTAACGTGCGCGGGCGCGCCCATGAGGATCATGGCCCAGCCGCTAAACGCGCCAGCTCATAGCTTGGCTCCTGGCTTTGGCTCCTGGTGGCGCGAATCTGCACGGACGCGCCATGTGCGCGCACGCGCCGCTGTTGAAATTTCCAAAGCTCAATTTTTCCATGCTCCTTTCCTTTATGCGTGCTCCCATTCTCTCCTCCAAGTCATCCTTGCCCTATAAACTCTGAAACCACTTAACACACGGATCACGGCATCGTATGATACTAAAGGAGGATTAAAAATATATCTAATTTAGTGCAAAGGAAGCATGTTTTCATCCATGAGGCAAAATTGGGAAAGGAACACAAAATCATGCATTTTCATATGAATGAGTGCGTAGGATCATTGATAAAACCCTCAAAATCTATACAAGATAAACCCTAAAAATGGGGTTTATCAAGTTCATGAGATCATACCTCTAGAACTATACAAGGTGGCTGACAAGTCCTCCACTTTGGCAAGGTTAGCGTTCCCTCATCTCATCTATCACCTATGCAATTCAGCTGGAATTGTCATAGAGGAAGACATCCTCGTTGAAGCAGACAAGCCCATAACTAAAAAGAGGATGGAGCAAACAAGAGAGCCCACTCATGGCCCTCAACAAGAGCATGAGGAAGCCCTTCATCAAGAAATTCCTGAGATGCCTCAAGGGATGCATTTCCCTCCACACAACTATTGGGAGCAACTCAACACCTCTTTAGGAGAATTGAGTTCTAACATGGAGCAACTGAGGATGGAGCACCAAGAACACTCCATTATCCTCCATGAAATCAGAGAGGACCAAAGAGTTTATGAGGGAGGAGTAACAAAGGCAAGGAAAGGAGCTTAAGCACTCCATAGGATATTCAAGAGGAAGAACTAGCCGCCATCACTAAGGTGGACCCGTTCTTTAATTTCCTTGTTATTTGTTTTTCTATTTTTCATTTCCTTTGCTTTATGCTTTGTCTATGTTTGTGTTTTTATTACATGATCATTAGTTTCTATGTCTTAAAGCTATGAATGTTCCATGAATCTTTCAACTTTCTTAAATAAAAAATATTTATATTTGCAAAAGAACAAGAAGTACATGAATTTCAAAATTTATCTTGAAATTTGTTTAATTATTTTGATGTGGTGGCAATACTTTTTGTTTTCTGAATGAATGCTTGAATAGTGCATATTTTTTATAGTGAAGTTTATGAATGTTAAAATTGTTGGCTCTTGAAAGAATAATGAAAAAAGAGAAATGTTATTGATAATCTGAAAAATCATAAAATTGATTCTTGAAGCAAGAAAAAGCAATGAAAAACACAAGACTTGCGAAAAAAATGGCAAAAAATAAAAAAAAAGAATGAAAAAAAAAGCAAGCAGAAAAAGCCAATAACCTTTTAAAACTAAAAGGCAAGGGTAAAATGGATCCAAGACTTTGAGCATTAATGGATAGGAGGACCCAAAGGAATAAAATCCTGGCCTAAGCGGCTAATTCAAGCTGTCTCTAACCATGTACTTGTGTCATGTAGGTCCAAGTGAAAAGCTTGGGACTGAGTGGTTAAAGTCGTGATCCAAAGCAAAAGAGTGTGGTTAAGAACTCTGGGCACCTCTAACTAGGGACTCTAGCAAGGCTGAGTCACAATCTGAAAAGGTTCTCCCAGTTATGTGTCCGTAGCATTCATGTATCCAGTGGTAATACTGAAAAACAAAATGCTAAGGGTCACGGCCAAGACTCATAAAGTAGCTGTGTTCAAGAATCAACATACTAAACTAAGAGAATCAATAACACTATCTGAATTCTGAGTTCCTATGGATGCCAATCATTCTGAACTTCACAGGATAAAGTGAGAAGCCAAAACTGTTCAGAAGCAAAAAGCTACTAGTCCCGCTCATCTAATTGGAACTAAGCTTCATTGATATTTTGAAATTTAGTGTATGTTCTCTTCTTTTTATCCTATTTTGTTTTTAGTTGCTTGGGGATAAGCAATAATTTAAGTTTAGTATTGCGATGAGCGGATAATTTATACGCTTTTTGGCATTGTTAATACATAGTTTTTAGTATGTTTTAGTTACTTTTTATTATATTTTTATTAGTTTTTATGCAAAAATCACATTTCTAGACTTTACTATGAGTTTGTGTGTTTTTCTGTAATTTCAGGTATTTTCTGGCTGAAGTTGAGGGACCTGAGCAAAAATCTGATTTAGAGGCTGAGAAAGGACTGTAGATGCTATTAGATTCTGACCTTCCAGCACTCAAACACATTTTTCTAGAGCTACTTCTTCTCCAAGATATACCTCTCTTTCAATTCACGCTTACTTCTTCTCCAAGATATACCCTCGTAATTAATTCAGTTAAGTCAGAGTGAAGGGGTGACCTGTGACAACCACCCACTATCTTCATTACTCGCTTAGCCAATTTTCGCGTGCCTAACAACCACAAGCGGTCTACAGGATGTTCAACGTAGTCATTGGACGGCAGCCGGAGTATAGTCTCTTGGGTATCTGATCCACGGATTTGACTTGCCTCTCCTGACAACAGAGCATTTGAATCTGTGAGATTAGAACCTCCGTGGTATAGGCTAGAACCAATTGGCAGCATTCCTGAGATCCGGAAAGTCTAAACCTTATCTGTGGTATTCCGAGTAGGATCTGGGATGGGATGACTGTGACGAGCTTCAAACTCACGAATATTGGGCGTAGTGACAATGTAACACCCTACCATACAGAGTCTTATGCTTAAGTCATAATTCAGAGATGGCAAGGTATTACGACCTCTAAAATAAAAATTAGTACGTATAGTAGTATGAATAATTGATTATAACTAGGAGCCTTTGTAGAATAAGGGGTAAACAAAAACCAATCGCAACTCAAAGCGCAACACTCCGATCGATAACGTAACGAACAAGGATAACCAACGCGTGATTATATATATACAAAGGAGTGTCAAAAACAGGAATATCAAGACTCAAGATCCGGCTGCGAAGATAACCGATTCGAGCATAACAATATATACATATGATATAATAAGGAAAACCCCAAAGGAAACCCAAAGGGACACAAATACGTAAAACCTATTCTCCAAAGTCTCCCATAAGAGGAGTCATCACAGTTTGTATTATTTAATGGAGATAAAAGTATCTAAGCAAAACATATAAACCAAAACATAGCCCCGAGGACAAAGGATCTTCGCAATTACAGAAGTCTCCAGCATGCCTCAACGGGAAACATCACGTCCTGCATCTGAAAACCACAAAATCCGCATGGGTGAGAACCAGAGGTCCCCAGCATGGTAACAGCTTCCACATATATAATACATAATAATGGAGGAAAGCCAAAGGCAATCCTAGAACTTCCTCCAGATAATATCAAAGCTTATAAACAAACTAAACCATAAAGGGCATCTGACTAAAGATTCTTCAGTCTAACTAATACTTCCCTTTCCAATCCCTTCAGACCTCCCAACCACCAGCAGGAGTATAAAGTAGCAAACACAGTTATATCAAGCAAGAAATATACAATTAGGAACAAGTAAGGCATTTAGACAATTAGCAAGTAATATGCAGTCAAATAGGCAATCTCAAACAATTCACATAATATGCATATGATGAATGCCTGTCCCTAGTGGCTGATGATATCATCTTGTCGGTTATAGAGCCAACCCGACAAGTCCTGGTCGCTAACCATTGGACTGTCCCTCTGTCATGCATCCCCAACTCGAGTTATACTCGTCATAAACTTGATCATAATCATGATCTATATCCATCACCCTCACTGGTGAATATATACGGGGGCGAGCTCATCCGGGTCTTTCACAGTGCCCGGCCACACTTACGACATAGGGTCAGCAGAGTATCAAGTCTCAACCTGGAGCACGTGGTGGCTAGCCACTGCTACTACCCAGGGAAACTCGTATCTCAGATAGTGGAAGTGCAAATCACAATTATCAATAATTCAGCATAAACATGCATGAATTCTCATCCATGGATCAACATCCATATCAGCCATCCGGCTCACGGTTAAATCCATAACCAGCCAATATTCATAGCATACACAGCTATTCCGGCTCACGGTTCAATCCAGAACCAGCCAATTCATAAACAATTACGGCCCTTCGGCCAATGGCATAACAAGCACTTCCACCACCATCCTCCACATCTCACATAATCATCAATGATCCTCATTGATTAGTCATCTTCCCCTTGCTTCACTCGCAAGTTACCTCATTCACTAGCCCTTTTCTAATAGCTAGGCATATCATAATGATTTAAGACATAAGTGGTGAGATCGGAGGCTTAGAAGTATGAGATTTGGCTTTTAAAACTCAAAAATCAACTTTGGGATGAAAACAGAGCCACGCGTACGCGCACTCCACGCGCATGCGCGAATGGCCTCAAAAACTTCATCGACGCGCAAGCGTCAAGCACGCTAACGCGTGGATTAACAATTTGCCAATCGACGCGCACGCGTCAACCACGCGTACGCGTGGGTGTCCTCGTGCCCCAGGCACAACACTGGCAAAATTCTGGCATAACTCTCTGGAAAATGGCTGGGCATTGGGTGCAGCACCATCGGCGCGCCCGCGCACATCACGCGTACGCGTGTATGGCATTTTCGGGAAGAACGGCGCGCACGCGCCAAGTGCGCCCACGCGCAAGGGGTCATTCTGCTAAAAATTCTCTAAGTTAAAAGCTGCAGAATTTACCAATTTGAACCCCAATCTTCCAACGGACATAACTTTCTCATTTTAAATCGTTTTTCACCCGTTCTTCGAACGGCATGGACATCCCGGATCCAATTTCATTTCTAAATAGATTTGGCACAAAACAGAGATCCGTAGTCTAAGTTATGTTCCACCAAAGTATGCCCAAAAACCATATTTTCATACAAAACCACAATATGCCATTTTCAAAACAAGCCATTTTCAACTCTTTTCAAAATCAATCAAAACATGCCAATTTCATCCCTTTTCTTTGAAATCAATCAAAATATATCAAATTCAACATCAAGCCTCCTCAACTCACACATTGAGACTTTACCACATTTTACAAAATCACTATCTCATCATTCTAACCCACTTCACCCGAGTGGCTCAAACTCAAATATATTGACATATATACTATCCCTCATGCCAATTCTCAACAACACCAATTCCAATAAATCATTATTATACACAATCAACATCATACTCACCATCAACATGGTTCAACCCACAATTCAACCATAACCAATCATCAAGCATATATCACAACATGCATATTTCTCATACATCATACCACCAAGGCATCAATAATCATCATCACATATATGACCACATCATATATCTCAATCATTCAACAACATCAACCATTCAATGCCTATCTTAGGGCCTCTAGCCTAAGTATTTCCTACCACATTACATATTAGATACGGGAAACCGAAACCATACCTTAGCCGATTTTCCCAAGCTCCACCGGAGCACTTCCAAACCACTTATCCACAAGCTCCCAAGGCCTCAAAACCTCCAAGAACAGATTTTTCACCACCAAACCCTTTCCAAGCTTTTTCAAAATCACCAATCAAGCTCCAATATCCACACATACACAACCTAAGCCACAACCTTCATACCCATACACAACATCTCAAAACCCAAACATCATAAAACAACAAAATACACTAGGGTTGAGAATCTTACCACATTCAAGGTCCAAGGAGACAAGACTAACCTTCTCCTTCAAGAGAGTTGGGTCCTATAACATCAAAGAACCCAAAATCTCAACATTTCACCCATGAAACTCGAAAATAAGGGCTGAGATTTCGAACAGCAACACGTGGCTTACCTCAAGATTGGTTGTATGGGTTTTGTAGAGCTCTCCGCGGTGAACGCGTGGCCACAAACGGAGCGGCAATCGGAGCTCTAGATCAAAAGTTATGGTGGTTTGAAGATCAACCAAGGGAGAGAACTTGAGAGAGTGTTCTTCCTCCCTTTCTCTCTAATTTCAGCTTGTGTGTGTAACAAATGAGGAGAGAGAGTGCTGAAAACTAGGGTTTTGGTTAAGTTATGTTGGAGCCAAGGGCCCACTTTGGGTCCAATTGGCCCGGTTTGGCCCGTTCGGTCCAATCTTGGTCCGAATTCTATAAAATTGGTACCAAAATTCTCGTCTCAATCTCCTCTATCACATTTAGCCATGAAAATCACATTTTAGGCTTTCCAGAATAAATTCTCATTTATGGGTTAATTAGCCGTTAATTACCTTTTGCTTGTGGGGTTATTGGCTGTTGGCTTCTTAACATATCTCCTTTTGCATAATTCTGATATCTTCCATCACATTTTTTTCTGCTGATTAACGTTCCACCGATCACAGAGCATACATGATTTTTTTTATCATCTGATATCAATCTTCTATAATACTCTTTTGCGCAACTTGAATTATCTATAAAAAATGAAGTTATTCTCAGATTAGTTATGCATATATTAACACTCATATCAACAAATTTTATCGTTGAATTAATTGCCAGATGATATGGATCCCATTTATAACTCAATCCATCAGTTAGGACATGTATTAGGTACTATGAATCCTACAAAAATTGATATAACAGCCAAAAGAGTTGAGTCAATTGTTGTGCATAGGATGGCATGTTTATAAGCTTCTCCTCCATGGTTAAAAATGTAAGAAATTTAGTTAGTTAATGTCATAAATGACTTTGTTAAAACTATAATGTACGCTATAATTTGTCATCAAAAGAATTATTCACTTTTCAATTCGAGTTTAGTAGAATAAATGAAAACCTCTAAAATTGTAAGATATATTGATCGTTGGTAAACAACACCTGAAAACTTCCTCTTCTTAGCTATCTTCAATGATTGTTCCTTCCTAGCATGCCTTGTGTCTTCTATTAAAACAAATAAGTCTCATAGTTAGTTATTGACTAAACTCACATTTGTTTACTAATGATTAACCGAAGAAAAAAAAATATCTCTGAATCGAGAACCCTTGTACACTTCTTTGGTATCCAAAAGTGGACGGTCATCCTGTGTTTGTAATTTGATCTTCCCATTTTTGTATATGAACATTGTTAACCCTTGGTTTAGAAGGAAGAATCTCGCTGTTTTCCATAGTCTTATGTGGCTGTTCTAATGAAATATTTCCAACAGCTACTTTCCATACCTGTGTTAGTCATCCTATGAACCTTAATGTTGCGAAAAACTAAAGTCTAGATGACATACTTTCAATATCAGTCTACAATGGCAATTCCTTTGTTTTTAATAATATATCTAATCAAAGACCATCTCGCCTATATATCCACTAAACTTATGATATTGTTGAATTAGACTTCCATGGTAGCATAATGTAGTAAGTATCCAAAACTCCATACATCAGTTATAGACTATTTAACGTTCTTCACCTGATGGTGTAGTCTCAATGTCTACATTATGTAGGCTGGTTTTAGCATATGCAGATTGTTAGACTTGTGTATCTATTAGTGCAATATTGATCGGTCTTCCTCTTATTCTTAGAGTAGCCTTCCCTTTTATCAATTGCAAATTTTATAAATGTGAAAAAACAATCTCTACTAATAACATTGTGCATTACTAAAGAGCTATGTCCACTTAGTGTTAACTCCAAAATGTAATTCATGTATGATGCAGCTAAATAATTTGTGCTACAAATGATTGTGAGTAGTAAATTCATTTAGTTTTAAATACTACTCAAGATATTTACCTTTAAGATTGCTGCTTGAGTTGAATTAGATCTCTGTAAGAGGTGTTCTACCACCTATGGTTTCTGAAGCTTGTTCGTTAGAGGAAGAAAGACCTAACTTCTTGTCGACCTGATTTGTTTGACTACCCATCCTAAGTTCGGAGAAAATAGGCATGCAAATTATCTCATGCTGATTTGAGTGAACTTTTCATAGCTACATGTCCCAAGTTGTTCCTTAACTTGTTGTTAGTACCATATTGAATAATGCTATAGTGGTGTTTAGATGACATACCTAATTTGTCGTTTGTCTTAAAATAATGAGCTCAGTATTGCCATCATATGGGTTGCATTTTCACTAGTGCTCTTCAAAGCCTGTGCTGGTGCATATGCAATGTAATATCTCTCACCCATCAATTCCGAAAAGAGTATCGTATAGAAAATCTTACATAACCATTAGTTTAGTTAAATTAGTTGACCGCACTTGATCGTTTTCATTTTACTAGATGTATTGTGCATAACCTTATGATGCGTGAGCATCTTGTACCATTTTCTCCTTCATTTTCTAGCTATTTTTAGTTAGAAATTATTATGTTTTATTATATTTTAGTGTAAAAATTTTGTTTGGATGCTACTTTGAGTTTTTTTGGTGTTTTTATGATTTCAGGTGAAATTCGGGCGAATTTAGTAGAGTTTTGTGTAAAAATAAAGGAAGAAAGTAAATGCTGTCAACCCTGACCTCCCTGAATTCCAATGAGCATAACTTGAGTTATAAAGGTTTAATTGATGCGATTTTAACGACGTTGGAAAGCCACCTTCCATAGCTTTCTAACGATATATAATAGTCTATATATTTCTTCTGGAATCACTGCCAATTCTGGCGCTAAACGCCAAGCATGGCGTTTAGAGCCTAAGAAGACAGAACTCGTTGCCCCCTTTCCGGCGCTGAACGCTGGAAAAATGCTAGAACTCCCCTTTGCTGGCTCTAAATGTTAGAAAAATACCAGAATACTAGTCAAACTCATCCAAAGGAGCATCTTTAGTGGGATTTAGCTTTAATTGCTATCTTTTATCTGATTTTAGTTATTTTTATTTACAAACAAAATCTTTTAGGTTTAGACTTTATTATTTTATTTTAGTATCAAAGAAAACCAGGTTATATATAAAAGGGAAAAGAATCACCTTTTAGAAGAACATTATATCTTTCGCACTTTTCAGAACCCTAGTTTTTTTCTGTAAGTCATGAGCCACTAAACCTCTTCAGTTATGGTTCGGAGCTCTATTTATTTATATTGATTAAGACTATTACTTTTCTATTTTAATTAATGTATTGATTCAATTTCAAGGATTGTTTTAATCTTATGAATTTGGGTGGAACGAGACTATGACCCTTATTCTACATGAGTTCTTGTGATTCTCGAGAGAGTTATCTCGCTTGAACAACCGCTTGAAAACAAATTCTTCCTAAATTGCTAATTACATTAACTAATTGGGATATGTGACATATAATCCTGTTAGCTTTGGGTAATTAGGGTTTTTGTAGCCACAAACTAGTTTTGAACTTAATCCTCAAATCGGAATTAAGTAACCACGAGAGTGGCGGTTAATGAAGGTTAGATGAAACTAAATCACTAAAAGATTAGGGTTTAGTTAATTACAGCTTTCCATAGAATGAACCATGCATTGTTAAAATAGTTGGTAAGAACTTTTAACCCAGAAAAGTAAATATCTCCGAAGCCTTAACTATTTTCTCTAACTATTTTTACACCAAACCCTTTATTTTCTTTCTTTATGCTTTTGATTATTGCTTTATGCGTTTTCAACCATCAACAACCTTTTCTGTCTGCCTAGCTAAGCCAATCGGATAACCATTGCTGCTCAGTCTGACAATCCTCGTGGGATCGACCCTCACTCACATGAGGTATTACTTGGATGATCCGGTGCACTTGTCGATTAAGTTGTGAAAATTCTAAATCCCGCACCACCTCATAAAGATCTTAAATGAAATTCATTAGTCACTGTTAATATATAAGTGTATGTCCTATGCTAACGGTAGTTTATTTCATTGTTAGTCACATCTAGTTTATATATTTTAAAGATTGATGCACAAGTTTTTCGATAATTAGAAATTAACATTTCATCTATTACTCTATTGTCATATAAAATTTTTCTTTAATTTGTCAGTTATCTAGATTTTTAAATTTTTTTACATGTATTTATTCATTTAAGAGTCTTCACTAACATTACCTTATAATTAATATTAATAACAAATTGATCAATAACCTCCATTAGAATTCTCTTTTAATGAATGAATTTAATTTTATTTATAAATTATTTTATACGAAAATCTATCCTATTATTTTTTTGTCAATAACTCTGTTTATTAAATAATTATTTTATATAGGTCCTTTTTTATCATATGAGTTGAGTTGATTTGAGTTATTGTTTATGAGACAATTGTACCAAAATATAAATATCTAATTCTAGTAATTGTTTAAATTATTTCTTCAATAGATTATACTTTCTTGAGTTGACTTCAATGCTTCTTCTATTATTTTGACTACCACATCATCCCTTTTAAGCTCGTTGATACCGAAACTCAGACCATGTGAAAAAATCTGATTAGTTCTAGCCGAGCCAAATAGTTTTCCAGAAAGCCACGTGCAATAGAATGGTTTTTAGATTAGCAAATGTCACTAAAATATTTTGTTAATTGCATAATCGTACATGGTAAAAGTCACACCAACTTATTATAGAAGTCTTTAACCTCTTTCAGGCTAGGATTAATAAATAGTCTTGATATATCAAAGTGACTCTACACTGGTGTTTTCTCTAGAATGGACATATGTACTCAAATGGTTCAAATCGGACCAAGTTAGGAACATGTAACTTTTAAGATTTTAAAACCTTACTGTTCCACACTCTAGGTTTAAAGAACTGCACAATTATTATTAGTCGTTCAATCCTTTCTTCTTTAAGATATAGAAGAATCTGGTTTACCATTTCTCCAAATAACACACACCCAATACTGTTATTTCTGCAAAACACTTAGCAATATCAGTTTATATGGTAATGAGATAATAACTAAGCAAGACTGACATTTGATTACACATTTTTATGAACTTATTAAAGATCTTCTATTAAAGCAGCTAAACGCTTAGTTTCCTTTTCTTTGCTAGTTATCATTTTTCTTGGATCTTCCTTTTCAACCACTTCACTTATGACATTTATACCACAGCAAGAGATTAAAAAAAATATAAGCGTCAAACTGAACCCTTTTTTGACTATTTTTTATTGAGAATTTTTCAGTCATTGAAGCTTAACCTATTAAGATTGAGTCAGCAAGTTTGTTTGCAGCTAGCAACTCCAAAATAGGTTAAAAATGCTTCAAGTGGATGGCTTGGATGAACTACCAGAACAACTCTGGTTCTATTTGAAAGGTTTATAGTCTATCTATTAGTTGTTGTCTTGACAATGAAATTGCTCATGATGTACATGTTGAACTGCATAATTTTTCCACTCCAGTTCTTGACGAGATGTTTGGAGATTGAAGCTTGGATCTTCCCACCCTAAACAATGAGAAAACGTCATGGTTAGAAAGCCTAAGTTTAAAACAGCCATAAACTAAATAAAAAAAATTAACTACAACAAACTTTCCTTAATATCTTGCAGAACCATTTCTATATCATTGATCTCTTTTTTTTAAACTTGTTTGGGAGCTTCCATAAATGGACAACCTAAACCTCGAGGGTCCATCCAAGTTTTCTTGGATTAATACCTATTAACATATCATAAATCTCATCCATTTTTGTGCAGGTATAGAAAGTTAAACAATCAGTTGAGAGGACTCTACGAACTTTTAAAAGATAACCTTTCTCCTCTCAATATTTTCTGGTGTACGAAAAAATGATATGACATAGGCTTAGGAACTCTTATATAGAAAAGTTTGAAATTGAAAGTTCAAGAGAAAATACTTTACGATGCTACTTCATCATTGTTTATTCATAAAATAGACTATAATAATTTAGTGTCATGTGTCACTTGATGAAATGTACCATTTGTTGAATGTATACAGCTGCACGTACAAGCAACTAACTCACTACTCTTCCCTTATTCTAGATAAATAGATAGATAGATACTCGTATATCATTACTAAATATGAAGTTACTCTAGATAGTAATTTTAACCAAAAAATTAGTGAAACACATATTTTAATAATTTTATATAATAAAAAATATTTTAAAAAATATTACACACTAAACTATGATATCCCTATTAATATTTTTTAGGTTATCCAATAGCTTTTCAATCATTTAATAAAAAAAATAAAAAATAATTTCAAATAATAACAATAGCAATAACAACAACAACTTTAGTTAGTTATTTTTGTTGTTGTCTACTTTAGTTAGTTAATGGATAAATAAAAATACAAAATGCTTTATTGTTTCAACTCATTTTTAAATAATTTTTAATTTAATTTATGTTTGGGAATTAATTATCAAAATATATATGTGATACAAAATTTTTTAATTTACTAAGAAATATTAATATTAAGTAAAAAAGAACTCAAGCATATAAACTTCAAGAATATAAAACTCAAGAATAAAAACTCAAGAATATATAACTAATTGAATAGTATTACAATCTTTTATTTTTTTAAATTGATTTAATATAAATATTTAATTTATACTCTTAGATAATATTTAATAAGAATAATTTTTTATTATCTGAAATTAAATTTACTAAAATAATTTTTTATAAGATAATTTTATTTTAACGGGGCAATCACATATCTACTATGAGAGCATATATATGTCTATACTAATACTGTTTTATACATTTTCAAAAGGTTTAATTATTTTATTGGTTTCTATAGTTTTCACTAAATTTTTAATTAGATTTTTATTTTTTTAATTAGATTTTTACACTGCTTTTAATTTCATAATTAGGTCGTTCTCAATATAAAAAAAGTTAGAGTTATTAGCCGAATATTTTTTTACAAATTGAAAGTATTTAATATTAAAAAATTTAATTAGATCTTTAACAGCATGTATTTTAGGAGAAATATTCTGTTAATTTTAACAATTTTGATATGAAAAGGACCTAATTACAAAATTAAAAATAATCTAATTAAAAAAAATAAAAAATTTAATTAAAAATTTAATAAAACTATAAAGACTAACACAATAATTAACCATTTTTATAACATAATGGGACACTTGCCCCATAAACTTGTAAATAAATCGGCCCCGAAAGTAGGATTTAGATGAATCTTAACCTTATTTATGGGTCAACTTTTTACTAAAACTAAACTCTACTCTACTTTATTTGCTGGTTTATAACATGCGCTAACTCACCTGCGAATCAAAAAAAATAAAATATTTAATATTTTGATGAGATTTTGAAATTATAATTTGATATTTATATATTATTAAATAAATTTAATTTTTATATAAATAAAAATGTTAAATATCAAATTAAAAATCTTGATTTAGTGATTAAAAATTTTTATATAAATAAAAAGTTCATGATTTGACACTTATCTTTAACACATTTTATAAAAAAAATTCAAATTTCATTTTCTAAACTTCAGTTTCATATAACAAAAAAAAAAGAGTTATTTTTGTTAACTAAATTGGTTGTACTTTGCATCCATCTAATTATCCAAAATAATTCTTAATTAATAAATTTTAAATATAATAAATATAAAATAAATATATTAAAAATTTAATTTTTTTATATTTTTAATAAAAGTTTTTTTAATTTTATAATCTTACCGTGTACGTATAAGATAGATAAACCACTAAAACAAATAGATCAAAGCCTATTCATCATGAACCATTACACAACAAGAACTTGGAAGTCAAAGCTGTCTTTCCGGTTTTTAAGGTTACTTGGAAAAGTTTTTATTTTTTAAAAGTAATTTATAAAAATTAATTTTTAAAAGATAATTTTTTAAAAGTTGTAGTATTATATTTAATAAATTAAATTAAAAATAGTTTTTAAATATTTTAATAAACACAAGTAATAATAATTCTATTTAATAAAATAATTTTTAAAATTTAAAAATACTATAATAAACATAAATATATATTAAATCTAAAAATTAGTTAATATACGAGGTTATATTAGACTTTTAAATTTTAAAAAAACACAAATTAACTTTGAAAAACTCTATTTTAAATACTTTCAAAAATATTCCGATCTTTTAAAATTTATAAACACGAACACATGATCTCTTTGATTTACCAAACACAAAATAAAAAACTTAAGCTTTAAAAAAACACAAACATCTTTTTAAAAAATTTTACTAAACAAGTAGGCTCAGGATTCGATGGTCCTAGAACCTTTGAACCACTTAATGGTCCCATTAGAAAACATGCTTTTAGAGTGTTTTTAACAATTGTTACATAATCCTTGAACTAATTTTAATTACAAATTAACCCCATATATTTTATTTAATTATAAAAACTGTTTTTTATTTTATAAATTATTATTTTATTAATTATCTATTATATTTATTAACAATCAAATACAAAAATAACAACCAATTATATCCTCCATTGATCCTAATAAAGCTTTTGGCCATTCTAATCGATTAAAATATTAAATTTGATCTCGTGACGTTCGTCCATGACTTCTAAATTGTGTTTCCTTGAAATTCAATCGATTGAATTGTAACTCAATCGATTGAATTACAGTGTATCACAAAACAATCGATTGAAAGTTGTAAGGTAGAATGGTTTTCGCTTAAACCAATCGATTGTTGATACTTTCCAATCGAATGAATGCCCAAAAACAATCGATTGTTTTTGTTACTCAATCGATTGAATTCACGAAAACAACATGGATTTGCGAAATACAATCGATTGGAAAGTAATGACATTGAAGTTTTAGCCAAATTCAATCGATTGGCAATGTAATCCAATCGATTGGAAGGTGATGAAGTTGAATTTTTTGCCAACTTCAATCGATTGGTAATGCTACTAATCGATTGAAATGTGTCATGCGCCTATTTCAATCTTGTTATCTTTTTAGAAATTATCTTATTATTCATCTATCTTATCTTTAAAATTCTATTTTCAATTTTTGCTGTTTTATTTTGATATAGATAAACTAATCTTATCTTTTCCTTAATATTAATGTAAATTTTAAAAAATTGAATAAATTTATATTTATTTTGATTACATTCAAAAGTGAATTATATGTATTCTTATAATCAAAAAATATGCTTAACTTCTTTTATAATAAGTAAGTTTTTCAATAATTTAATTTATTAAAAAAATCTCATCTTTTTATTTATCCTACAAAATAAAAATTCATATTAATAGTTTTGAATAAGACAATTAAAATAAAATATAAAAATAAAGCTTGAATAAAAAAATACAAAGTTTTCAATCTAAAAATATAAAATAGTTAAAAAAATAAAAAAATTATTTAAATATAATTTTTCAAGACACTCTATAACTTAGATGAACAAATATTATTTTTAAAATGAATCATGATATATTGATACAAAACTTATTGTGTGTAAATTTTTTTTAAAAAATTAATAAACCTCTCTCGTTAATAACAATATTGGAACTTAAATTTGAACGCTAATTGATATTATATATTGTGTAGGTACTTAGAGTATATTAGAAAAGTACGTTAATAATTTGAAGAGAAAAATTATTAGTGTAATTTTTTTTTTAAATTAATCCTTATTGAACTATTCTACTTTTATTCCTTCAAAATTTATCTTAATAAAAATATTTGTAACAATAATTTACATCCAATAAAAATATCTTAATGAGTAGTTACATCATTCTGTCATGGGTTAATGCAAAATTTACAGAACGTGAGTACGTGATTGAGTATGTTGTTTTAGATTATAAACATAGGGGTAAAATAGGAAAAAAATAATCAACATTAAACCCTCTGTATTCCTAATATAAATTGTTATAGATAAATATAGTTTCTTAAAATTTTAGGGTGTCCAGACCACTACTCGCCCCCTCTAGGTCCGTCATTGATTACTAGCTAATTAATTAATAATAAAAAATAATAACATCTATTTACTTTTTAGTATTTCTCAATTTTTGTGAATTAATAAAAGATAAAAAAATATTTTTTCCTTACACAATCAATTTCACAAATAAAGTATCGAAACGAATAATTGCAAAATTAGAGATTCTATTCACTGACCTCGATTTTGTAATCAAAATGATGGTTTATTTTTTGAACACTATAATGAAAAACTTGATTGGACCTTTGCTGATTGCAACGGTGATTAACGATGAAGAAATACTGGATATTAAATAGACAAATAAAAAATAAAAAAATGGATATTGAGTAGATGGATATTTCAAAGAAAAATAATTAAATTTTTTATAATCAAAGAAAATGATACACGATTTCAATGGTGGGATTGAATGATTAGTGATTGATTATTCACCAATTTATAATGTTAATATTGAGGAAAAGATAAGATTAGTTTATCTACATCAAAATAAAATAGCAAAAATTGAAGATAGAATTTTAAAGATAAGATAGATGAATAATAAGATAATTTCTAAAAAGATAATAAGATTGAAATAGGCACAGAACACATTTCAATCGATTGATGTTGGCAAAAAATTCAACTTCATCACCTTCCAATTGATTGGATTACATTACCAATCGATTGAATTTGACTAAAACTTCAATGTCATCACTTTCCAATCGATTGTATTTGGCAAATCCATGTTGTTTTCATGAATTCAATCGATTGAGTAACAAAAACAATCGATTATTTTTGGGCATTCATTCGATTAGAAAGTATAAACAATCGATTGGTTTAAGCGAAAACCATTCTACCTTATAACTTTCAATCGATTGTTTTGTGATACACTGTAATTCAATCGATTGAATTTCAAGGAAACACGATTTAGAAGCCTTGGATGAACGTCACGAGATCAAATTTAATATTTTAATCGATTGGAATGGCCAAAAGCTTTATTAGGATCAATGAAGGATATAATTGGTTGTTGTTTTTGTATTTGATTATTAATAAATATAATAGATAATTAATAAAATAATAATTTATAAAATAAAAAACAGTTTTATAATTAAATAAAATATATGGGATTAATTTGTAATTAAAATTAGTTCAAGGACTATGTAGCAATTGTTAAAAACACTCTAAAAATATGTTTTCTAATAGGACCATTAAGTGGTTCAAAGATTTTGGGACCACCGAATCCTGAGCCAACTAAGTAGTTAATTTTTGTCTTTTTCATACTCTTTCATTTTGTACTGTTTCTTTTTTTTTTTTTCATTTGCTCTCTTTAATTTAGGTGCTTAATTATGAGGTGAAGCGCGGTGATCGGAGTACATTAAATTATATAGATGGTTGAGATCGAAATTAAAGCCATCTGCAGGTTGTTTTCAACGTTTGACTAAGTACCCATATTTATGGTTTTAAAGGGTGGATGCTAAGGGTGGGTGGGACAATAAATATACATTTTGTTGTGTGTTAGGTTTTCAAGATGAGCCACGAAGTATCATAGGCTCATAGCAACCAACCACAGTAATAATCACAGTTCCACAATATCAACCCAAAATCTTAGACTTGCTACCAATTAAGTCAACAATAATGTTTTAGTGGTTGTAGCTTGTATCATATACTAAATCTTAATGTAGGCAAGCCTACCCTCTATTCACAGAACATAATATGGATTAGGAATTTAGGATACAACATCTAATTCTGTCCAAAAAAAAAAGGACACAACATCTAATTAGAATCCGTTGATTTACTCCGAGTCTACTTAATCTTTATTCATTTATTTATTATTTCTCATGATTTCATAATTTTTCATGTGTTTGTGATTAATAATTACTCCATATATCACGCTCGACTCTAATACAACTAGTTAAGAGGAAGGAATATATATATATATATATATATAAAAGCTTTTTTTTATCATCCAATGGTACAGGAATACGTGCAGCAGGCAGTCAAACAAAAAACGGGTATTAACTTTCAATCAAAACTAGCAGTTAGTATTAAGTGCGGTAACATTAATAGTTTATTACAGAGACATGGGCAGAATTTTGGGTTGCAAAAACAACAACTTTAATATAGGCCAAAGTTTGGGTCTACAAAAATGTGTAGTTAAAAAACTGATTGGATGTCCAAAATATTCTTAGATAATGACTAAGGTTTATAGTCAAATTTATAAATTATCTTATTTAATATTTAATAATTATTATTAAAATAATTATATAATTTTAAATTTAATAAATATGTAATTATAGATGTATAATAAACCAATTGATTAAATTAAAATTTTTTAATATTAAAAATTTTTTGTTATCATAAACCATAAATAACTTTAAATTTCAATTTAATTGGTTTAGAAAATTTATATTTGTAAAATTTAATAATAATTAAGACTCTTCTAACAATATACACGCTTTTGCAATAATAAAATATTGGCTTAAAACAAAAGCATGCACATTGTCCGAAGAGTCCTTATTATTGTTAAATTTTACAAATACAAAATTTTTAAACCAATTAAATTGAAATTTAAGATTATTTATGGTTTACGATAAAAAAAATCTTTAATATTAAAAAATTTTAATTTAATCAATTATTTTATTATACATTTATTATTACATATTTATTATATTTAAAATTATATAATTATTTATATTAAATTAATTTTTTATTGTTTCCTAAATATTATTGATATAATTAATACTCTTACGTAACATGTCTTCTTAAAAGTAACTCTTTTAAAATTTTTTTACTCAAATTTTAGCTTCTAACACAATAAAAAAATTCTTATTCTCAAAGAAGTACTTTAAATTTTAAAATTATAACAGTAAATTATTTTTTTTTTCAATTGAATCTGATACTTAAGTTAATATTACTAAATTTTATTCTCAAATTTTTTTGTTATAATTTTCATTTCATACCTTAATCATGCTGCATAAAATTTATAATTAATTTGAGTCAGCAATCAATAATTGGATATCATTCTTAAAGTTTACCCTAATTAACATAACAAAAAAATATTGAATAATTTTTTTTCTTTTTATAATCAGATATACAAGAACCACTTTTATCCTCTTTTTTTAAATTTTGTCTACAACAGAATTCATAATTTACCTCTTTTTTTGGATTATAAATTTTAGTTATTGTCTAAAAATTTTTTGGACATCCTACTAATTTTTCAACTATATTTTTTTTCAGATCCAAATTTTGACCCATATCAAAATCTTGTTTTTGAAATCCAAAATCTCGCCCATGTCCTTAGAGTAAATCTTTTAACATTACGGCACTTAGCACTAATTGCTAACTTTTACTAAAAGTTAGTGTACTCTTTTGTTTGACTATCTACTGCACATATATCTTTTTATATATATATATATATATATATATATATATATATATATATATATGTGTGTGTGATTTTTTACTGTATCTCCTAATTCGGTAGGATAAAAATTAATTTATTGTAGTATTAAATTTTATTTAAAAGTTTATTATTGGCTAATAAGTTGTTACATATACAAGATAAAATTCGAACTCTCAATACTTATTTAAGCGAACTAATAAATTAATCATTAGACTAACCTAATTTAATTCGAAGAAATATTTTTTACACATTTTGTTTTCTTCCAAAAGTATCCACCATCAATATCACATGTAGACCAGTATGCATAGAGGGAGCTTTAGTTCCTACTATAAAAAAAAGTATATTAGAGAAACTCCAACATTAAGAAATGGAGTCCTTCTTATGATATATGGGGATTAATTACCGTTGGAGTAAAAAATGAAGGAAAACCCTTCATATGAATCAAGGCTGAGAGCTTCTTTAAATAGAAACTTGCAATGCAATAAGATTATGGCATGTGATAAATTAATAAAAAAAATTAAAAATATATTAGATATATATTAAATAATTAAATTATAATTAATTATTTATATTAATTATTTAATAAATAATTATATTAAATCATAATTAATATAAATAATTATATTAAATTAATATCAAATATTATTTAATTGTTATATTGAATCATAATTATTTAAATTTATTTACATAAAAAATAATTTTAATTTATATGTATTACAAAATAATTTTTGATTGAATTATTTATTTTTATTTATAAAATTTAAAATATTAAACAAATTTAAGTTATCTATTTTAATATTTTATAATATTGAATTAATTTTGAATTTATAAATTTAAATAATATTATTATAAAAAATAATAATTATATTAATTTTAATTACTTTAATTAATTAATTAAGTGAAATCACAATAGAAACTAAAGTCAGTTCTTTTTAATAGAGAAGAGAGAGATACTTTGAATTTTTATTTATTGTTTATAACGTAAAAATCGATGTGTAGTTACTTTTTATGACAGGTGAATCATAAATAGATATTAGAATGAATTCTTTACTTGGTCTTATAACTTTTGACAGTCCAAGATTCTTTATAAAATATGAATAATGACCATTTAAATTTTAAACTAATGACTAAAATTTAAAATTTTTATTAATTATAAAATAATTATATTTATATTTAAATGTTTAAGAAAAAATTTTATTTTAAAATTTTATTTTTATCCTTTTTTCTTTTTTTTTTCTACAACACTCCAAACATCAACACGTCACTACCAAAAAACTTTTTGCAGGAGCATTATTTAGAAGTTGGGTTCATCTCTTTGCCTTGAATTTCATTCAAAAAACCATGTCACCACCCTCCTCCATTGTCTCACCAGAATCCTAGCTTGGCATCTCTGCTGCAAATCTCCTTTGCTCATTATCATCATCCGTCAGCAGTACCTCACATGCTTCTTGTCCTCTCTGGTGCTGGCACTTTAAGAAAGAGTTTCGGAACAAAAATGTTCAAGTTTATAAGAGTTTGTTGGGTGAAAAATATAAAAGAGAGACAATAATTTGGTTCGAAGTTAGAATGCATAACAAGAAGAAGAACAATTTCAACAAAAAAGAGAGAGCGCAATGGTGGTGTTGATGCTTTTGTGATAGATGATGTTTAATTGAAGAGAAGATAGAGAAAAGGATAGTATAGACATTTTATAAAATTATTTTATATTTTTCTATTGTTTGGTATTTAAGAATTTTTGGTCATGGTCCCGTAGGTTGGTCCAAAGAATTAGTACAAGTCCAGAAGATTGGACAAGGGCACGATAATAAATTAAAGAGTATATACCCATTTTGGTCCTCAAAGAATTTCAAACTAGACATTTTAGTCTCCAACTAAAATTAATTACTCGATTGGTCCCTAACAATTAATTTCGTCAGTCACTTAAGTCCTTGGCTCCGTCAACTCTAACGGAAGACAAAATGGTTCCTGAAAATTCTAACATGGGACAAAATGATCCCTGACAATTCTAACAAGGGACAAAATGATCCCTGACCCTTTTATTCAAAAGCGACATTGTTCTTCCCCAATTTTTATCATATATTCTAACATTCATACTCTCCTTCTTCACCTTCACAGACTTCTTTTCCATCTTTTCCTTTGTGATTGGATGATGTGAATAGCATAGTGCCTAGTTTAATTTTGTCCTAATTGTACATGTTAGTTTTTGCTTGTTGAAAATTAGGGAAATTACTACGAAATTTTGAAAAAAAGTTTGCATCCGTCACAACATACATACATATAGGAAATAACTTTGGTGAAAAACAACAAGAATTTTCAAGAATCTTGTTTCAGAGGCATTCTATTGAATTGATTTGGAAAATTATTTTTAAAACTTGCTTGAATAATTTTTTATGGAACATAGAAGAGAGATAGAACAAAATACCATGTGAGTTTTTGAGCTTTAATGAGTGGTTACAATTTATAACCACTAATTTTGTTCATTGTGAGTAATATCTCTTTTATGATTGTAATCTTGGTTTTGCTCGATTCTTTATTTCCAATGTTTGATATTTTGAATGCATTTAGTATGATTGAGGCCATTTTTGTATTAAACTCACTCACCCATATGGACCTACCCTTGCATCTACCTTTGTTAACCCTTTTTGAGCCTCTTAATCCCCTTTGTTCTAATTGTTAGCACATCACAACCCTAAGTGGAAAACCATGAATTACCTTGAATTGCATCATTGATTAGCTTAGGTTGAGGAGTGTGTTTCATTTAAGTGTGGGAGAACTTTTAGAAAATATTAGTAGTGAATGAAGAAGATTGTATTGGGTATGCATTAAAAAAGAAAAAAATTTTGGAAAATGGGTGCACATTCATGTATCATCAATTTGCTTTAACCATATGCATTTGTCACAGAAAAAGAAAAAAAATATAGAAAAAAATATAATAAGATGGGACAAAAGTCATCCCAAAGAAAATGAAAAAAAATGAATAAGAAGTGCATATGTGGATTTGTATGAAAAAGATGCATGAATGCGTATAAAAAGTGTGATTACGGGAAGTTAGGTTGCATATTTTGTTATTTGGTTGAGTTAGACACTTGAGCTAATCAAAGATCCAATTCCTTAGTCCACTTATCCATATTTATCCTACCTTAACCCTAACCCCATTACAACCCTCTAAAGACCTCATGATACTTGCACTCACGCATCATATATTTGTTGATTGTTAGATGAAAAGCAAATCCTTGAAAGCATGATTAGGAGGAGACTTGAGTGAATTGACCCTAAACACCGAGTATTTAGAGTGTATAAACACCTAGTAAGGGTTCAATTACTCAATTCTATGTTTCCACCTCACTTATCATGTATTCTTGCAAGTTGCTTCATTTTGAAACTTGAATCAATTATTTAGATTTTGATTGCATTGAGTTAATTCTTTGCTTAGCCCTATATGTCCATATACTTGCTTGGAAATTTGATTGTTTGTTTTCACCAAATCAATAGGAACTATAGATAAATATATAGGTATAGATAGTATATAGTATACTCGCATGCATATAGATAGTTGCATTCAATAAGTTGTTTCCCTGTGATCATTCTCCTTGTTTGGTTTAGCATGTGGACATGCTATTATTTAAGTGTGGAGAAATTGATGAGTCCATATTTGACGATATATTTTAGCTTGAATTGGATGAATTTCATCACATAAACTCACACTTATTCACCAAAATAGCATACTTTTGTGTTTGATCCCTAAAGTGAGCCTAAATGTAAAAACATGTGTTTTTGTGCTTAAATTGAGTAATTTAATCTCACTTTTATTCCATTCGATGCCATGATATGTTTGTTGAGTGATTTCAGGTCCTAGAGACAAGAATGGTTTGGTAGAAGTGGAAGAAAGCATGCAAAAAGGGAGAAAACACGAAGAAAATAAAGGAGAAAAACATTTTAGCCTGTGCCCACACACAGCTTCTGTGCCCACGCACAGGGGTCAAAATCAGGACCTGTGCATCTGCACACCTTCTGTGCCCACGCACAGGGTTTAAAATCAGGACCTGTGCCCACGCACAGGCTGTGCTCATGCTCAGGGCAGAATGGAAATCAGGACCTGTGCGTCCACACAGGAGGAAAATCAGCATCTGTGCCCATGCATAGACCTATGCGTCCTTACAGGTACCAGCGCGTGCCTCCATTAAAATTGCACGTGGACTCGTGTTTTAGGGGCTTTTTGGCCCATTTTGAAGGATTTAGAACATATTTAAAGGGGGAAGCAACACCATATCATAAGATACATTACCATACTTCATAGAATAGTTTTTAGGAGTAGTTTTAGAGTAGTTTCGTTTTAGGTTTTCTCTCTTAGGGTTTTTAATTAGGGTTTTAATGTAGCATTTTATACTTCAACTTTGTTCTTGGATTTTGCTATCTCATTGTAAGTATTTCTTTAATTCCTCTTTTATAGCAACTTGTTCTACATTTTCTTCTACTCTAATTTCCTTTTATCAATACATACATAGTCTTGCAATTTTAGATTCCTAGTTATTTAATTTGATGTTTGATGGCTTTTATATGTTTGTTTGAGTTGTTTTTATTGATTTTGATCATTTATGGTTCATAGCTTTTACCATTTTCCCAATTTTGCCATGTTTTATGTTTATGCCCTCTATGTGTTTGATGAAATGCCAATCTTAGTTATGGGGTAATTTCCACCCTTTGGCCTGGGAAAATGAGTTTATGGATTACTAGAGCCATAATGTCCAACATTTAGTGATAATTCTTGGGTTGTTACTTGTTATTGTTTCCACTAACGCTAGCTTTTTACTAAGGTAATTAGTAAGTTAGTTAGGATTTGTGGATTAATAAAAATTATGCTCACTTAACTTATCCTTCGATATTAAGGATTGACTTAGTGAGATTAATCCATCATAATTATCATAGTTGTAGTTATGGCAAGAAAGGGATTCCATAACTCATCCCAAGCCAAGGCTTCTTTTATGTCTTGAACCACTTTTCATTCACTTTATAGCTTTCATTGTTTATATTACACACATAGTCCTTTTATTCCTTTATTGCTTTATTAATTGCAATTTTGTCTTGTTCTTTAATTCCTTTATTTTACTTGCCTTCAATCATTGAAAACCCCCTTTGTTCTTGCAACCAAAAAAATTATGCGCTCATTGGCATTAGTTCCTAAGGAAGACGACCCGAGGTTTCATTACTCTCGGTTTATTAGAAATTTTAAACTTTGATGTTTGGGATTTAAATTGCCAGTTTGGACTATACTACCGACAAAGACATTCTCTTTTCTAGAGTGAAATTCTGAACCGGTATGAATTCTCTCATCATCGACGAACTAGGAGTTGAAAATACTTTTATTTTAAAATCGATGAACATAGCGTCTATTTTATTATTTAAATTATCGACAACGTTTACCGTCGATAATTTTAAACAGTCTAGATTACTTTCTAAAATCAAATAAACAGTGAAGATTTAATGTATAAAATAGACGCTTAGCGTGTTGATTTTTTTTTAAATTAAAATTAACGAACTCGCCATCGATTTTTATTACTAAAAACAAAGACCCGCATCCACTTCCCACTCCAAAGTTCAGAAACACCATTTCATCACTAACCTCAAATTCATACCATTTTCAGCACTAACCCCGTGTCCACTTCCCCCAAAATCCCCCATTTCACTACTAAGCTCCAAATTCACACCATTTTCAACTGTCATTCTCCGCTGCCGTCTTTGCTCCGCTGCTGTCGTGCCGTCGTCGCTCCTTTTCTTTGTTGCCGACGTCGCTCCTCCTACTTTAATCCTTCTCGCTCTCTCTCAATCGAGCAAAGCCAACTTCATCTATAATTAATATTTCAAGAATTCAGGACTAACGCTACTTAGAAATTTGTTAACATGCATGCATTTGGGAATACCTAATCATTATATGAACATGCTGTGTGTACAAAATCAATATACATATTTTCAGTTTGTGATTTCCTGAATAGAAAATAAGAATTTATTTGTACCAAATATTTATACAAACATTGTTTAACTTTCATGAGATGTATAATTATGTAAGGTGGGGAAAATACAAGTGGGGAAAATTTTGATTGATATATACCATTTATATGAATTCGTGGCTTTATTTTGTACTAATTAACTAGTACCTGACTCAAATGTAGTTATAATTTCACATTTTTGTTTTCAATACACGATATCAAATTACCAATTTCTATCTTGTTATTGTTATCTTTTTTGCCTATCTTTTGTTTAGTTATAATAAATTTCTGTAATTGCTATCACAGGTTCACCGAGCATGCATCGAGAGAGAGATTATATGATTACTAGATCATCCTTTTCTTCCAACATGGTACACTTCATTTGAGGTAACTTTTCTTTTTGTGTGTATAAATGTCATGGCTCCTTTTTAAAATCCAAAAACCCTCAGTGCTATAAACATGTCACTTGAACTTAGGATGCATCTTTTGAAAAACATGACAAAACTTCTGACAAAGTCCATTAAGTATTACATACAAAATTACATAAAAAATATGTTAATGAGTATTATTGACATAGGATCCTTCTAAAGTGGTAGGGAGTAGTTAGTTTATAAGCTTATATTCAACACTTTCCCTGTCTTCATCGTTCTATCCATCTCGCAAGGTCTACGATCAGAACCATATATTATATTCGCTTAATAGCAAAGTAGAAAGGTGGTATATAGTGGAGGATCAAACGACCGGCACGATACACACATTAGGCTGTTGATTAATGGTTCTAATGTTTGATTTGTCTTTACATACTTCCACCCATGTATGTTTGATTATTGACTTCTGTGCCGGGGGAGAGTTGTTTGCATTACTCGACAAGCAACCTATGCAGATTTTCAAAGAGGTTTCAGCAAGGTACTCTTTGTTTCCATTTTTCATTATTTGGTTGCTAGTATTGGAATCTATCATCTCAAGGCCTTAACAACTTATAGTTTTATTATAAGTTAACAATTGAGTAATCAAAATAGTAATTAGCATTTTGTGTTAGAATACATAGCCAAGTTATAATTAATTAACTACTAATTATTATGATCTAATTACGAGTGGTTCCTAATTACTCCTATATTAACTGTGTGCCTCAATCGGTTACATGGAGCCGAATATATACTAATTGATGCCAGGGCATCTAGGCCAGTTTCACTGACCTTTTCTTTACTGTTTTAGGGTAGTTTCATGCATTTTGTTAGTGAATAAGACAGGTATTGGATGAAATTACACTTACACCTTGATTCAAGCAACTTTTGTGAACTTTGCATAATTTCATGAGTATTTTGCTAGAATTGCATGATAAATTGATGATGCATAATCTCATGACTTTGGCTAGAGCTTTGATGCACTTTAATTGCTTGTTTTCAGGGCAAAGGAAGCAAGGAAGAACCATGTTAGTCTAGTTAACGTGAACACTAACGTGGAATGGTAAAGCTTGCAACGTTAATGAGAAAAGTGATCACCAATAACACCTACGAAGCCATCCAAAGATCACGTTACTTGCCACATTAACTAAGTTAACGTGGTAGTTAACGTAGAAGAAAAAGGAACTCCAACGTTAAGAGAAAACGTGAACACCACTAACGTTGGAGAACTTGGCAATGATCCACGTTAAGAGTCACGTTAACTTAGTTAACGTGAACTCTAACATGGAAGAGGAAAACAAAAGCCAACGTTAGTGACACTCACTTTTGTCACTAACGTTGGACCAACTAGCATTGCTTACGTTAACTTTCACGTTAAGACTATTAACGTGAAAGTTAACGTGGAGTTGAGATCCCAACGTTTGTGATACTCACTTTTGTCACTAACGTTGGAAGATGGCATCAATACTACGCTAAGAGCCACGTTAACTTAGTTAACGTGAGTTTCAACGTAGAGAATGTGGCATTTGGAGCGTTAGTGACAAAGGTGAGTGTCACTAACTCTCTCGAAGGTGGATCACACCTACGTTAAGAGTCACGTTAGCTATACTAACGTGGACTCTAACGTAGGAACAAAGGGGCACTAAGCAACGTTAATGGGAAAAGTGATTCCCATTAACGTTCGCGAAGGGGTACAAGCCAACGTTATTAGAAAAAGTGAGTCCCAATAACGTTGGCCAAAATTTGAGAAAGCAATGTTAGCGGTCATGTTAAGACCACTAACGTTGGATTTAACGTGGATATATGAAGGTGGAACGTTAGTGGAAAAAGTGAATGCCACTAACGTTCTCGAACCCACAATGGCAATCAACGTTAAATCTTACTAAATACCCAAAGCCTAATTAATATTTCTCTACAAGTTGGGCCCACTAAAGATGAGAACTGCTTCAACTCAAGATCCAAAGCCCACATCCAGGACTTGAAAAACTCACTAGAAGATCAAGAGGAGTAGTATATATAGGAGTAGTTTTGAACTATAGAGAAGCTTGGCACTTTTGGGAACTACTCTCTATAGATTTACTTTTTTGCACTTTTAGCATGGATTCTTCTTTTCTGCCATTTTTCATTTCCAGAGCTATGAACAACTAAACCCATATCATTGGGTTAGGGAGCTCTGTTGTAATTTGATGGATCAATTATAGTTTTCATTCTTCTTCTTCTTTCTTTTCTCTTGATCTTACTAGAAAGCTTTCGATCTTAATTCAATTGGTTAGTTGTCTTGGAAAAGAAACTCTCTATAATTGGATCTCCTTTGAGCCTTGGAAAAGGGATGAGGAGATCATGCTAGAAATGCTTTCTCATGTTGGACCAAATTGGGGTCTGGGCGGATATAGTGACATGTAATCCTCCCAATACTTTGATTTGGAAATACATGTGGTATAATCAGTGACCACACTTCATCTCTTCCCATGAGCAATTAAATCAAGGAATTGGGCAATTGTTCAAGCTTAGAGAGATTGGATTGCCAAGGAATTGGGATCCAATCACTTAAGATTGCCAAGTAGATCAACGAATGCAATGATTGAGGAAGAGATGAGAATGAACTTGATCCGGAGAATGCAACATCTCCTAAACCCAATGATTTCCCCATTTCTGGTCTTACCCATTCTCTTTATTTTTTGCCATTTAATTTCATGCTCATTACCCCAAATCCCCATTTAAGATTCTGTACTTTAATTTCTGTTATTTACTTTCCAGTCATTTATATTTCTGCATCTCAATCTAAATTCTGTTTAGCTCAACTAGCACATTCTTCTAACTAAAGTTGCTTGACCAATCAATCCATTTGGGATTCAACCTCACTCTATTGTGAGTTTTACTTGACGACAATTCGGTATACTTGCCGAAGGGAAATTTGTTGAGAGACAAGTTTTCATGCATCAAGTTTATGGCGCCGTTGCCGGGGATTGATTTTGAATCAACAATGATTAAGTTTGAAGATCACTAGATTGAGCATTTTTCTTTTTGTTTAGTTTATTCAGTTAATTTCTTTTAGTTTATTTTAATTTCTTCATCACCCCCTGCACCCTCTTTTATTTTTTTCGTTCTTTCTTTCTTTGATTACAATTCTGTTCACTAACCCACTAACTGTTTGATAATTTTCATCACTCACACTAACAATTACTCTAACAAGAATAGTTTCTTCATTTTATCTCCTGTTGTGCAATCTGTTTGTTGTATGACAGGGAGAAGAGAAGGAGTTTCAACATCCTTTGATTTAGAACCTGAAAGAACCCTTTGGAGACTAAGAAGGGAAGTAAGAAGAAAAAGGATTATTGGTGCTGAGGAAAAAGAGGAAGAGTATTTTGAACCCAACATGGAAGAGAACATGGAGAACAATCATGAAGAAGAAGCTCATAATCATGTCAGAGAAGGTCATGCAAATCGGGCTGGGCAAGAAAGGAGAGTCTTAGGCTCCTATATCAATCCTAATCCAGGAAACTATGGAAGCAGCATTCAGAAGCCCACCATACACGCCAACAATTTCGAACTAAAACCCCAGCTCATCACTCTTGTTCAGAATAATTGCTCATTTGGAGGAGGTGCTCAAGAAGATGCTAATCAACATTTAACCACCTTCTTGAGGATTTGTGACACAGTGAAGTCCAATGGAGTCCATCCAAATGTCTATAGGTTGCTCTTGTTCCTTTTTTCACTCAGGGACAAGGCATCCAAATGGCTTGAATCCTTCCCAAATGAGAGCTTAACTAATTGGGAAGAAGTGGTGAACAAGTTTTTGGCAAGATTTTACCCTCCTCAAAGAATCAATAGGCTAAGAACTGAGGTGCAAACTTTCAGGCAACAAGATGGTGAGACACTTTATGAAGCATGGGAGAGATTCAAAGACCTAACAAGAAGATGCCCACCAGAGATGTTTAATGAGTGGGTTCAACTTCACATCTTCTATGAAGGTCTTTCCTATGAGTCAAAGAAGGCTGTGGATTATTCATCAGGAGGCTCTCTAAACAAGAAGAAAACCATTGAAGAAGCCATAGATGTAATTGAAACAGTTGCTGAAAATGACTACTTCTATGCCTCCGAAAGAAGTAACACCAAAGGAGTAATGGAGCTGAACCACATGGATGCATTGTTAGCTCAAAATAAGATGATCACCAAGCAGCTAGCAGATCTTACTAAGAAGGTGGAGGAGAACCAAGTTGCAGCAGCCATCACCTCATCATCAGCTCAAGAAGGAGTAAACATAGGAGAAGAAGGTGACTGGGAGCAAGCCAACTATGTTGGGAACTCACCTAGACAAGTCCATGATCCATACTCCAAAACTTACAACTCTGGATGGAGAAATCATCCCAACTTTGGATGGGGAAACCAATAAGACCAAGGCTAGATTAGAGACGCCACAACCTCAACTCCAACAACAATGCAATTCATCAAAACACCTCACAGAGATATTACCAACATCCATCTAACCAACCTTCTCAACCACCTAATCTCAACCCACCATCATTAATAGATGATAGGCTCTCAAAGATTGAGGCTCTACTTGAAAACTTATGCAGAGAAGTCCAAGACAACAAAGTGTTTAAGGAAGAAGTGCGAGCCAATATCAAGAACCAAGGAGAAAACATCAAGAGATTAGAGTCCCAAGTAGGGTATTTATCTCAACAAATTCCCAAACCCACTGATGGATTCCCCAGTGATACAGAGAAGAATCCAAGAAGAGAGACAAAGAAAGTGAGATGGGAAGAATGCAAAATGATAACTACAAGTGATGAGGGGAGTATGAATGGAGTAGAACACCTCCAAAATAACCAAAAGGAAAGCCAGGAGGAAGGAAGCTATACAACTCAACCTACATCCAAGGAAGAGCTAAAGAAGAAGGAGGTGTTGAACCCATATGCACCTTTTCCCCATAGGCTTAAAGGTGGTGTAGCAGGGAGAATGTACTCAAGGTTCCTTGATATGTTTGCATCTCTTGATGTAAATATACCATTTATTAAAGCTCTCCAACAAATGCCTTTCTACATCAAGTATATAAAGGAGCTACTAGCCAGAAAAAGTCCATTGAAGGGTGGACAAACAATAAAGATGAACAGGGATTGCAGTGCTCTCATTCAACCAGGGCCACCCACAAAGAAGGAGGATCCAGGGAGTTTCCACATTCCTTGTGCCATAGGAGAAACAATGATTGACAAAAGGCTTTGTGACTTGGGAGCAAGCATCAACTTAATGCCTCTCTCCCTCATGAAGAAGCTCCAAATCAATGAACTAACTCCTACTGATGTAATTATCAGATTGGCTGACAAAACTCAAAAACAAGTAATAGGAGTGGTTGAAAATGTGCTGGTTAAGGTTGGGAGCTACTATCTTCCCACAGATTTTGTTGTTCTGGAAATGGATGAGAATCCTATTTACCCCATCATTCTGGGAAGACCATTCCTAGCCACAGCCAGAGCACTCATAGATGTAGAGCGAGGAGAGTTATTGCTGAGAATACATGACAAGCAGCTCATTTTCAATGTTTTCAACCTCTCACAAGAATCAAGTCAAGAGAACAAAGAATCAAGAGAAGAGCAGAATGAAGCACTGATGCAAGAAGCAAGCAGTGAAGCACAAACAACACAACTAGAAATCCCATTGGTTGGCAAGCTATGCATTCAAGAAGAACCTCATTCAAAGGTAATTCAAGGGAAGCTGAGTAAACCAGAGTCATGCAAAGCTATCAACAAAGAGTCCTTAGAGAAAGAATCTATAGAAAGCAAGACAACATCAATGGAAACAAGGAAGAAAGTACCCAGAAGATGGAGAAACAAGAAAATCCCTACAGAGGATTTCTCCCCAGGAGATGAAAATTTCAACAAATCCACTGGAGACAAACACACTGCAAGAGGGGAGGATTTCAAGCACTACCAACCACCCTGACAAGGGTCAAACGTCAAGCTAATGACGCTAAAGAAGCGCTTCATGGGAGGCAACCCATGTTCTATACCTCCTTTCTTAAATCTCTAATAATAGTAATAAGGCAATTTCCATCGAATTTTGAATCAATTTTGACAACTAATATAAAGCTCCTCTACATGTAACGTATAGTACATGATAAGTTTGGTGTTCAAAACACACCAAGTGAGGTTTGAACACACCCTATGAGGAAGATTTATTCCCCAAACTTGTTGCACCATGTGATCACAAACAAGTTTGGTGTACCAACGTGCATGCATGAGAAGCTTAATGGTTGATTGATTTGCATTCATGGAAAGCATTTAGTAATGTAAAAACAAAAGAAAAAGAAATATTTTTTTTAGTTCACATTTTTTTCCCACCAAAAATTTCAAATAACCCATCGCATTTTTTTTCGTGTATAGGGAATCAATAATGACATTGATGGTACTTGATGGGGCAATTGAAGAAGGGAGATTCGGCCAAGGGAATTTCACACTTGTCTTCATGGGGAATGTCCTTGGAAGTGTTGTCATGCAATATTGGGAATAGATAATTTTGAAGACAGAACCAAGACCCCATAAAGGAGGTGATCCTTGTGGTCAATCAATCCAAAACCCCAACCGTCCACTATCAAACAACAATCTCAATCTACACCCTTCAATCAATTGCCATCTTCCTATATAAACCCCTTCACACAAACTCCCCATACACGCTTATTCTCACCCTTCCCACTTCCTCCTTTCGGGCATATCCTCCACCAAAGACTTCACAAACACCCTCCTAGCCATCTTGAGAATTAACCAATATATCAACTATCCTACATGGCATCATCAAGTTCTAAAAGGCGAAGAGGAAAGGAACCCATGGAGCAGCCTTCCTTCGACGCCGGGAGATTCAAAACAGCCTTCCATGAGCTCGAGTTCAAATGAATAAAGGACAAGAAGATACTGCCTGAATCAACATTCCAGTTCAATGAAGATGAATGTCCACAAATTCGGGAGAAGATTGAGAAAAGGGGTTGGCAAAAGCTCACTAACCCAGAAGCAAGGGTAAATGCAACTCTCATTAGGGAATTTTATACAAATGTGGTTAGTGAAGACAAGACCATAACCCCCACCTTCAAAAGCCATGTAAGAGGAACAGAGGTAGATTTCAGCCCAAATGCTATAATTAGAACTCTTCATCTGAAATCACCACAATTTGTTGAGCTCGAGTACCAAGAAAGAATGAACAATGGCCCCGACCATGATGAACTGGAAGAAATTGTAGGTGACATATGCATTGTGGGATCTGATTGGGAAAGGTATTCGGATATGAGGCCCCGGTTCATCAGGAGAGGAGACCTCATCCCAAAAGCCAAGGGATGGTTTGAGCTTGTGAGACGATCTATCCTTCCAGCCGCAAACAATTCTAAGGTCAATATTGCTCGAGCTACCATGGTACATTGTTTAATAAAGGGTGGAAGCATCAATGTGCATGAAATTATAGCTGAGGAAATTCAAGAATCAGCCGAGAAGAAAGATTCGGGTGCTAGACTTTGGTACCCCAGCACCATCCTTAGATTATGCATGAAAGCCAAGGTTGTCTTTGAAGATAACAATCCAACTTGGGTAGGTCTTGGGAGATCAATTACACCCCAACGCATAACCCATGTGACTCCAGCTCAATAGCAGAAAAGACCCCATCTAAGGAAGAGGGCATCAGAAGAAGCACAAGTGGAAGAACCTATCCAAAAAGAAATCCAACCAACAGAACAGCATTAAGAAGGGTATTATGACCGAACCAACATCAATTTGGGTCACATTCGAGGAGCCATTGACGATTTATCAATAATATACATGGAAGGACAAGAACAACAGTTGTAATTTCAATCTCAGGGAATGGATCATCAAGAGGAAATGCTAACAAATTGGATGAATCAACAAAGGGAATGACAGAAACAGCTAATGGAGCAGCAACAAGAGCACTACTCTCAGCTCACTCAAGCTCTCAGTTAAGTGTCTGAAAGGCAAGAAAGCCAAGATAAACGCCTCCAGGAACTCAATCAATGCCAGATGACTCAGATGAAAGCATTCAACGAATTCAGTGTGCTCAATGAAGGAAGGCAACTGCATCGAGAAGAATTCAGTGTCAACACTCAGGCAAGGTTAAACTATATGACTGAGCATATGCATCACTTGCACCCCGACATCCCAAGTTATGAGGAAGTTTGCAAGAACTTAACAGAACAAGAAGAGGGGAAGGTGAAATAGCAAAAGGAAGCATTGAAGAAGAAAATGGAGGATGCCAGTTTCTGGAAAAAGCTGATGGGGAAGCGCAAGGAGAATGGAGACTCAAGTAATCAAGGAGAATCCCAAGGGAGCAGAAGAACATGAGCATACCAATAAGTGAAAGGTGGTGAAGTTCCTTCTTAGTTTACCTTTTTCAAAGCTTTAAATAAGGAAAATCATGTATGAAATAGAAAATGCTTCCATGGTAGTTTAGGACTTTCAATTATGAATTTAAGTTTTATTGCTTAGGCTATGTGTGCTAGCTTAATGTCTTAAGTGTTCACTTTCACCTTTCTTACTTGTATGCTTGTCTCTTTAAGTTAATCAAAAAGAAAATGTTATGAAAAGAACAAGAGTGGAGTTATTTTATGAAGTGCATTCTGAATGTTTGTGGTAGGTTGATTAGTAAGCTAAGTTGGTTCACCAAAGAAGGAAAGAAAGCAACTATTTATCCTAAGTCCTTTGTTTGAGACACACCCTTTGAAACTAACTAAACAATAAGATCCCAATAAGAAAAGAGAAAGAGCAATAAAAGTGAAAAAGAAAGAAACACAATAAAAAACAATGCTAGGCATCAAGGGTTTCAAAATTGAGGCATGTGTCTGTGGTGTTTATGTACAAAGTATATACTTGGATGAATAAGCTCTTAGGGGTGCATTATCACTTGGTAACTTGGATTAACTAATCCGGGATTATCAGCTGAAAGTCCACTATCAAGAGTAACCTTTACTACAAAACACTTAGTAACCCAAAGAGGTGCTGGACACCAAGGTCTCAAGAAAGGAAAAATAACAAACCATATGCCTGTGGTGTGTATGTATGAGGGAAAGAGACTTGAGAGAGTAGGTCCTTAGGGGTGTCTTAACACCTAGCACCTTAAAACCAACTGGTTTGGGAGTGTTGGCTGAAAGCTTATCATAAAGAGTCGTCCTCTTACAAAGCACTTAGCAAAAAGAAAAATAACTTTGAAAAAGAAGGAAGGATCAATAAGAAAGAAGTCTCAAAGGATGCAATCAAGAAAGTGACTAAGGATTTGATAAAGGCTTGAAACCTAAAGGGAAAGAACCTAAGTTGCTATGCATGAAACCCCATAAACTAAGAATGCTACTTCTATTTTATCTTCTTGTTATTTCATTTCATTCTTCTTATGCTTCAGTACTTGCTTAGGGACAAGCAAGCTTTAAGTTTGGTGTTGTGATGCCAGGGCATCTAGGCCAGTTTCACTGACCTTTTCTTTACTATTTTAGGGTAGTTTCATGCATTTTCTTAGTGAATAAGGCAGGTTTTGGATGAAATTACACTTACACCTTGATTCAAGCAACTTTTGTGAACTTTGCATAATTTCATGAGTATTTTGCTAGAATTGCATGATAAATTGATGATGCATCATGAGCTTTGATGCACTTTAGTTGCTTGTTTTCAGGGCAAAGGAAGCAAGGAAGAACCACGTTAGTATTCACGTTAACCTAGTTAACGTGAACACTAATGTGGAATGGTAAAGCTTGCAACGTTAATGAGAAAAGTGATCACCAATAACGCCTACGAAGCCATCCAAAGCTCACGTTACTTGCCACGTTAACTAAGTTAACATGGTAGTTAACGTAGAAGAAAAAGGAACTCCAACGTTAAGAGAAAACGTGAACACCACTATCGTTGGAGAACTTGGCAATGATCCACGTTAAGAGTCACGTTAACTTAGTTAACGTGAACTCTAACGTGGAAGAGGAAAACAAAAGCCAACGTTAGTGACACTCACTTTTGTCACTAACGTTGGACCAACTAGCATTGCCTACGTTAACTTTCACGTTAAGACTATTAACGTGAAAGTTAACGTGGAGTTGAGATCAAAGAGCCAACGTTAGTGACACTCACTTTTGTCACTAACGTTGGAAGATGGCATCACTACTACGTTAAGAGCCACGTTAACTTAGTTAACGTGAGTTCCAACGTAGAGAATGTGGCATTTGGAGTGTTAGTGACAAATGTGAGTGTCACTAACGCTCTTGAAGGTAGATCACACCTACGTTAAGAGTCACGTTAGCTATACGTGGACTCTAACGTAGGAACAAAGGGGCACTAAGCAACGTTAATGGGAAAAGTGATTCCCATTAACGTTCGCGAAGGGGTACAAGCCAACGTTATTGGGAAAAGTGAGTCCCAATAACGTTGGCCAAAATTTGAGAAAGCAATGTTAGTGGTCACGTTAAGACCACTAACGTTGGATTTAACGTGGATATATGAAGGTGGAACGTTAGTGGAAAAAGTGAATGCCACTAACGTTATCGAACCCACAATGGCAATCAACGTTAAATCTTACTAAATACCCAAAGCCTAATTCATATTTCTCTGCAAGTTGGGCCCACTAAAGATGAGAACTGCTTCAACTCAAGATCCAAAGCCCACATCCAAGATTTGAAGAACTCACTAGAAGATCAAGAGGAGTAGTATATATAGGAGTAATTTTGAACTATAGAGAAGCTTGGCACTTTTGGGAACTACTCTCTATAGATTTACTTTTCTGCACTTTTAGCATGGATTCTTCTTTTCTGCCATTTTTCATTTCTAGAGCTATGAACAACTAAACCCATATCATTGGGTTAGGGAGCTCTGTTGTAATTTGGTGGATCAATTATAGTTTTCATTCTTCTTCTTCTTTCTTTTCTCTTGATCTTACTAGAAAGCTTTCGATCTTAATTCAATTGGTTAGTTGTCTTGGAAAAGAAACTCTCCATAATTGGATCTCCTTTGAGTCTTGGAAAAGGGATGAGGAGATCATGCTAGAAATGCTTTCTCATGTTGGACCAAATTGGGGTTTGGGCGGATATAGTGACATGTAATCCTCCCAACACTTTGATTTGGAAATACATGTTGTATAATCAGTGACCACACTTCATCTCTTCCCATGAGCAATTAAATCAAGGAATTGGGCAATTGTTCAAGCTTAGAGAGATTGGATTGCCAAGGAATTGGGATCCAATCACTTAAGATTGCCAAGGAGATCAATGAATGCATTGATTGAGGAAGAGATGAGAATGAACTTGATCCGGAGAATGCAACATCTCCTAAACCCAATGATTTCCCTATTTCTGATCTTACCCATTCTCTTTACTTTCTGCCATTTAATTTCATGCTCATTACCCCAAATCCCCATTTAAGATTCTGCACTTTAATTTCTATTATTTACTTTCCAGTCATATAAATTTCTGCATCTCAATCTAAATTCTGTTTTGCTCAACTAGCACATTCTTCTAACTAAAGTTGCTTGACCAATCAATTCTTGTGGGATTCGACCTCACTCTATTGTGAGTTTTACTTGATGACAATTTGGTATACTTGCGGAAGGGAAATTTGTTGAGAGGCAAGTTTTCATGCATCACTAATCATATAATAAATCAAGCTATAGCTTGGAAGGCCTAACTACAGCTACTAAATCATTATACTCACTTCACCTAATTATATAATCTTTCTAAACATTATTAAAGATATATGTCTATATTTATTATAAATTCGTATTGTAGACCCTTCTATATGATGTTAACTTCTATCATATCTTCACAAGAAAGAATAACATTATAGCCTGCAGATTTTTTCAAATAACATGTTCTAAAATATTTTTATTTTTGTTTACTCAATTTAAAATTGTTTATGCCTCTTTTTAAAATTAACAGAGATGATTATCTTTAATTTAGTTTTTTTCCACTATTTTTTGTTTAAAAATGTGCCAGTTCCTCCTTGCCCAACTTCTAATTCCATGTGAAAAATAAATATTATTGTTGCTGCCTTTATGTGGTTTCTAGTTTATTTATTTTTGTTATTGTTTTTGCTCTTTTGTAAAGCAGTGGTGAAGATTGAGGTAAAATAAGGCCAGAGGATAATATATAGTAACCAATGTATTTTGCTTTCTTTTGTTATTTAATAGTTTTTTGTTTAATGGTTACTAATCAAATTTTAACTTGGTGAATTGTCTTCCACATACATGCATGAATCAATGCTATTCATGCTTTTGTAAATAAAATCATACTTGAAAAATAGAGTACAATCTTTATATCAGGTCTCAAAATATTTTGTTTATTTAGATATTTTTTATTTTGCCTTTGATTTAGCTCGTTAGCTTTCTACACTATGTTATGAAAATATGCTATTGACTGTTAAAAACTACTCCTGGTAGTTTTTTAATTTGGGAGGTTTTTTCTTTTATTATTTTTTATGTGCAGAGTTAAATTGAATAAAAAACAAAAGATTATCACTAAATTTATAGAGAATACATGACATAGTCACAAGTATTATCAAAGTTGCAGTGGCATCCATTTACACTATTAACCAATTATCTAAGGTATGCATTTTTTTAATATAAAGGCCAAGTTTATATCAACAAATTACCTCTCTTCATACTACAGGAGGCACCACCTTTGCAGAACCGAGATTACGCTTGGTAAGTTGCTTATAGAACCCTCTTTTTTATTTTATGCATTGTTTAAGTTATTTGGTTAAAGTAAAAATGCATGAGAAGAGAACATGCCTGTAATTTCTATGTTTAAACATATATCAATGTCTAAGTTGTGTGGATTGTGAACTCTGGGTGTGTGTGTGTGTGTGCTTACTAATAATGTAAGCCTAAAAGTGTGTTGTGAAGCATTTCAATAACGTGAACTTGTCTTGTATTACTTTTGAATTTGTGATGCTATCATAATTAAATGATTTTCTGTTGTGTATTATTGATGGATACATTATGGATTATGGATTAGTGCTTTCCAATTCTTCTTGTTACTACTCCGCTTGTTCCCTTTCTGATTTGGTGTATAAGGGTCTTTGAATAATATTTTATTTTTCTATAAATTTTGTTTTCACTTTTTTCTAGTTTTTTAATTAGTCTATTCGTTGTTAATAGATTGTAATAATGTTGAGAAACTCATAGCATGAACCACTCAAAAGTTTAGGAAGAAAGGTGATTATTATCAAAATTTGCTTTAAGTATATACATGGATAGTGTTAATGTTTCTGAACCTATTCTGCAGCTAGCAAGACAACCATGGAGTTCTCAAAGGGAGGATGATTCTGACAATTTTGATGACTCAGATGATTTTTAGACGAGTATGTGTAGGGTTATTTACGTTTCTTTGAATATTTTATATTATTAGTGAATTGCAATTTAAACAAATGTAAGTTTGAGTTTAATTATTTATCTTGTTTTGAGTCTTTATGTTAGAGGATTATTTATTATTTTGATAAGTTTGTAAACCCATTATCTAATATTTAGTATAAATTTTATTTTTATATTTAAAAGTTTATTAGTCTTGTTATCTAATATTTTGTATACATTTTATTTCTATATTTAAAAGTTTATTTGTGTTAATTGTCTACTATTTTTCAAATAAAAAAATAATTAAAAAAATATGACTATTAAAATCGATGCTAACGTCGTTTTTAAATTTAAAATAGACAAAAGAAAAAAAAATATAGACAACGAACTTGTCGGTATTTTAATAATTAAATCGACGGCTTCTTTGTCGATTTTATTGAGCAGGTAAAATTTTTAAACTTATATTATATACGAAAAGATTGTCGATTTTATTAGAATTTTGAAAAATTGACAAGCCTAAGAGCGACCACACCAGCCCTCGATTTTGCTATCGATTTTTAATATTATCGACAGCTTAGCTGTCGATTTGGCCGTCGATTTTAACAATATTTCTTATAGTGGTAGTAGATTGACCATATTCAATCATTCATGTTGTGTATACAATTACATAGTATTAGGAGATTATATTCAAACCATAAATAAATCAAATCAATATATAGGCTATAAAATAAACACGATTCGATAAGGTGAATATATTTTTATTAGGCCATTAGCAAAAAATATAATATTCTAAAGACAACCAATGCATTCAAGCACAAGTGTTAAAAAGGTAGAAATAGGATTACTACCAATAATGCAGATAATATATATCACAATGTTAAATACAAACATATATATTGATAAATTTCATAACATTAGTCTATCATAAGTAATTGTTAAATTTAACTCAAGACATTACAGATATTGATGATACACTTAGTCAAAAAGATTTTTATGTTGTTTGCCAAACTTTTTGAAGAGTGTGTAATATTTATCATTGGTTTATTATTTTGATTTTTAAGTTCAAATCATTATAGCACAAGGTCCAATACAGATGAAAGCATACGAAATAGACTTTGGTTGTTCAGAACTTGAAGGTTCGTGGAGTTTAGGGTTATCATAAGGTTTATTTAAAAGGTTTTATTTAATTAGATTAGTCATTGATTTTGTTAATATTGTTTAAATCGGACTGAATTATATAACTGATCCCTAAAAAGCCTCAAATCATGCAGGTAAAAAGACATTCCAAAGGGCTAATAGACACGTTAATTCTGGTGAACAAACAAATACGGGTATATGTACATGGCAATTTATTTTCTTAAATGGACATTTGATCGAGGATTAAAAAGCAGATAACATAATGATATCTAACCTGTGTTTTTTGGATTTTACAGAGTATATGCACATGGGATATGCAATGTATAAATGTGAACATTGTACTGCTCTCTTTTGGTGCAATGAGAAGTTAAATAAGAATTACAACACAGCGGATCCTAAGTTCACTTTATGTTGTAAAGGAGGGAAGGTGTAACTTCCACACCTACCAGAAGCCCCTAAAGTGTTGTATGAGCTGTTGTTCAAAATAACATTAGATCATACAACAACATGTTCCAGTTCACATCGATGGGTGCAAAAATAAATCGTGGTTTAAATACTTCCAGAGGTCCACCTGCATTTACCCTTTTTGGGAAGAACTATCATTTAATGAGAAGTCTCATACCGCCAAAAGGAAATGTGACAAAATTTGCCCAAATGTATGTTTTTGATACACAGAATGAGATCAATAATCACTTGGTTGCTATCCAGTAAGTAGTAGGTGTATGCTTTTATGTTGTACCATAAAAACCTTTCAGAATATAGAACAAATTTTGTTAAGAGTATATTGCTATATTTAAATTATCACATATGCTGCTTTCATTGCTTTGTAGGGGTGAACATAAAAAATAAATACATGAAGATATTGTTAGAGACTTAAAGAAAATACTGGATGAGAACAATGTATTGGTGAAGGCATTTTTCATGGTTAGAGATTCGGTCAACAAAAATTAAAATACCACACTTAAACTCAGAATTAATGGGCAAAAGAGGAAAAGATCGTAGAAGATACAACTTGCCTTCAATGGATAAGGTTGGCACATTAGTTGTGGATGACTTTGATATAGATAAGACTGATAGGGATATTGTGGTCAAGACTTAAGGTGAAAGATTACAAAAGATCAACCATCTCAACCCAACTTACTTAGGATTACAATATCCTTTGATATTTCTTTTTGGAGAGGATAGATATAAAAAAGATATACCTCTCAATAAACGTAATCGAAATGGAGGGAAATGGCGCCAAGAGGTGTCAATGAGAGAATTCTTTGCATTTAGGATACAAGAAAGGTTAGCTGATGGTTCCCCATTGTTATTTTCAAGGCGACACTTCTAGCAATTTTTGGTTTAAGGGTATTCGATAATTTGAATCGTCTCGGTTAAACTATATAAGGATTGACCAAAGGAATAAAGGAAGCAGTTTTGAGTAGGGAAACAACACTGTCATTGCACAGCAAACATTCTGTATTGCCTTTATCATTTACAAAAAGGCCAAGGTACATGATTGAAAACTATCAGGATGCAATGACAATTTGTAAGGTGGTGGGTTGTCCAAACCTCTTTATTACATTCACATGCAATCCTAAATGGCCTTAGGTGGAAGACTTCCTTAAGAATAGAGAATTAAATGCAGAAGATAGCCCTGATATAGTTTGCAGAGCATTCAAGGATAAACTGGATATATTGATAAAAGACATCTGAACAAACAAAATTGTTGGCAAAGTTTGTATAGGTATTGTTGATATCCAAAAGTACAAGGTATTTAATTATACAAGTTATGAAACAAATAATTACATGTTTCATTTATAACACCCCGATTCACCACAGAGTTATTCTCAGAAATTCTGTGATGAAAATTTCAATAAATATTTGAGAATCATCTCATCATAAAATAATAAGGCAGATTTATACTTGATAAGTGAAAAGAATAGATATACCGTGAGAGATAAAAGCGTGTCCTAAGCTAAAAACCGTATCGATAACGATGAAATTGACCGTCGAGTTAAATTCATCTATTGAATCTTTGCTACTAGCTATTCTTAATTTTAGCTTAGTAGAATATTCTAAATTTTATTCAGAGTCGAGATACTCTCTGCGTTCAATATCTCAGTTGCCGGTTGTTTAAACTGATACGGTTTGAAAATGGTAATCTTACGATTTGGTTATTGAACAGTTTCCTTTCCTTTATCTGGCAATTTAGACAAACCTTAAAGGAAGATATCTTTAATCTAAATCCATGAAGACACTAGAAATATTATCTAGAAGAAAAATAAAGAACCAAAATACATACCTTAATTAAAATCTAACCGAACTTAAACCGAACCGATTTTTCTTAACCGAACCACTCTCTAGATTAAGCCATATAATCACAATTAAACCACACTCTCTCTCTTCTCTTCTTGCTGGCTGAACCTCCTCCATATATTAGCCAAGGGTGCTGAATCATTAGTGAACAATTAATGAAGGAAGCATGTAATCAAACATGTGTTCACTTCCTTACATTGGTGTCACCAAACCATCCCTTAATCCACTACCCATTGCCCTTTAAATGGCCTTGTTAGAGTTTAGTTTTTGAGCCTTAACAAGAGAGAAAAGAAAGAGAGAAATGAACTGAGAAAAGAAAAGGGAATGAGTGTGGGTGAGTTCCTTCCATCCTTCTTGTGATCATCAATAAATAACGTAAGTGAGAGAGGAAGCTAACTGAAGCTTGAAGGGGGAGGAACCAGAAGCCTCACCATTTTCACCAAGCTCTTTTATTTAAAATTTAGCAATGAAATTCACACTAACCATCCTCCAAGAACTCCTTTCAAGCTGGCCAATGTTAATTGATGAAGTAAAGCTAGAACCGATTACTTGAGCAAGGGTGAACTCCATCGAGGTAGGGGTTAGGCTAGTGTAATTCTATGTTTGTGTTTATGTGAATGATGATTATTGATGATGTTATGAGTGATTGCTGCTAGTTATGATGTTAAATTATGCATGATAAAGATAAGAAGATGATTAAGAAGTGATGAGAAGCTTAGAAAATCGAAAAGGTTAGTTGGAACTTAAACCAAATTCTGCCAATATGGTTATTGAAATTAGGCAGCAACTTGCGCAAAATTCTAGACAAAATATAGCCACTCAAAAATCGTGTAATAATTCTCTGGTAATCCTTGATGAGGTTAGATCATCCTCTCAAAATTTCAGAATTTTCTTATGAGTATGTTGGAAGATAAAAATGTTTGAAAGTATATGGTTTCTATTGAAAAATCTGTTTTTGAATTAATCCAGTAGCAACTTCCAACCTACACAACTTTTGATTCTAATGGGTTTTGGGTTGAAACCAAAAAGAGTTGAAATATTGGCATGTGAAAAATATTGTGTCCAAATTTTAGGGTAATCCCATTTTTAAAGAATTAAATACGCAATTTAAAAAATGGAAGGTTCACTGTTTTATTGACATGAAATTCTGAAACTCGTTGATAATTCCACTGATTTGTTTGAGTTACAGATATTGATACTAAACTCCAAATTGAGTGCAATCAGCTTTGATAGAACTCTAATGATGTATATTTTGTTTCCTCAAAATTTCAGGATTTTAGAGGCTATGGATTAAAAGTTATAGGCTTTAACATTTTAATGCTCACTGATGGCTAAATAGGATTTACAAACTTAGAGCAGTGATTTCCTAAATAGATATCTCCTGATATAGAAAAGCTTTTGTGATGAAACTAAAACCAAATGAAACCCTATGGTGTCTATCTCATTTAGTTTAAATTTCAGAGCCATAGCTATTCTAGAATTAGTTGTGCACTTTGGAAGTTAACCGATTCCCTGGTTAACCAAATAGAAACCTCTCAAATTAGAATGGGCATAACTTTTGTTCTGAAAATGAGAATGCTCTAAAACTTGAACCAAATGAAGCTTGGGTTCAATAAAAATGAATGGACATAAAGTTTGTGTGAATCTGAATCCGTTTGCTATATTAATTATTAAATAGAAGACTGGTCGCCAAGGAGGCATTAGGCTAAACAAGTCAGGAAAATGAATAAGAACACAAGTTGTCCCTATGAATGTTTAAAGTTAAAAGGTGATGTGGAGGTATGCTTAGTAACATGGTGATGCAGAGGTATGCTTAGTAATATGGTGATGCGAAAGTATGCATATTTATAAGGTGATACGGATGCATGATGAAAAGAAAAAAAATGAGAAACCATGAATGGACATGAGAACTGTTTGTTTGAATGGGTCTTTGAGCCAAAGTGCTAATGCAGAAGTGCCAACCTGACTAATAGTCTGAGATTGCTAATGCGGGAATGTCCATCTAACTGATAGCATAATGTATGTTTAATGGTCCTTGTGCCAAATTGCTAATGCGGAAGTGCTCGCCTGATTGATAGTCTGATGTTGCTAATTCGAGAATGTTCGCCTAATTGATAGCCTGTCTCTTACTATGATGACAAGATATCCTAATTGAAATGGGTTCACCCATGATGATAATTGTGCCTAATTGACACGGTAAAGAAACCATATTTGGGGTTTGCCCCGAGTAACGTTAGGTTGCGGGTAGACAAACGACGCATGAGCTCATGGCCTGCACTAGTTACAAGCATGCATCATAAATTGTTTGCGCATTTGATTGTGATTGTTTACTGTTCATTCTTTCTACTATGTGCTATCTGCTTCTTGTTACTTTTCTATTCTCTATTTCTTGTTTGTATTTTTAAAATTATATGATTTAACTTTCTCCAAAGCTTAGAACAAGATAATAAAGTTAGGAATAATAGTCATAGAGAATAGCGTGAAAATGGCATTGATCCCAAAAAAAGATGCTAAGAAAGAGTTATGTCAAAGCCCACGATACAGAAGTAGCCGAGAGACTTAGTAAGCAAGTTATTACAATAGAGCCAAAACTCTAGGTTTCACGAGAGAGATGCGCTTTCACGATGTAACCTTAGTGGGAACCATATAGGTTCTCACCCCTTCCTTTTCCCTTCCCCACAGATGGAAGATCCAGACTTGATCGTCGCCATTGGAGTTATATTCAGAGAGTTACCAGAGGAGCACGTATTGTCGATCCCTACAAGAGATGCTCGAAACTAGTATTGAGCTGATGGTTGCAGACTTGTGCCTCGATGGTAGAAAGAATATACAATAGATGGTATTGTTCCTTAGACTTTGCTTTCCCTCAGTTCTGTAGCATTTTTTAGGGATAGGACTTGATATTTTCTTTTCTTTTTGTTAGTCCGGGTACTAGTTTAGGGGTTTTCTATATGAACCAGGTATTTTGGAAAGTTATCAGTTGTATATAAGTCTATATGTATATATATAGCTAAGCGTATCAAATTTGTATGAACTAACTTAAGACGTATATATGTATGAAAGTTTCTGTAATCTTGTTGCCATTGATTTTACTATTAGTTTGATATTTATTTTATATTGTATATCTCTGATAATGTTATTGCTAATTGCTAACGGGTTTGTTAAGAAACGCATGTCATAAAAATAATCTAACATACGCAATTCTGTTAGTACGAAAGGCTCATATGTAGTAAATATTATCGAGTCTAGAGTTTCATATGGCTACTGGGAAGTAACACCTGACGACTGGCAGTGATCCGAACCTGCCAGAAATCGGGTCGTTACATCATTGTTCCAGCCCTGAGATGTAATTGTGTGTATTTGATGGATAAATTATTATTCACGCAATTGTATACACCATCGAGTTTCAAAAAATAGGACTACCACATGTACATATACAATTGTTCTTACATAGGGATGAGAAATATCCAACTGCTGAGGACATTACCAAAATCATATCAGCTGAGATATCGGAAAAAGGAGCTAGATCTTGAATACTATCAAGCTGTGGAGAAGCACATGATACACGGTCTATGTGGTATGGTTAGGAAAGATTCACCATGTATAGAGAATGATAAGTGCATACATTGCTTCACCAAGAGATTCATTGAGTGCTCAATTGTCGATGATGATGGTTATCCAGTCTATAGACGTAGGGAAGATGGATGGACTATGAACAAGTCTGGAGTTGATCTTGACAATCGATATGTGGTTGCACATAACAAGCTACTATTCATGAGATATGGGGATCACATAAATGTTAAGTGGTGTAACTAATCAAAATCAATTAAGTATTTGTTTAAGTATGTTGATATGATTGTGTAAAAGTTTTATTTTACAAGAGTGCCACAGAGAATGCTGACCTGGATTAACACGATGATGTCAACATGTATTATGATTGTATGTATATATCTCCCTGTGAGGCCGCCTCGAGGATCTTTAGTTATAACATACAATATAGAGATCCATCGATTATAAGACTAGGGTTTCACTTACCCAATGAACATAATGTGGTATTTAAAGACCATGAAAACCTTGATGATGTGCTGAGAGAAACACCTGTGAAAGAATCCATGTTCCTAGGATGGTTTCAAGCAAACAAGGATTATACAGAAGCAAGAACACTGACGTATGCAGAGCTCCCGACTAAGTTTGTATGGAAGGCGAAAGAAAGAGTGTGGTTGTCTCGAAAAACACATTTTATGATTGGAAGAATTTTCTATGTGCCTCTAGGATCTGGTGAAAGATATTACTTAAGGCTTCTCCTCAATTTCTTCAAAGGACCAACTTCTTTTGAGGATATCAGGACTATAGATGGTGTGGTGTATGCTACTTTCAAAGAGTGTTATGCATGTGGCTTTTTAGAAGATGACAAGGAATATATTGAGATAATAGAGGAAGCCAACCATTAGGGTTTAGGAACATATTTGAGAAAACTATTTACAACACTTTTGTTTTCAAATTCGATGGATACACTAGAACATATTTGGCAAGAGACATGGACTCTATTATGTGATGATATACTTCATAGGCAGCGAGGACTTTTAGTCAATTATATTCAAGTAATATTAAAATTTATTTTACTTCACCTATGCATATTATACTCACTATGAGATAATTTTTTTAATATGTGAATATTTTGGTTAGCTTGACGAAAATGTTAACTAAAGTTGTATGTGTAGTATTTTCTGCATGAGACAAGTCATTTCGTTACACTATCATTATTAGAAAAATTTATATAGTTTTAATGCATCAACGAATTTTTTTTTTAAATATTACAATTGTCAGTATTGCCACTATATTAGTTAATTCAAATATTTCAATTAAAATGGTGCTTCATATTATTAGATATACAGCTAGGCATGATTTAAGATTTAACTTTTTCAAAAAACTCACATTTTTGACAAATATATGTAGATTTTATGTCTTCTCTTAAGTGATTAAAACATATACCATAATACATCATAATATACTAAAACACATGAATTTATGTCAATATCCTATGTAGGCAGTGGCAGAACTAGAATTTTAATATTAGGGATGGCAAGTTCTTAAAATTCATGCTAAATCTATAATTTTTTATTTTTTTATAATAAACTTATTCTAAAAGCACTTTCTAAAATTATAATAATAACTGTAGATACCGTATTATATTTTTAATGCATTGAAGAGATAAAAAATATACATTTTCACTAACTTTTAATAAAATATATTATTTAGAATTCTAACTTAAAAAGATTATTGTGTACATAAAATGAAGAGAAGTACTTAATCTTATTTTAAAAGTTAACAAAAATAAAATAATATTATATAATTATTGTGTACATAAATTAGTATAATTTATATAATTATTATATAAATTTATAGAAAAAATATGTTTTACAAAATTAAAAAACCTAAAAATAAATAATTAATAATTTAATATATTTATATAATTAAAAAAAATCTACGGGGGATCGTGTCCCACACTGGCCCCCTTGGTTCCGCCACTATATGTAGGGAAAGTGTTTGATTTTAGTATAACAACTGTGATGAGAATTGTTCATTGCTCCCACTTAGTTAACCCTCAACGAATGAAGGAAAGTCAAGTGGACTAATTAATTTGATTCCTCAAGTCCTAGTCAACTTCTAAGGAAAGACTAACTTTAGTAGAATCCAAATCAATCAGTAACTTTCAATTATCAATCAACAAAGGAGTTTGATAACTCAAGTGTCACTAATTACTCAACCAAGCCAAGAACATAGAATCCTACTCTAACATCCTTCTGAGCATTTTGTCAAGTACTTGGAGGGCATCACATTAAAACATAGAAAATTAATAAGGGAATATTAAATCTAAAACCAATAATTGCAAAATCAATGATAACAAATAATAGAAAGAGCAATAAACATGAAATACTTCAAATTGCATAAAAAGGAAAATCAATCTAACATGAAGAGTTCATAAACTAAATTGTAGAATAAATAGACCAACAAGAGAAGATAAATAAACGAAACTACTAGAATAAATAGGAGTAGAAGAAAACTAAATTAAAGCATGATAGAAATCTGAATTTAAGAAAAGCTAATCCTAAAATCCTAAAATGTAAGAGAGAGGAGAGAGCCTCTTTCTCTAGAAACTACATCTAAAACCTAGAATTATGAATAATGGGAATTGTCTCCTGATTCCTCCACTCTATAGCCTCTAATATGTGTTTTCTGGGCTGAAAACTGGGTCAAAAACAACCCAGAAATCGCCCCCAGCAATTTCTGATACGTCCAGCACGTGGCTCTGTCACGCGTACACATCACCCAGCAGCCAGGCAACTATGGCAAATTATATATCGTTGCGAAGCCCCGAATATTAGCTTTTCGACGCAATTCGAACCGCCTCATTTGGACCTCTGTAACTCAAGTTATGATTGATTGAGTGCGAAGAGGTCAAGGCTAACAACTTTGCAGTTCCTTCAGCTTCTTATATTCCTTCCACTTTTGCATGGTTCCTTTCCATCCTCTAAGCCATTCCTACCCTATAAAACCTGAAAACACTTAACACACATATCAAGGCATCAAATGATAATAAGAGAGGATTAAAATGAGCTAAACTAAGAGCAAAGAAACATGTTTACAATCATAGCACAAAATCAGGAAGGAAAATGTAAAACACGCGATTTATATGAATAAGTGTGAGATTAGTGGATAAAATTCACTCAATTCAGCACAAGATGTACCACGAAATAGTGTTGCATCAACCATTCATAGTATTATAAGCCAAATATGGTATAAAAGAAAGTAGATACATTTAACCTTGCAGTCAACCTCAACTTAACTAACCCTCCTTACAAATTAGGCAATTTGGTGGATGAGTAGAAGCACTTACAGAGGTTATTTTAGAACAACTTTTTTAACAGATATGCATTTATCATGTCTTCAACTGAAATCAAAGTATTTAACCATGATAACACATATGGTTGACGGGATGAAAGAGGATAAGCTGCAGCCAACATTGCACCAGAGGGAATAATAGGCACATTCATAGCATGTCCAGGATTTGCTTGTTTGATAAGTTACCAAATTCAGTACTGTAATAGTAATTACGCAGTGCTGTTTAACAAACAAATATCTTAGTTGGAGGGCTCACGCAAATTATATAGAAGTAACACATAAAAGTCATACAATGATCCTTTGGAATTTTTGACATAGCAATTTTATTTACCCAGTTATTAATTATGTTTTGAGATATTACAAGATTATATTGGTATAACTTCATAAGGTGAAACTGGTTAATAATTTTACTTACCCAGTAGTTTCGGAAGAATAGCTCCCACTAGCAGAACCATATCAACTTTAATCATAAGAGCTTTTGCCCGTAATGCCACACAAATTCCAAATTCCTAAACATAATGAATATATATATTTGCTTTAATAAGCCAAAACATGATAAAAAAAAATGTTAACCGTTCAGAACATAAGCTAATTCATTGTCCAGCATATCTTTATATACTTGATTCCACTTTTCTCGATATATTATCTAAATTCATTAATTTGGCTAAAAGAGGAAAAAATCATACCAAATGTATAAAGGTGAATACATTACTTCATTATTTGATTCACATATTCTGACTCATTTTTATTCATATGATTTATAAAACTTATTTTACCCAACATATATAAACATTAGTTATGAGCATTTCAGCTCATTAACCCTAAAGAAAGGGTGTGGGGCGCAGCTATGGAGAAGAGAGGAAGAAGAGAGAAAATCCTAACTCCATTAAACTTCAAATAACCACAACTTTTGATCTGAAACTTCGATCAACGAGCTGTTTACAGCCACGCGTTGCTCTTCTCATCCTCTACAATTCTATCTAAGTTTTGTGGTGAGCAATCTACTGTCCTCTGCCTAGTTTGTATTTTCCCCCTCAAATTCAAGTTTGGTTATGGGTGTTGAGTAATTTTATGATTTTGGTTATTTAGGAGTGCTCTAGTATGAGTCATGGGTGATATTCATCATAAACTTCAGTGGGTTAAGGTAAGAAACTCTCCAATTCTTGTGAATTATCATTTTCATGAACCCTAGGTTAATGTATATATGTGAAATTAGTTATGTTAGTGTATTTGGTGATTTTGGTGTGTAATGGGAAGTTTCAATTTGCTTATGGAACTTTAGTGTGGAGGTTTAAGCTTGTGGGTCTTGGAGAAGAGAATTCATGTTGGGTATGAACCACCGTCATTAAGGTACAGTTTAAGTTTCATTTAAGTACTGTATGGTGTAATGAGAACTCCTTGGCTAGATACCCATAGGATTAAGTTTGGATTGTGTAAATAGTTGGTGCTAATAGGTATAGTGGATACGTAATGTGAATTAATGATTGAGTTGAGAATTGTGTGAATTTGTATGTTTCGTGTGTTGAGAATTTGACGACTTAGATGATGAATATTAGTTTGTGGAATATGCATTTAAAATTGTGAATTTGGGCCGGAGGCCGAAAAGAGGTATGGAAGGTAAGTGATGTGTGTATTGTCATATGAGATTGAATGGATATTGAATATTGAGTGTGCGAATAAATGGGAGGAATGTGGAATAATAAGAAATTAGAAATTTAGGAGTGGAAGGTGACAAAATTAAATTGAATTGCATAGATGAGGTAGGTTTGGTTTGCTTGAGTGTGATTGTGTGAATGTGGTTGGGTTGTGGTCATTTGGATGGGTGGAAATGAATTTGGCTTGTGAATATTGGAAAAATTAGTGATTTCTGTTTTTGGGTAAAAATTTAGTTTTGACTAACTTCGGCGGTCCATAATTCGGTCCTCGAAGTTAGGAATTCTTAAAAATTAGATTTTTATGAAAGTTTATTCAACGATCTTTTCAACGGTTCAAAAATGGTTGAAAAAGGAATTTTGTAGAAGAATTTATGTGTGGCGGAAATTTGAGGTTTAAAAATGAAATTCTGCAGCTATTTTAGACTTAGTAAAATTTTTAAGAAAACGTTCTTCGACGTGCACGCATGGCTGACACGCACGCGTCACTTATGATTTTTACTCTCCCACGTGTGCACTTGGGTGACGCGTACGCGTTGCTGTATTGATACAAGTGCCTAGTAGAAATCCAGAGATTTGCGCTGGTACTGTGCTGGTTTTGTGTGAGGAGCACAAAACGCACCCACGCATACGCGTGACTGACGCGCACATGTCGCGCTACCTTTTTGCTTCCCATGCATGCGCATGGACGACGCTCACACGTCACGTCCTTTTTCCGCCTTCCACGTGTGCGCGTGGGCGACGCACACGCGTGACCTCGTTTTCAGCAAAAGTTAATTTTTGAGTTTTTAAAGCCGAATTTCAGACTTCTAAGCCTCCATTTTTTCATCCTCTAGGTCCTAAATTTTTATACTATACCTAGTAATGAAAAGAAGCTAGGACATGTGGTGACTTGTGGATGAAGTAAAATGAGAATCAATGATGAATGATGAGTAATGATGATTGTATGAGTTGCTGAGGATGATGGTGAAAGTGTTGTGTATAGTATGGGCCAGATGGCTATGATAAGAATTTAATTATGGCTTAGTATGTATATGTATATGATTAATGATTAAATGTTGTAAATGAATAATGATGAAAAATATTGAATGAGATAGAGGTGCCAAGTAAGAGCTGGTGGAAATGACCACTCTCCGGGTATATGACTAAGGAGTGTAAAGATGTGGAGAATGTATGGAAAATAAATTAATGAATTAATGATTATGAAGGAATTAGAAAAATGATGAAAATGAACTTGAATTTGATTGTGATATGCCTCCGGGTAAGACACAGTGGTGTCATCCACTTTCTCCGGGTAAGAGGCAAGGACACCGGGTAAGATGCAGTAGTGTTATCCACTTGCACCTGGTATGACTTGTGAATGAATTGATGTATGAAATGAATTGTAATGATAATGAAAATGTGTTTCTGAATGTGACCTTGGACAAGATGAAGTGGTATTATCCACTTGCTCCGGGAAAGGGTCAATAAGCCGGGTGATGAGCGGATATTTTATACGCTTTTGGGGGTAATTTCATGTAAATTTTAGTATGTTTTAATTAGTTTTTAATAGAATTTTATTAGTTTTTAAGCAAAAATCATATTTCTGGACTTTACTATGAGTTTGTGTATTTTTCTGTGATTTCAGGTATTTTCTGGCTGAAATTGAGGGAGCTGAGCAAAAATCTGAGTTAGGCTGAAAAAGGACTGCTGATGCTGTTGGATCCTGACCTCCCTGTACTCGGAATGGATTTTTTGAAGCTACCGGAGTCCAATTGGCGCGCTCTCAATTGGGTTGGAAAGTAGACATCTGGGGCTTTCCCGAAATATATAATAGTCCATACTTTGCGCAAAGATAGACGATGTAAACTGGCGTTCAACGCCAGTTCCATGTTGTAGTCTGGCGTCCAGCGCCAGAAACAGGTTACAAGTTGGAGTTCAACGCCCAAAACACGTTACAACCTGGCGTTCAACTCCAGAAACAGCCCAAGCACGTGAGAGGCTTAAGTCTCAGCCCCAGCACACACCAAGTGGGCCCCAGAAGTGGATTTCTGCACCAATTATCTTATTTTACTCATTTTCTGTAAACCTAGGTTACTAATTTACTATTTAAACAACTTTTAGAGACTTATTTTGCACCGGATGACATTTTCAGATCTGAACTACATACTCTTTGATGGCATGAGTCTCTAAACTCCATTGTTGGGGGTGAGGAGCTCTGCAGCGTCTCGATGAATTAATGCAATTACTTATATTTTTCCATTCACATATGCGTGTTCCTATCTAAGATGTTCATTCGCGCTTAATTATGGAGAAGGTGATGATCCGTGACACTCATCACCTTCCTCAACCCATGAACGTGTGTCTGACAACCACCTCCGTTCTACATCAGATTGAATGAATATCTCTTAGATTCCTTAATCAGAATCTTCATGGTATAAGCCGGAGTGATGGCGACATTCATGAGAATCCGGAAAGTCTAACCTTGTCTGTGGTATTCCGAGTAGGATTCCAGGATTGAATGACTGTGACGAGCTTCAAACTCCTGAAGGCTGGGCGTTAGTGACAGACACAAAAGAATCATTGGATTCTATTCCAACCTGATTGAAAACCGACAGATGATTAGCCGTGCTGTGACAGAGCATCTGGACCATTTTCACTGAGAGGATGGGAAGTAGCCATTGACAACGGTGACACCCTACATAGAGCTTGCCATGGAAGGAACTTTGCAATTATGTTATTGAGTTGAATATTATATTGCAGGGATTCAGAGGACAAAGCATCTCCAAAACCCCAACATATTCTCCATTACTGCATTACAAGTAATTAATTCACACTTTTTTATTTTTCTAATAATTCAAACTGATAATTTTAATTGAAATCCTGACTAAGAATAATAAAATAAACATAGTTTGCTTCAAACCAATAATCTCCGTGGGATCGACCCTTACTCACGTAAAGTATTACTTGGACGACCTAGTGCACTTGCTGGTTAGTTGTGCGGATTGCAAAAGTGTGATTGCAATTTCGTGCACCATCGGGTAAGATACAGTGGTGTTATCCACTTACTCCGGAAGAATTCGAGGCTTCGGGTAAGATGCAAGGGCTGTGTTCTGTCGCCGCTTGCTCCGGGTCGAGAACTATAACACCGCCTGGGTAAGAGGCAGTGGTGAGGTTGTCCCCTGCTTCAGGTACGCGGGTAAGATGCAAGAATTGTAGCGTTGTCCCACTAGCTCCGTGTTTGGTGTTCCGTCCATGGTTAGCTACCAAAACTTCTCGGGTTGGCTTTATAACCGACAGATGAGACTCATCGGCCATAGGGTATGCATACATCATTTGCATATGTTTGACTTGCTTGGGTTTTCCTATTTGTTTTGGATTGTTAAATTGTACAAACATGATATGTTACCTGATTATGTGCTACTTGTTCTACTTGTACCTTATTGTGTGTTACTTGTTTGTATTGCTTGTGTTTGTACAACTGAGAGGTCCCTCATGCTGGTGTCGGTGGACACTGAGGGTTGTTCTTGTTGAGATGGAGTAATGATATGATTAATTTAAAATGATGATTTTGAATATGATAATTTGAGCTGCCTGGGTAGACGCAGTGAAGTGATTTCACTTGCTCCAGGTGAGAATAAGAAGTATTGATATAGAATTGTTGAGACAGAATAGTTGGGGATGGTTTTGTTTATAATTCTGATTGTGAATTGTTGGATAGTGAAAGTTGGGAAGCATGAGGTAGATGAATTAGATTTTGCATTCCCTTATGACAGCTGCCTATTTATGGATTAGCGAAATCATAGGATGAATATTTGGTGAAAGGAAGTTTAGGATGCTTAGTGAGTTTTTATTATAATGCATTGTATTTATTTGGAACTTCTACCACTCTGGGAACCCATAGGTCGGGGGTTCTCATTCCGTATATATCTCTTATTTTTCAGATGCAGGTCCAGGTGCTCAGCAGTGAGCGGTGATTTGTCTGAGAGATAGCGAAGACCTTTAAGATCTCTTATTTTCATTTTGCTTAGATTTTCTCCGCTTTTGTTTTTTAAAAACTCATGCTATGTATTTAATCCTTTGAAAAACTTGCCTATAGAGGCCCTTGTGCATCTTTTGGGAGAGATAGGAAACTTTTGTTGTCAAGTTGCTTTTACTCTGTATCCTAGTTGGCCTAAAATTCGCGGGTCGCGACTAGTGGCTACTTACATATACCATATACCTATATTATGTTTTGGATCTCATTCTTATCTTTATATCGCTATCGATAGACGCTTTATCTTTTGTTGATACGTGAGTGTTACGATTCGCGATTTTATTTTTACTCTTTTCAGCCTTCTCGATTAATACTCCTTTCAATTGTACTTATAATTATGTATTAAAAATCCACCTTGAGAGTCGTACCACCTTATTATCATTGACTTATGACTCGAGCATAAGGATTTGAATATTAGGGTGTTACATTATGGTATTAGAGCACTTCGTCCTCGTGAGCCTGAGAGATGGAACTGCTTATGCTTCAATGCATACTCTGAGTCTGTACCTGTGCTAGTTATAGTATATAATCGATACGTCTAGCATGAAGTCCATGAGTGTACCTTTGGTAATTTGAAGCACTTAACTTGAGATATTGAGTCTGATCACCTCAATATCGCTTGGCTAGTGTGGACACGACCCGAATGGTGTCTCATGGACATGAATGAAGTAATCGGGGAGGAATTCCCAAAAGCGAACTGGTGAGAGCACGCCAAGATAGGAATTTTGACAGTGGTATGAGTGATATGTGTTGGTTTTGGAATTGCTGAGTGACATACTTAGAGGCGAATAGTTGATGGAATAATTTGTTTAATTAGGTTCAAATTTATAGGATCTTGAGGATTTAGAGTATAGGAGGCTTGTGAAGAGGTTTTGCTATAGTTTGGATTCGAAGTGGAATGAAAGTTTGTGAAATTGAACACTTGTGTAGGAATTGTGAAATGACTAATTATCAGGAAACTTATGTTATAGGTCTTGAATGATTAGGATGTGAATTGGAATGACATTGGGTGGATGGTGAATTGTTAAGTGTTGAGGTAGGTAGAGTATGAATTGCGCTTGGACTTGGCTGAGTTTGATATTGGTTGACAGGTGCAGTAGTTTTGATAAATGGGATTCATCGGATGCTTAGTATGTAAGGCTATGACGTTACGCTTAAGGAGGAATAAGTGGAGTGAGAGATTTTGAGATTTGTTGATTGAGGACCTAGATAGCGTGTTCATGAAAATTAATGAACTTGAGGAAATTTTGAGTTAAACATAGAGATACGCTAGGGATCTAAGTTACCATTGGATTCTTAGCAGATGAAAATCAGAGTGACACAGCAGAAGCTTGCTGGAGCGTTAACATAGTATGGAAATAATAAGGAACAGTAGGGTATGATTAGAAATGCTTTATTCTTTAAGTACTTAAAAGATTAGTGAACTAATGCAGATAATGATTATAGAAAATTGGGATAAATTGTGGCAATGAGCTTTGATGGTTCCGAAATGGATGAGGAAATGATTGTTGATGCGTAATTGGATTTAGATGATGAGTGAGTGTAAGTCGTCGTGTTTGAGAGATGAGTACTATAATAATTGGTCATGGTGATCTTGGATTTAGAATAAGATTTATAATGATTGGTTTTGAAAGACGGATTTGAAAACCATTAAATTGAAATACTGATGTTGTACTGATATTGGTTTGAGGAGTCTTGAGGGAACGATAAGGAGAAAACAGACAGCGGCTGCTTCAAATGTTTCGAGCTGTCAGAGATATGGAAGTTATCACCCAAATAGACCGTGCCGTTGGGGTTATGTGTATGTTACAAGTGCGGGTTATCAGGGCATGTATCAAGAAATTTCCAACAAGGAGGGAGTTAGGATGTGTGTCGATTGCGACAGTAAGATTGAGGTAATTGCAATAATCAGGCTTAAAAGATAGTGCATGATTTTATAATACTACCTTTACAATAAAACTACGAATGTCGAGCTTATTATTAGACTTAGAACCAAACTAGATGGTCCGAGTAGGGGTTTGCTTTAAATAAAAATGCTTTGGGTTTTGAATACCTGATAAGTTTAGCAGATTAATACAAATGGATAAATGCCTGTGATGTAAACGATTTTCTATTGAGATTGATATGTTGTGTTCGTTATTTAATTGGTTGATTTCTGGATTTTTGGTGAAATGGATTGAATCTGTGACTTTTAGTTTTCTTTGATTTAAATAGATAAGGAATGGTCCTAAATGATGGATTTGAAAACGTTGATTTGAAATGTTGGTTTTGATTGAGTTGACGTTTAAAGGAGAGGACCCGTGACGGGTGGCAAACTCCAGTTTTAAGGGAGGTGCTGTCGGAATTTTTCCAATAATTTGAAAGAGTGTTGGTTATGGTTTTGAAAATAATTTTTGATTTGAGTAACTTTAACAAAAGAGATGTGATTTGAATGCTTTTATAAACTATTAAAGAAAATCGGATTCTTATGATTTTGTTAACTTGTTATCTCAAACTCATTTGATTTCTAGAAACGAAGGGATTTTTGATTAATTAGTCAAAGAATTTTAAACGGAAATTTATATATAACTCCAAGGGTTTGGGAATAAGAAAGTAAGTCCGGAGGTTATGCTTGGTGTTGAGCTGTGATTAATGGTAATTGGCTTGACAGAGAGAGAGGATAAGGATGGAGTATGATTAAAGCATGGTGACAATTTTTGGTTGATTATAGTGATGTGGGATGACGACTATGATTAATGATGATGGTGATATTATTGATGACATGATTTGAGATTTAATAAGATGTTAGTTGATGAGATGATGAAAGTAATGAATGAGGCCGTTGATCGGCGTTGGACGAATGATCGAGATCATTGGAGATAAAGGAATCAGAGCGCGGCAACAGAAGCGCGCAGAGTAAAAAGACCTTGGGACTACTATGCGTTGGATATAAAGGCAGACTACGCTTACGTACTCGTGGTGGCGGATGGAATTTTCGAAGGCGAAAATTTCTATTAGGGGGGTAGAATGTAAAACCCGGTCAAACCGTAATTAATTAAATAATAAATTAAATAGGAAAGAATATGGTTAGAAAATTTAACAATTGGAATTTGATAATTTAAATATGATATTTGGACTCAGTGAATTTTTCTGAGTCGGAAAACATAATTTTCGGAAAAAAAAGCGCATTGGAAATTTGACCGGTAGTACCGGCTACGATCTGTCTGGTACTGTAGCTGAGAAAATTAATTATAAGTGAACAAGGTTAAGAAATAAGAATTTATAATTTGGAAAGATATAAATATTTAAAATACGATTTAAAACTCTAATCTTAAAGGTTTTGGCCCAAAATTAGGCCAACGGATTAAACCATGTGAACCGGGCCAAAATGGGCCCAAGACCCAATATATATAAACATTAGTTATAAGCATTTCAGCTCATTAACCCTAAAGAAAGAGTGTGGGGCGCAGCTATGGAGAAGAGAGGAAGAGAAAAAAAATCCTAACTCCATCAAACTTCAAATCATCATAACTTTTGATCCGAAACTCCGATTGACAAGCTGTTTATGGCCACGCGTCGCTCCTTTTGTCCTCTACAATTCTATTGAAGTTTTGTGGTGAGTAATCCACTGACCTCTGCTCAGTTTTCATTTTCTCCCTCAAATTCGAGTTTGGTTATCGGTGTTGAGTAATTTTATGATTTTGGTTGTTTAGGAGTGCTCTAGTATGAGCCATGGGTGATATTCATCACAAACTTTAGTGGGTTAAGGTAAGAAATCCTCCAACCCTTGTGATTTATCATTTTCATGAACCCTAGATTAATGTATATATGTGAAATTGGTTATGTTAGTGTATTTGGTGATTTTGTGCACAATGGAAAGTTTTAATTTGCTTGTGAAATTTTGGTGTGGAGGGTTAAGTTTGTGGGCCTTGGAGAAGAGAATTCAAGTTGGGTGTGAACCGCCATCATTAAGGTACGGTTTAAGTTCCATTTAAGTACCATGTGGTGTGATGAGAATTCTTAGGCTAGATGCCCCTAGAATTAAGTTTGGATTGTGTAAATGGATGGTGCTAATAGGTATAGTTGATATGTAATGTAAATCAATTATTGGGTTGAGAATTGTGTGAATTTGTATGTTTGGTGGGTTGAGAATTTGACAAATTGGATGATGAATATTGGTTTGTGGAATATGTATTTAAAATTGTGAATTTGGGCCGGAGGCCGAAAAGAGGTAAGGAAGGTAAGTGATGTGTGTATTGTCATATGAGATTGAATGGATATTGAATATTGAGTGTGTGAATAAATGGAAGGAATGTGGAATAATAAGACATTAGGAATTTAGGAGTGGAAGGTGACAAAATTAAATTGAATTGCGTAGATGAGGTAGGTTTGGTTTTCTTGAGTGTGATTGTGTGAATGTGGTTGGGTTGTGGTCATTTGGATGGGTGGAAATGAATTTGGCTTGTGAACATTGGAAAAATTGGTGATTTTTGTTTTTGGGTAAAAACTGATTTTTGACCAACTTCGGCAGTCCATAATTCGGTCCTCGGAGTTAGGAATTCTTCAAAATTGAATTTTTATGAAAGTTTATTCAACGATCTTTCCAACGGTTCAGAAATGGTTGAAAAAAAAATTTTGTAGAAGAATTTATGTGTGGTGGAAGTTTGAGGTTTAAATTTTTTAAGAAAACGTACTCCGACGCACACGCATGGCCGACGCGCACGCGTCACTCACGATTTTTACTCTCCCACGCGTGCGCCTGGCCGACACGTACGCGTCGGTGTATTGATGCAAGTGCCCAGTAGAAAATCCAAAGAGTTGCGCTGGTACTGTGCTGGTTTTGTGCGAGGAGCACAAAACGCACCCACGCGTACGCGTGACTGACGTGAACGCGTCGCGCTACCTTTCTGCTTCCCATGTGTGTGCATGGACGACGCTCACGTGTCACTTTTTTTCGCCTTCCACGCGTGCGCGTGGATGACACGCACGCGTGACCCTGTTTTTAGCAAAAGTTGAATTTTGTGTTTTTAAAGCCGAATATCAGAGTTTTAAGCCTCCATTTTTTCATCCTCTAAGTCCTAAATTTTTATAGTATGCCTAGTAATGAAAAGAAGGTGGGACATGTGGTGACTTGGGGATGAAATAAAATGAGAATCAATGATGAATGATGAGTAATGATGATTGTATGAGTTGCTGAGGATGATGGTGAAAGTGCTGTGTATGGTATGGGTCGGATGACTGTGATAAGAATTGAATTATGGCTTAGTATGTATATGTATATGATTAATGGTTAAATGTGGTAAATGAATAATGATGGAAAATTTTGAATGAGATATTGGTGCCGTGTAAGAGGCGATGGAAATGACCACTCGCTCCAGGTATATGATTAAGGAGTGTAGAGATGTGGAGAATGTATCGAAAATGTATTAATGAGTTAATGATTATGAAGGAATTGGAATAATGATGAAAATGAACTTGAATTTGATTGTGATATGCCTCCGGGTAAGACGCAGTGGTGTCATCCACTTGCTCCGGGTAAGAGGCAATGACACCGGGTAAGATGCAGTGGTGTTAACCACTTGCTCCAGGTATGAATTTTGAATGAATTGATGTATGAAATGAATTGTAATGATAATGAAAATGTATTTCTGAATGTGACCCTGGGTAAGATGCAGTGGTATTATCCACTTGCTCGGGTAAGGGTCAATAAGCCAGGTAAAATGTAGTTGTGTTATCCACTTGCTCCGGAAGAGTTCGAGGCTTCGGGTAAGATGCAAGGGCTGTGTTCTGTCGCTACTTCCTCCAGGTCGAGAACTATAACACCACTGTGTAAGAGGCAGTGGTGAGGCTGTCCCCTACTCCGGGTATGCAGGTAAGATGCAAGGGTTGCGGCGTTGTCCCACTTGCTCTGTATTTGGTGTTCCGTCCACGGTTAGCTAGCAAGACTTCTCGGGTTGGCTTTATAACCGACAGATGAGATTCATCAGCCATAGGGCATACATACATCATTTGCATATGTTTGACTTGCTTGGGTTTGCCTATTTGTTTTGGATTGCTAAATTGTACAAACAGGCTATGTTACCTAATTATGTGCTACTTGTTCTTCTTGTACCTTATTGTGTGTTACTTGTTTGTATTGCTTGTGTTTGTACAACTGAGAGGTCCCTCATGCTGGTGTCGGTGGACACTGAGGGCTGTTCTTGTTGAGACGGAGTAATGATATGATTAATTTAAAGTGATGATTTTGAATATGATAATTTGAGCTCCCTGGGTAGACGCAGTGAAGTGATTTCACTTGCTCCACGTGAGGATATGAAGTATTGATATAGAATTGCTGAGACAGAATAGCTGGGGATGGTTTTGTTTATAATTCTGGTATTGACTTAAATTGGTTTACAATTAATTTAAGATTTTATAATGTAATCTTCACTTTATTTTTTTCCTTTTGTGATGACTTAATCCAACAATATGACTTAATCCAACAATCATATGTCCGCTGATGGAATAAAGAAACATTTGGCATGTCAGTTGCTTACACCGAATCATTCTATCAGTTTGAAATAACAAAAATTATTATAAAAGGAAGAGTAATAACCAAATTTTATGTTTGAATCATCAAATGATATACACTAGTTAATAATATTATATGAGAGTAGCAACTGGTTCTTCAGTCGACAAATGATGCGATGTGTTCGACAAGTGTGTATTGCCTTTTTAGTGACATGTGGAAGACACCAAAAAACCTATAATCCTGTGCATTGGACCTGAAATGAATATAATAAAATAATAGTTATAGCGCGATAATCATGCATTTGATGTCTTTGAAATTCAAACCTCACAATAAAATGGGCATGCATCTAATGTTCACACCTTCATCTTTTGATACATCACTTTTTTTTAGATTGAACTAATGTCAAACCATAGCTGATTGTAGTAGTTTTTCCTTAACTAAACTAAGAAAGTAAGAATGGCTGAATCATTTGATATGTTGATGGATGTCAGTGCGAAAAAGCTTGAATAGAACTTCATGGTCTATGTTGTATGTTTGTCAGAAGCTCCTAGCCAGTACAATTCTAAGGAGATCAATAACATAGAAAATAGTTCTTTAAGATAGTCGATAAGTAATATTAATTGAATTTAAACTACATGTTCTTATACATTTATACATGTATTCCAAACTGAGTTGTATTTTACAAATTTCATAGTTGCAGACAAGAGGGATAAAACCAGGACGACTATGAACTAGTGGACCTTAAACTTCTCTCACAAAACTGTGGTGGTCTTGGTGGAGATTCTAACTTTCCCACTTCAAGCATTTCGCTTAATGCAGATTCTAGAGTTGTTGAATGCTGACAGGATCGACGACTCTTAATTAGTAGGTGAAGCGAATACATTTTCACTTCCTTTGTATATGACTCATAACTACCTAATAATAAGTTTCTTATTGCAGATATTATGGGTGAAGTGGTTGGAAAGGAGGATCCCATGAAACTCATCACAAGCAACAGGAAGGAAACGAAGCATTTAGCTATTTTGGTTGAAGACCTTGAGTAAGTTGTGTTTACAAATTCTACTGACATAATGTAGGTTGTGTTATAATGATATTAATATGTAAACCTGTTTTCTCCCACTAATTTGTGGTAATTATAGTATTGGATGTTTGTTGTCTGGGGACATGGTTGATCAAATACTACCATATCTAGATGATGGAAGGGTTGAGCCATTGATGATGGTCTTGCAGTTCTTCAGACCGAATAGGTGGAATGGTATGACTCCTAACCTTTATTTTGTAGCAATATGATGGAAATTTAAATAATAAGTGATGTTAGAAATTTTCTCACTATTAATTTTATAAATGCAGAAAAAACCTCAATGCAAAGTCATTTCGACATTTCAAAGCTACGCATCAATCCTAATTTCGAGGAAGTTCGCGACTTTCGCAACAGGTTTGTTCCACATTTGAATTTCTAGAGATTCATATGTATGTTAACGGTCAGAATTAGTCAATAATTAATATGTATGTTGTAACGCGTAGGAGGTTGCCGTTAAACCCTCCAATTTGGTCAGAATTAGTCAAGTCAACACAAACAGCTCACGTTCTGGGGCTAACAAACTTAAGCGAGGTGATGTCACAGTAAACACAATAGAAAAAGCACTAAACTCAACACAGGTAATTCCAACGCCTATTTAAATACACGTTACATCATATGGTATAAGATATTCACATAATATCTCATGTATTTGTAGGAAGGTCTTTGTGGATTGCTAGAACAATTGTGGCAATCAATTCTATCAAAGATGATTGTTTTTATAAATCATGTAGGAAGTGTCCGAAGAAGGTTGAAACACTAATTAGAAATAGATATGAGTGTGGAAAGTATGGCCACACTCACAAAAGTGCATCCCTAAAGTTAGTGTTCAGATTTTCAATATTTGTTTGGAAGGACTATCTTATTGCAAACTTGAAGGACTATGTTATTGTAAACTTGAACAATCTCACTGAGAAAATTTATAAATAATGGACCATGATTTTATTTAAGAGCAGAGAAAGGAATGTTGCCATATAACAATGGTTTTGACTTTGAGAACTATATTAAACCGACCAATTTAACTGAATTAATCAGAAGCTGATTATTAGGCTAGTTTGACTTAGGTGAAAAATCATATGGCAAAAAACCAGTCAAAAAATAAAAAAAAATAATTAACCAAACAAACAAATTAGATATTTTAATAGTTAATCAATTTAAAATAGGGAGCCACTCATATAAAAATGTTTAAAATATCTTTTTTTTAAAGAAGTTTTTAATAATTAAAATTCAACCTATATAATCGATCAAACTGTGTTATTTTTGTCAAAATTAGACAAGATAAATTGGTTTAACTAAAAAATCGATAAACCAACTCTTGAACCAATCTAAATTAATATTTTTTTTCATAAAAAATGACTACAATACTATTATTATGAAAAATGACTAAAATACTCCTATTATATATATTAATTCTAAAAATCCTAAATCCTAATTCTATAATGGCATAGAGAGAAGAGAAGGGTTAGAATTTAAAGTTTTCAATATATATATATATATATAATAGAAGTATTTTAAGTCATTTTCTATAATACGGGTATTGTAGTTATTTTTATAAAAAATATTAATTTAGATCAATTTAAAATTTGGTTTACCAATTTTTTAGTCAAATCAATTTATCTAGTCTAATTTTAACAAAAATAATATAATTTAATTAATTACATGTATTAAATTTTAATTACTAAAAAATATTTTTAAAAAAATATTTTAATTGACTTTATGTAAATTGCTCCCTTTAAATAATATATAAATATATTATTTTATTATATACAGTTCAATCCCGTTAAACTTTGATTAGAACTTTAAATATTTGAACCTCTAATTCTATCGGTTTAATGGGCGGTTCAGTTTTCCATAATCTTGCATACACCATTAAAATCTACAGATGGGATGGGTTATTGCTGCATTAATATAGTATTAGTATCAGCTAAACAATGGCATTGTACTAACTATAAACAACGGGGTGCTTTCTCATTTTGGGATGGCAAGTCCTCAGCCTTTCTCTTCCGCATCTCGCCAACTAATTTCTTGACATGTGCAATGTATCCATCAACGTCAAATTTTCTTTTGCAGCCTGCATAGTTCATATATCGAATTTTTCCGAAAACAGGCCGCTCTCTCCAACCCTGTAATCCATAAACACATGATTGCCAAAAATGAAGCTTCTAATACAAAACTAAATAGTTCAACTTGCACCCAGTTTTATAGTTTCCTCTGGTTCTCTTTCTAAAGAAAATTGGGAAGCCCAAATAGATCAAAGAATGCAATCACAACAGCTAAAAAACCAGGGGCACTTGATTCTTCGCTGATATTTCAATTAAATAGAAGTGAATAAGAACATTGTAGCAGGCAAACCTGATCATGAACCCCGCATATTGACCACATGCAACCAACATAACCACTAGGATCCCTCCCATCCAGTTCATACTGCAGTCATGAGAAAATTGCTGTCATTTATAAAAAATGGCAATAAAGTCTGTCCCATTTAAAGAATGTTGGCTAAGGAACTACTACGTTACCTTGTTGTTTAAATATATGGATATTTCAAGGGCTTCTTCAGGTCCACTTGTCCATTCGAGTATCTTCTTTGCCCAATACATGCTGTATAGAAAATCTTATAATTGAGGACATAAATGTTTATAAGGTGAAACATAAAAGAGAAAGAAAGGAGGGAGTTATTCACCGCATAAAACCATGCATCTTTCCATAGTGAACCATCTCCAACTGAGAAGCATTCCAAAGCTGATATGTGCAACAATTAGGATTAATGCTTAGTTAAACAAGGCATTAAAAATCCCATGACTTTGAAAGAGGCGATGCATTACGATATTTAATTGGGAAAATTATTGTTGTTCATGAAAGACTGGCTTACAGGATCAGCAGTTTGGGCCTTCTCCAATTGCTCCTTCCTTAAAATACAGAAGTTAGATGAGGATGCAAGTAAACAAAAACCGTGTAAAGTGAGAAACAAGACAATTGTGACTCACGAATATGTATGTTCTCGCTTATCAGCGGCATGATCCAATAGGGTCTTACGAGCCCACTCCCAGGCTCCTTGCAATGAATCATAATGCAGTTGATAGAAGCAAAAGTTATCAGCAAGTTCTCGCCGAACAATCAACTCCTCCAAGAAAGCATCAATTGCCTTTACACAAGTGGTCAATATTAGGTTATACAAAACTAAACACATTATATAAGATAAGAAGAAACCTGAGGACATGAAGAGCGCAGCTTCCGAGCTTCCAAAGCACATCGCTGAGCAGATATCTGTCCAAAATGCAAATAGGGAGATAAACCAGAAAGGGCAGTGGGTTTGCAAGGGTTGTTTCGATCTGCCGAATAATTTCTTAACCTTTTAGTCAAGAATCCATTTTTACTTCCCATCAATACTTCCATTGCAGCATCTTCCCCGGGCTCACACCAATTGACCTCAGGAACCTCTGTTCCTTTCCTACTTCCATCAAACAAGCATGTCAACATATTCACGTGACTTGATTATTAGAATCCAGAAGCCAACAAAGTAGTACCGAACACTAACCTTAAGATATCAGCAATGAGATCATCCCAGTCAACGGAGTGATTCTTGGTGATGGTCCATTTCCTAGTTTGAGGCTCAATGGTAGGAAAATCAATCAGATACTCAGAAAGCTTTTTGTTTATCTTTCCCCTAATTGTCTTAGCACTATACTCCAATTTCTCAGAGGCCACCCATAGGGGCACAATGTTGTGAGCATCCACTTCATGTACGGTAAGCGATTCATTCACCTTCTTACAAATCTCTTCTTTGCACCTCCTCACTTCCCGCAAGGGTGAAAAGTCTGTCACCAACATAGAAGCTCCACATTCACTAAGAAACTTTGGCACTGTTTCCTCTGCTTCTCCCTAAAGTTACAGAAGCATCATCTTTGAACAGTGAATAAGCTCAAATTGATCATACATTCAGTAATGATTCAGATTTCGAAAAATTCAAAGGAAAATTCAACAGACATGTAATTAGTTTCGGATTGAAGAGATTGGGAAGTTCAGTTACCCTAAGCAAGAAGAAGGGGATTTGAAGGGTTTGGTGCAGTTGATCGGAGACACGGCGCAAGCCCCTGAGCATAAACCCTAAATGGCGGGACTTGGCGCCTAGAAACTGATCGAAGAGATTAAAAACAACGGCAACAGGGACGTTGGACTTGTTGGCCTGATGAACAGCGTGGATGAGAGCCCAATTATCTTTGACCCGTTGATCTCTGAACATCCAGTACACAACAGGACCCATACCTGCTCCCAAACCAGCTTTGGATCCTTCTTTGAGGGTTCGAATTCGACCCGGTTGCAATGACATTAGAGATGCTGCAGAAGCCATTGCTGTGAACGATGAAGAAAACTAGCTAAGCATCAATGAAACTTGTTGCTAAACCAAAGCATAAATGTTGCTTGAAACTTGTTGCATTGTAGGAGGATTACTAATTTCATAAACTGCATCAGAATTATGTCTTCCTCTTTCTATTTGTCTTCAATTAAACTTAAATGGTAAGCAAAACAATAGAAAAACAAAAGCTTCAACCACACGAAGTGCCATACATTAAGGCTCCAAAAGAAAATGGCTCAAAAATTAAAAATTTCAGAAACGGAACAAAATAAGTTCTCACCCTAAAATGCTAACACATCAATTTCACAATAATCGGGAAAACAGGGTTTTAAACTTTCAAGTATCCAGAAGAAAAAGAAAAGAAAAAAAAAAAGAAAACATACCTGCAGATTATGGTGACTGCGACGGGCTCAGCGTAAGCAGCGACGGCGACAAAGCAAAGATCCAGCGACGCCGACGGGAGGCATAGGAAGCAGCGACGGCGACCGGAGCAAAGATCCAGCGAGAGCGACGAGCAGAGAGCCGGCGATGGCGACGAGTAGACGTTGCAGCGTCGGCTCGATTGGAGGGGGGGGGGACTAGAGATAGAGACTCGAGGGAGGGAAGGACAACGTTCTCAAAACAACCGACATCTAACGGTTTAACCGGTTCCAAGGAGACTCAAACCGATTCTAAAAACCAAACCGATTATCTTTAACTATTGATTCAATAATTTAATGGTTTAATCGATTTAATTATAATTCAACTAAAATAATTAAATTTTAATAAAATAACACATTAAAATACAATGTAACCAAATTATATTCTAATGTTAAACTCAAAAATACACAAATTAAAATACAATATAACCAAATTAAAATTCTTATAATCTCATCTAAGTATAATATAAAAGTCAAATAACAAAAAATATTTAAATTCTAAATTTAAATTCAACATTAAAATCTTTCATAATATAAAAAATTATTAGATAACTATTAGAATTTATTATTTTTGACCATCACTTTTAACTATCAACTCAGTTTCTTTCAAAAATTAAGATAGTACTTATTAATTATTAGGTTTCTCACCACAAAATCCCACCCTACTTTATATTTCTCCTTCGTTGGTGGTATCTCTTTCATTTTTGAATTCTTTATTTTATTTTTTATCTTTGATCATTATGCTTCATATATTCATTGTTGTTTTGTTGTTTTTATTCTCTCTGACAGCATGAAGAGCAAATGTGGTTACAATAAAAGATTAGAATATATATAAAAAAATCACATAAGAGAAATAAGCAACAACGATAAGTCAAGAGGTGGCGGCGAAGATAAAGAGATGGGCTTTAATTAGGATTGAAAATTTTAGGTTTTTTCTTCTCTTGAATGACAATGTTCTTTTTCTTTTAAAATTTTAAGAAGTCGGATTCTGTTTCGATAGCTTATCGATCAACTAGCAATTTTTTTCTCCAAATTCAATTTTTACTTCCTGTGGTTTTGTACCCTAATCGAACTAGACTAGACACTGGTTTCTAGTTTTTTAGTTGGATCAATTGGTCCGACTCAATTTTTAAAACATTGATTCAAACCAATAAGAATAAAGTAGAATTAATATTCATATTGGTCCTCTAGTTCATTCGTGCTTCAATATGCTCTTTGAAGTTTAAATTTATTCATCTTGAATCCCTAATTTGACCTCTGTGACTTATGTTAGTCACTGGCCTTTTGTTATCATAGAACCGTTAATGGCGTGCTGAGGCAAAGTAATGACTGTTATGTTAGACTATGTAAAAATAATGCTATTTTGATTTTGGCATTCAAATAGCTAAAAAAATGATGTTGTATGAAGAAATACATAATGATATCGAATTTTTTAACACTAGTTGCGCCATCTTCTTCCACTAATGAAAACTCTTATTTTTCCTCCTCTCTTCCATAACATTAGTTTGAGAAATGTGATTATTAGATTTTAATTGAAAAAAATTATCTCTGTTTCCTTCATTCTTAATCGGCATCATACTAAGAATCTCCTTACCACCATTCACTGAGATAGAGGTAAGGAAAACAAAAAAAAAAGAACGAAATCGATACATTTTTTTCCTTTATTTCTATTTTTTCCTATTTTCTAGCAAAATCTATTTCTCTTTCATAATAGGCTATTATTTTTTGGGTTTTGTATTTTTGTTAGGGTTTAATTCCACCAATTTTTTGGTGTTCAGGTTTAATTTTTTTGATTGATTAGGTTTGATAAGAAATTGATTGGACTTAGAAGTTTTATCATAATAGATAAGGATTATTTAGTTAAGGGCACACCCAAAAGAACACAACGGAAATACAAAAGATAGATAAAATGGGGTTTTTCCTACTAAACCTTCAAGAAACCTGTTCTTAGCAATCTAGGTCACCAGAAGGGGCTCCCTACTAGACCTTCAAAGAACCTGTCCTTGACAACCTAGATCAGAGGGATGAAAACTGAAAGCAACCACCACGCAGATCACCTTAGTGTTGGATCCTTCAATCTTCATGCAACAAGCAAAGCAAATCACTCACCTCACTTAATCACACAACAAAAACATTCTAAAGGCAACGAAAAATTTATTCATAAAAAATTGTGTAAATGGTCTCACCAGAGGTGTTTAAATAAGCCATAACAAACTAAAAAAGATAAGATAAGATTTTAAAATTTAAATCAGATTTGATCTTTAATGGATTAGATCAAATTTGATTTAAATTTTAAATTTCAAAAAAGACTACTAAGAAAATTAGAACTAAACAAATCTTCTAACAAACTTTAACCATAAAACAAACTAAAACAAAGGCCTAAGTTTTCAAAAATTAATGATAAATTATGCTTCCCATTGAATTTGAAAAGCATTATTCGGTTTCTTACTGTCCTGAATGGGCCTTACCCATTCTTCCTTTGTTAGAACTTGATGTAACTCCTTATGCATAAGTGCTGGCAAGTTTTCAAAGCTCTCCTTGAGTTTTTTTGCACGTGCTCTAATGATCGGGCCCTCTGAAAGTGTGAAATTTCCATTCTGCCCTTTTGCCTTAGAATGCCCCAGTTGTCTTTCCGAGCATGTATCATTCTCTCCTTTCTCAAAATGATTCGTCCTCGAATCTATGTCCATATCAAAAGAAGAGAGATAAAAAACATTGAAGGTAGCAGAGACATTATACTCACCTGGTAGGTCAATCTGGTAGGCATTATTGTTGATCTTCTCAAGCACTTGGAGCGGACCATCCCCTCTAGTATCAAGTTTAAACTTCCTTTAACTAGGAAATTTCTCCTTCCTCAAATGTACCCAAACCCAATCTTCGGGTACGAAGACTACATGCTTTCGGCTCTTGTTGATCCTTTCTCCGGTGGCTTTGTTCTTCCGCTCACGAGCCTTTGCATGTATTACTTTAACCTTCTCAGCCTTGCTTGCTCTATCTAAGCTAACAAGATCACTCAAAGGTAAAGGTATTAAATCCAAGACAGTTAGAGGATTAAAACTATAGACAAGTTTAAAAGGTGAAAAACTAGTGGAAGAATGGATTGTCCTATTATAAGCAAACTCAATAAAAAGTAAACAATCTTCCCAAGTTTTCAAATTCTTACCAACAACAGCACATAATAAGGTTCCGAATGTCCTATTAACCACTTCTGTTTGACCATCAGTTTGAGGGTGACAAGTAATTGAGTATAACAATTTTGTTCCCAATTTACTTCGCAAAATTTTTCAAAAGTGACTTAAGAATTTGACATCACGATCAGAAACAATAGTTTGGGGAACACCATATAAGCACACAACTTCTCTAAAGAATAGGTCTGCAATATTTGTGGCATCATCAGTTTTATAGCAAGCAATAAAATGAGCCATTTTACTAAATCTATCTACCACAACGAAAATGCTATCTTGACCTTTCCTAGTTATAGGCAAACCAAGAACAAAATCCATAGAAATATCAACCCATGGAAGCATAAGAACAGGTAAAAAGAGTATACAAGCCATGTGGTAATGACTTAGATTTAGCTTTTTTACATGCAATACATTTAGCACAAAATTTTTCAACATCTTTACGCATGTGGGGCCAGTAAAAATGCTCAGATAAAACATCCAAAGTCTTATGCACACCAAAATGATCCATCAAACTCCCACTATGTATTTCTAGAACAAATAGCTCCCTAATAGAACAAGTAGGTACACAAATCCTATTATCTTGAAAAAGAAAACCACATCATGCTTATAGAATTTGTTATGTGCACCATGTTCACATGTAGCATAGATAGAGACAAAATCAAAATCAGTTGCATACAATTCTTTCATACACTCAAAACCTAACAACTTAGAAGTAAGGGTTGTGATTAAGGAATACCTTCTAGATAATGCATCAGCAACCACATTCTCTTTACCTTGCTTATAGGCGATTACATATGGAAAGGATTCAAGGAATCTTATCCATTTTGCATGTCTCTTGTTCAGCTTCCCTTGACCCTTCAAGTGTTTGATGAATTCATGATCAATATACACCACAAATTTCTTAGATAGCAAATAATGCTGCCACACTTCCAATGCTCTCACCAAGGCATAAAGCTCCTTATCATAAGTTGAGTAGTTGAGACGGGCTCCATTCAACTTCTCACTGAAATAGGCGATTGCTCGCTTTTCCTGCATCAAAACAGCACCTATACCAATTGTAACAACCCCGGTTTTCGAGTACGCGAGATCTTTTCTGAAAGTACGGAGAACTCCGGAGGATCAGTAAGGGGAGAAGCTCTGATATATTATCAAGTATCTCAATCCTAATTGTCATTATGTCATCTTTAAGCTAGAACCTTTTATGAGGCAAGCTCGATAATGCAGTTACGAAGAACATAGTTTTTGAACCGTATCGGTTAGGAGTTTTGATCCGGTTTTTCGTAAATAGTCTCAGTTTGACGAACCAGACTCGATTCATGAGAGAAGAGAGTTAATAGGGTAATATCATCATTATATGAGTATTATAAGCTTCTTGAATGATATTATAAGGTTACCTGGTCAGTTTTAGTTAAAAACAGAAAATCGGTTTAACCGGGTTCACAGTTTACTGGTGCAGCTTAGCATCAGCACTCTCTGATGACTTTAGCAATGCTAAGGCCTCATTATTCATGTTTTATTCTCATAATAAATATGTTACTAGTGTCATTTATGCTAGTAGCTCAGAAAATAATTTTTAGAGATGTTTTTGCAAGTGTTCCGATACACCTAGTTTTAGTAGTTATACACCTGAGATATTTTAATATTATTTTAATCCACCTCCAAGCCAACCAATCACAACTCACCCTACACCCCCAAAACCCCCAAGGCTGGCTCATTTTCACTTTGTGGCCGAAAATAGGTAGAGAGAAAAAGAGAGAAAAGTTCTTAGTTCCAAATCTTCAAAGCTTGATTTCTGCTGAACTAAAACTCAAATCAAAATTTCAATCCGACCAAAATGATCCTCTCTTCTTTCTCTACATGATCATATGACTTATCAAGGCTGGGATCAAGGTGAGTTGGCTGCACCATCTCTCTTTTGATTCGGTTTCAAGGAAACATGGTTAAATATGTGTTTTCTTGATGTGATTTAGGAGGAAAAAGTGCTTAAGGACCACCTGAAAGTTTGATTGAATTAGGAGCAGCAAAACCAGGTAGGGTGTCACGAAATTAATCTTGATTATTTGTGTTTGAGATGTGTGAAGGTTGTATTATTTGGCTGTGCTAAAACTTGGTTGCATATATGATTGATTCTTGGTGAAAATTTGGTGAAATTTTGATGAAATTTGATGAAATTCAAGCTTTAAAGTTCATGTTCTTGGGCAGCTGGAAAAACGAAACCCTAAGCTTAAATTGAGGTTCAATTTATGTTGAAATCATGTAGAAAATATGGGGTTTTATTTCCTGCTAATTTATTATGAATTATAGTAAAAATCGGTTGCTGAAAAGACTGAAAAACGGGTAAAAACAGAGAAAGAATTTGAAGAATTCATGAAGAACATGAAGAACACTTTGAGTGTGATGAAGAACAATGAAGAACAGGCCTTAGATCTTAAAAAGGGCAAGGAAGTAAAATTTTTGGTGTTTAAGGGGTTGTTTAGTAATTTCTGAAAGTTAGGGTGGTTAAAGTAGAAATATTAAAAGTTACGGGTGGTAAAAAGTGAATTTTAAAGGTTAAAGGTAAAAGGTAAGTTAATTTTCGAAAATTAATAATAAAATAATAAATAATAATAAAATATTAAATAATAATATTTAATTAAAAATAATATTTTAATAAAAATAATAAAATAATGCGGAACAGGCAGTTTTCTGTAAAAGCTTTAGAAAGACAACTTTAAGTGCAGAATCTTATAATTACCTTCATAAAACACTTAGGGTGTGGTAAGAACATATTAGTGAGGCAAAGATAAAGAAAAGATAAAAAGTTGAAGAAAAGATAAAAATCGAAAAAAAAGTCTGTAAAATTTTAACAATAGAGAAACAGACAGAGACTAGTGAACAAACTAGGGCAACATAGTTAGTTCTTGATTTGCGAATAGGGTTAGGTATTATATGAAAAGTTAAACTGTTTCAGTATAGACTTAATGAATCTATACTTGGGGCAGGCTAACTAATCATATCAAAATTTACATAAGCTTTAAATACATACGTTAAATAGAGCAAGCAGAATAAAGTGAGGAAGCGCAGAGAAAGGAACAAACAGAGCAGAATAAAGAGACAAAGTGAAGAGAGTAATATGATAAAGAGTAGAGAACCTATTGAGAGGTCATCTGTTGCATTAAGGCAACCTCAGAGATATCCATATGTTCATCTACTGCATTGTAGCAGTCAGATAGATAATGGTGCAACCATTGAGAAACGCTTTCCTGTGGTACAGATCCATATTTTATTTCTGTAAGGCAGAGGGGTTATTTCCTGCTACAGAAGTACCATGACCACCTGTTTCATTTCTGTAGTGGCAGAGGGGTTATTTCCTGTATACAGAAGGTGTGTCGGCATACAACCCTGCAGTGTCAGATGTGTTATTTCCTGCGTGCAGTGGACCTTGTGGTGGTAGAGGGGTTATTTCCTGTACACAGGGGTATAGCCAACAGGAAAGCCATATCCGGCTAGTAATGCTGGGTTACGTCGGGAGCGGGTAGAAACCGACAAATGAGCTCATTACCTGCACTAGGACTAGACATGCATCATTCTTGTCTGCGCATTACTCTCTGTTGCATTCCTACTTGTGTTTGATCTATTTCTTTATGTTTGTTTGCTTGAGTGCTATGTCTATGCTTTATTTTCTTGCACTCTTCTGTTTGTGTTCTGTTTTCTGTTTTCCCTATCTATTTTAACTACTGTTTACTACTTTACTGTATTCTAATATCCATCTGCTAATCGAAAACGAATAAATGAATGTAACTAACAACCCCGACCCTACTAAGAACTCCCCAGTTCTTACCCTTTCTCTCCCTTCCTCCCCCTCAGATGGAGACGGGCGTGATCTTCTATGAGTTCGAGGACCCTTACGTCTACGAGGATTCGGTACATCACAGTTACTTCATCATGGGATTGGAGCCTCGTATTAGACGATATGCGTTACCTAATCGAGCCTTTCAACATCCTCTGTCTAGCCCGCATTTTGACCCTGATGCTCCTTACGACTTTCCCTTATACTGGTTACATCTTGACGCACCTGTACATCCTTTTCCTGATGATCCCGAGCACCCTATACCAGCTCAACCTTTGAATGAGGTGGAACCTGTGCCTATCATTCCTGATGAGCCCGAGTTAGCTGGTGACTACGTACCTGTGATACCACCAGAGTGGGACTTTCCTCCTGAGCCGATCCCTGACTTTCCACAGCCTGATGAGCCGGCACTACCGGACGGTGGGGTAGCTCCTATATACGCGAACGGACCTGTGCTCGCGAATGGTTTTGTACATAGTGACAGCAGTGTTTCTGGTGGATCTGAGGGTATAGTTGTAGTTGCGGATGATGAGGAGGAGGAGGATCCTGAGATAGAGATAGAGCAGGATGAGGAGATGGACGAGCCTCATGGCGATTCTCCGAACGGCCACGAGTAGATATAGTTTGACGGCGGAAGGGGCATTCTTTTGATGACACTCTAGTCTAACATTATCGGATAGATAGTCTCTCACTTGTGTTAGTACACCCAAGAGCTAGGAGCTATATAGTGGTTAGGCTAGCCTGGGTGCCAGTTTAGCGGCTTTTTGTATGGGCCAGGCCCTGGGAGTGTCGTGTAAATATTAGCTACGTAGGATGACGAGGATGTAAACTGACTTGATCTTGTGTAAACGCTACATGTTTTGTTATTGTGTACATGATGTATATTATCTGCTGTGTTTCTATGTTTCTTTATGCCACTTTTCTATTATTCTCATTATATGCTTGTTTATTTTACCTGAACGTCCGCAACAAAAAAAAAATAAACTACTCATAAAAATTGGCATCGCTCTAACAAGGAACAGGCTCAAATATTAAATAATAGATAACAATTAGGAAGGATAAGTTAGTAACACTTAGCTTCTTGTATGACCATGGCATACTGGGAGTTGGGTCGTTACACCAATTCCGAAAGCATCACATTTTATTTCAAAAGTTTTAGAAAAATTCGGTAAAATAAGAATGGGGACAGAACACAATAATTATTTCAAGGTGTTAAAGGCAAGTTCTTGTTCTTGATCCCTTTTAATGCCAATATGTTTCTTGATGATTTTAGTTAAGGGTACAGCAATAGCGAAAATTTTTTTTAACAAACCTCTTATAAAAACCCGCAAGACCATGAAAACGTCGAACATCAGAGACACTCTGAGGTGTGGGCCATTCTCTAATAGCCTTCACCTTCTCGTCATCTACTTCAATCTCTTCAGAACTTATCACAAAAACCTAGGAACATGACTTTACTCAGATAGAATGAGCACTTTTGGAGATTAGCATACAATTTTTTCTTTCTAAATACCTCTAAAATAGATTGAACATGCAAAATATGATCATTAAGACATTTACTATAGATAAGGATATCATCAAAATAAACAACTATAAATTTACCTAAAAATTCTTGCAAAACATGATTCGTTAATCTCATGAATGTACTAGGTGCATTAGTCAATCCAAATGGCATAACTAACCACACATACAAACCATATTTAGTTTTAAAAGTTGTTTTCTATTCATCACCAATTTTTATTCGTATTTGATGATAAACACTCCTTAAATCTATTTTAGTAAAAATAACAGAACCATGCAATTCATCAAGTATATCATCAAGTATAGGAATAAGATGGTGATACTTTAACGTAATCTTGTTTACAACTCTGCAGTCAGCAAACATCCTCTATGAACCATCCTTCTTGGGCACCAACAGTACCGAAACAGCACAAGGACTCGTGCTTTCTCTCACCAAACCCCTAGCCAAAAGGTCCTCGACTTGCCGTTGCAATTCCTTCGTTTCCTCAGGATTGATTCGGTAAGCTGGCCAGTTAGGAATGCTTGATTCAGGGACAAAGTAAATCTGATACTCAATACCTCGTAACGGAGGTAAACCTGGGAGCATCTCCTTTGTGTTAGGGTTTAATTCCACCGAATTTTTTGTTAGGGTTTAATTCTACCAAATTTTTTGGTGTTTAGGTTTAATTTTTTTGATTGATTAGATTTGATAAGAAATTGATTGGGCTTAGGGGTTTTATCACAATAGATAAGGATTATTCAATAAAGGGCACACCTAAAAGAACACAGCAAAAACACAAAAGATAGATAAATGGTGTTTTTCCTACCAGACCTCTAAGAAACATGTTCTTAGTAACCTAGGTCACCGGAAGGGGCTCCCTACTAGACCTTCAAAGAACCTGTCCTTGACAACCTAGATCAGAGGGATGAAAACTGAAAGCAACCACCACGTAGATCACCTTAGTGTTGGATCCTTCAATTTTCTTCATGCAACAAGTAAAGCAAATCACTCACCTCACTTAATCACACAATAAAAAAGTGCTAAAAGCAATGGAAAATTTATTCATAAAAAATTGTGTAAATGGTCTCACCAAAGGTGTTTAAATAGGCCCCTAACAAACTAAAAAAGATAAGATAAGATTTTGAAATTTAAATCAGATTTGATCTTTAATGGGTTAGATCAGATTTGATTTAAATTTTAAATTAAAAAAAATACTACTAAGCAAATCAGAACTAAACAAATCTTCTAACAAACTTTAACCATAAAACAAACTAAAACAAAGGCCTAAATTTTCAAATTTTAATGATAAACTATGCTTCCCACTGAATTTGAAAAGCATTATTGGATTTCTTGCTGTCCTAACTTAGTCCAATGGGTCTTGCCCATTCTTCTTTGGTTAGAACTTAATGTAACACCTTATGCATAAGTGCTGCCAAGTTTTCAAAGCTCTTCTTAAATTTTTTTGCACGTGCTCTAATGATAAAGTCTTTTGGAAGTGTGAAATTTTTCTTTTGCCCTTTTACCTTAGAATGCCCTATTTATCTTTTCGAACATGTATCAAGATTGGTATTTATTCTAGTTCATTCCTATTTCATTATTGCTTTTTATTATTATGTGTTAGATGGTAATATGATTTGGGTTCGGGCTAAATGTATAATGTAGGAATTGGTCATCTCCTGGACAATGTAGTTTGAAAAAAGTAAATAACAATTGATTTTTTTTTCAATTTGATATTGATCAAGTATTTAACTTTTTGTGTCCAGATAAAAGATCATTTGATTACTATTATATATCATCATGGGTTTACTTGTCACTAATTAGAATGGAAACGTGCGTGGACTTAATACAAATACATTACTTAATACAAATACATTGGATCTATTTTTTATCAAGGACTACCACAAATACATTGCCTATATATGACAAGGTGGATTAATATTGGTAGTTAGTTCCCAACAGACTATTGAAAACTACTTTATGAGTCCCTACTCATTTTTAGAGACGTGCTTTTATTTTCAAAGAAACAAGAATGGCAAAGAATTTGTGGTTATACCCCATTGCAAGTGATAATGTGTGAAGTCCCTAATGAGTCAGTTCATCCAAACTCAAATTCAACTTCCAAGCCCATGTCTATGTATGTTGACCCTTCTCCATCCAACCCAATTATCATTGAAGAGCAAGCACCAATTCCAACTCCAGTTAACATGAACGCTTCCTCTCTAATTCAAACTCCAACTAATGAATCTATACTAGTACCAATTCCTAATCCAATATCCATCACTTTCTAAAATTAAAATTTCAATCCGTTATCCACTTTGACTCCATTTGAAACTCCAAAGAAGACATTAATTCAATGCCTAATTCCAAGCCTAGTAGCAAGCTGATAAATCACTATTTTATGATTCATATTGTATTTAATTGTGTGGTTTTATCAAGTCTTCACCCACTCATTTATATGATTTGCATGTATTTACAATTCTTTTCTAAAAATATTCTATGATTGATAACTTGCTTCCTAAAGATCTTTAGTTGTATATTTTTATCTTCCTTCGTACCATTCGATGCCATGATCTGTGTGTTAAGTGTTTCAGGCTTCATAGGGTAGGAATGGCATAAGGAATGAAGAGGAAGCGTGCAAAAGTGGAAGGAATACAAGGAATTGAGAAGATGACCAGCGAGAAGTCACGCGGTCGCATGGCTCACGCGATCGCGCGAAACGGAAGAAATCACAGTGACGCGCTCGCGTGCCTGACGCGACCGCGCGGATTGGAAGCTGCGCGAACGATGCGAATGCGTGAACGACGCGCACGCATGGTACGAGAAATGCTGAGTGACGCGAATGCGTGGACAACGTGGCCGCGTGACGTGCGCGATCTGCAAAATTTCAGAAGTCGCTGGTTCAGATTCTGGGCCGTATTTCAACCCAGTTTTCGGTCCAGAAACACAGATTAGAGCCAGGGAACATGCAAAGACAAAAGAACAATTCATTCTACACAATTTCAAGTTTTTTTAGATTTGAATTCACTCCTCCCTTAGGTTTTTCACTTGAACATTCATAAATTAGGATTTTGAAGAATTTTGGCTTTAACTTTTGAGAAGAGTCTACCTCCGGTACTAGTCATTATAGCTTGTTATTTTACTTTTCCTTTACTCTTCCATATTCTTAATTTATCCAGAGTTGACATTGGATTATTTTTCATAATTTATTAATACAAGACTATTTTTACTTTTAATTAATCTCTTCTATTATTATTTATTTTGTCTTCTTTTACTTCCCCTATTGACTTTGTGAAATCTATAATTATGATTATGGAGTAGTTCCCCAACTTGATTGGGAGATGATTAAAAGGAGAACCTTGAGTTAGAATACTCAAGAGTTCAATTATAATTGGTTCATTGTTGGTTGGCTTGTTAGTCACTAACTCTAATCCTTCCCAAGGGAGATGATTAGGACTTGCGAATAGAAGTTGACTTTTAATTTGACTTTCCTTCATTCGTTGAGGGTTAACTAAATGTAAACAATGACTAATTATTAATTGCTCTTGATAAAATTCTAACAAGGATAGAACTTCCAATTAATCTTCTCCCGGTCAAAATTTTATTTAAATCATATAAATCCTTTAATTTAATTTTCTGTTCATCAAATTCAAAACCCCTTTTGAAAACATCGAATTGATAAAATAACACATCTTCCTGCAACTCGTTGGGAGACGACCTGGGACTCATACTCCCAGTATTTTATTTCTAAAATTTGTGACAACCCTTTTCTAAATTGACGAGTGGATTTTTGCCGGTTAAGAACTGTACTCGCAACACCATTTTTCTAATTAATTCTTAATCTGCCAATTTTCGCTCACGTCACAGGCCCAGGTCGCAACCCACAAAAATGGTCGAACCCAATGTTAGCTCCAAATCCAAACCAAGGCCTAATCTAAAAATTACACCAAACAAGGATACTTCAGCCAAGAAGAAAATCAAGAGAGGTAGATGTGAAGCAACAAGTGCTAAAGGGCCTTTATCACCAAATAAAGGTCCTCTAACAAGCTCTTCAAGTAAAGAAAAATTTATACAAAGGAATACAAAAGTAGATGAGCCAAATAAGTTATTAGACAGCTATGATAGTGTAAAAGATAATTTTTATAAGCTTGGTGATAAAAAAGGTCAACTGAGGATGACATTGCTATAAAAATTTCAGCAGTCAAGAGAATAGAGTTGAAGTTAAGACATGTACCACAAGAAAATCTAAGTAAAGAGAGGAGAAAAATTCTTTTGGGGATGATAATTGGTGGTTGGAGAGTCTGATTCGGATAATAATAATAGTAAGTTTTTTTAGCAGTGGAAGAAGTTCATGATGTGGCTAGATTTTATTATACTTATGATGGATACCATGAGATTCAAATGGTGGGAATTCATGGCATTTGCAGAAAAAGATGACACCTCCAAATTCTAAGGATGAACAATCTAAGGTCGAATTTGGTGAGGTATTTCCTGTATTTAGAGAAAGTGCTAGATTCAGAGACCTACACCTTATTATATATGCAAATTATTAAGGTTTACAGAAAAAACTAGTAACCAATGTTGAAAAACTATAACAAGAGTTCTTAGTTATCTCATTCTTTTGTGATAGTGAATCATCAATGTCACAAGCATATAATAAGGTTTATAATTGAAAATGAAAGGCATAAGCTTGATGAGACGTGACTTTAAGTCAACTAATAGATAATGGTATAATTATCATCATTTATGTAAGATCTCAAAAAAATTTAACAGATCTTTTAACTAAAGGTTTGTTCAATGCTAGAAACTCAACCTTATTCTTATAGACTACTAGCCTTGAGGTTTTATAGGTAATAACAACTTATATAATAATTAGAATACTAAAGTATAGGATTTAGTGTGTTATAACTAAATAAGAGGATGAGTTAAAACTCTTAATAGATTGATAATATTATTTATCAAAGAATTCTACCTATATATATATATGAATATAAGAGTGGTGTTATTCTAATTGAGAATTTTAGGAGTTTTATTCTCGTAAATATTCATAAGATTAGGATAAACAGAAGGCCATATAAGTGCTTAAAATTATTCCCATTGGTTGAAGTAAAAGTGTAATTTTTATTTTTATTGAAAATTTTGGGAATTGGGTACATACTCATGTATTAATTATGTTTAAACCATATGCATTGATACTCTTGTATATACTTTATTGCAAAAAGAAAAAATTACAAAATAAAGAAAAATAATAAAATAAATAAAAAATAGAAAAGAAAAAATATATATACATATAGAAAAAAAAACAATAAAAAGGGACAAAAATGCCCTAAAGCAAAGTATAATAACAATGCATATGGAATGTGAATTAAAGAGAATGCATGAGTATGTGAAAAAGTGGAAATCATGGGTAGCTAAGTAGTGTATTAGAATTACATAGGTTGTTATATAGGTTTGGTGAGAGCTTAGGTTGATCAAAGATTCAAATTTCAAGTTCACTTGACCATATGCATCCTTACCTTTACCCTAGCCCCATTACAACCTTTGAATAAGCCCTCATGATGAATGTATGCATGCATTGAATAATTGTTGATTGTTAGATGAAAATCAAATCATGGAAAGCATGATTAGAAAAGAATTGAGTGATTGACCTTATACACTTGAGCGACTAGAGCGGATACACTTCCGGTGAGGGTTCGAAGCTCAATTCCTTATTCCCGGCTTTTATGAGCTTTTCTTCTTGCAAGTCTATTTGTATTTTATTTTGATATTTAAATTGGTAGGATTCATGAATCATCATACTACTTAGCCCTACATGTACATATGTGTTCTTGGGGATTGATTTACTTTTAACCAAGTAAGTAGAGGCATTTTGCATTTAGTTGCATTCATATAGATAGGTGCATATAGTTTATTTGCATTGAATAAATGTTCATATCCCTTTTCTTGTCCTTCTTTATTCTTAGCATGAGGACATGCTTAGTTTAAGTGTGGGGAGGTTTGATAAACCCCAATTTTGTGGTTTATCTTGTGCTTAATTTGGGGGATTTTATCAACTTTTCTCAAATTTATTCAATGAAATAGCATTGTTATGTATTTCTCCCTAAATTTGTGCTTAAGTGTGAAAACATACTTTTTAGGCCTTAAAATAGCTTAATTTAATTCACTTTAATTCCATTCGATGCCTTGATATGTTTGTTAAGTGATTTCAGGTTTAGAAGGCAAAGATTGGATTGAAGGAATGAAGGAAAAGCATGAAAAGTGGGAGAACTCATGAAGATATGAAGGAATCGCAAAGCTGTCAATCCTGAACTCTTCGCATTCAATTGATCATAACCTGAGATACAGAGATCCAAATGAGGCGGTTCTAGTTGCGTTGGAAAGCTAACATCCGGAGCTTCAAAAGATATAAAATTTGTCATAGTTGCCTGGCGTTTAGAGACGCGTACGTGTGCATCACTTGTACGCATGGGAAGTTGCACGTGACTCACTAAAGGCAACTCGTGGCCAGCAATTTCTAAAGCATTTTGGACCCAATCTAACCCATTTCTGATGCTATTGAACCCAAGGATTGAGGGAGGAACGAACCAAGTAGTCATAGTTGAGTTTTGCATCATGTTTTAGGTTAGAATTCTAGAGAGAAAAGCTCTCCCTTCTTTCTAGAATTTATGGTAGTTTAGGTTTAATTTTCTTAAATCCAATTTTCAATTCTTGTTTTGATTTAGTCTTCCCTTTTAATTTCTTGTTATTACATCTTTGCTCTTCTAGTTTTACTTGTCATTTCTTATTTTGCTCTCTTTTATATTGATAAACCATTATTGGATCTTAATTTCTTCTAATGCAATTTTATGTTTCCATGGCTCTTTTATGTTTATCTTCATTGCTATTGTTGATTTCTTGCTCATGATGGTTATGGATCTTGTTAATTCTTGCATTTAGTGATGTTTACTTTTCTTGCACTCCAGGTGTTTGATAGAATGTTTCCTCTAGTTTTTAGTAGTTTTCTTTACTCTTGGCCTAGGCTAAGGGAATTGAGTGACCTTGAGTCATTGGGTCTCATTGAATCGGTGATTTGAGAACCCTTGATGATCAATTTGATATCCATTGACACTAATCCACTACTAATCTAATTAGTAGATAGGTTGGGACTAATGGGTTGATGTGATCAAGCCTATTTTACGTACTTTAAGCTTAGGAGTAGATATTACGTACTTAAACCTTTTTGAGGTAGACTTAATAGGTTGGTCTCTCACAATTATCAATGTATGGTTTGTAGACAAGGATGGTGATCTCAAATTACCTATGTCTAGCCAAGAGTTCTTTCCTTTATTTTATTAGTTCTTGTTGTTTACTTTCTTGCTTTTATATATCCTTGCCAATTATAAATCAAACCCCCCTTGTTCTTCATAGCCAATAATTGAGCACTTTATTGCAATTCCTAGGGAGAACAACCCGATGTTTGAATACTTCGGTTATTTTTATTAGGGGTTTGTACTTGTGACAACCAATTTTTTGATTGGGAAGATTGTTTGTTGGTGTAGAACTATACTTGCAACGAGAATTATTTTGTGAGAAATTCTATACCGACACGACAAAATTCTCACTATCAGTCTAGGACAAGGAGACCCACTGTCTCCCTTTCTGTTTGTGCTAGTTGTTGATATTCTTCATAAAATGATCAGGGAGGCGGTGAGGAATGAACGTATCTCTCTATTTTTAGTTGGGCGGGATAACATTGAGTTGTCACACTTGTAGTTCGTAGATGATACTATCTTGTTCTGTCCTATTGAGGAAGAGACTATCAAGAACTATAAACGTTTGTTACGATATTTTGAGATGATGTTTGGGTTAAGTATTAATTTTGAGAAGTTTAGCTTTATACCAGTTAATTGTGAGCGGCGTTGGACACTGAAGATGTGTCATTTGTTGGGATGTAAGGAGGCATCATTACCAGTCAGATACTTGGACATTTCTCTAGGAGCAAATCCAAGTCTTGTTAAGACATAGAAACCAGTGATTGACAAGGTGGAAGAAAAGCTGAGTCTATGAAAAGCATAAACACTCAATAAGGCGGGTAAGCTGGTTCTCATTAAATCTATTCTTAATAGTCTGCCTATTTACTATCTCAGTTTATACAAGATACCCAAGGTTGTGGCACAGAAGTTGATCTCCCTACAAAGATGGCTCTTGTAGAGTAAAGAGGATGGAAGGAATAGGATGCCGCTAGTGAAATGGAAACTAGTAATGGCTCCAAAAAGGCAGGTGGCTTGGGAGTTGGTGATGTAGTGGTTTGAAATATAGCTCTACTTTTTAAGTGGTGATTGATATTTTCGAAAGAGAACTGTCCCCTATGGAAGAAAGTTGTTTGCTCCTGTAATAACATGAATCTTTCTGAGATGCTGAGTGGTCAGCCAATACCTACAAGAGGGGGTCCATAGAAGGATATTTGTCAATTACAAATCAGGGAGCCACATGTGAGAGAAAGGATGATCAGAGGCTTGTCCATGGATTTAGGGACTGGCAAAATAATCTGATTCTGGGAGGATAGCTGGTTACCTAGTGGTGCATTGAAAGATGTGTTTCGAAGACTTTTCTCGGTCTCAAACCTTAAAGGATCTATTATAGGGGATTGTGGATTTTGGGATGGGTTAGAGTGGATTTGGAGTTTCCAATGGAGGAGAGAGTTATTCCAATGGGAGTTGGAGCTAGTAAACCAACTTCATGAAAGGTTGCAATCAGTTAAGCTAACAAATGAGAGAGAGGATAGAGTGATTTAGAAGTTTGATAGATCAGGTATTTTTTTGACTAACTCCTTTGTGCAGGTGTTGCAAGCAGAAGTTCTTTCGGAGGAAATCACAAGCTATAGCTTCACTAGTGCTATTTGGAGAGGTTTCATCCCACCAAGGATTGAGCTATTTTCTTGGTTTGTGTTGGTTAGTAGGGTGAATACTAAGGATAGATTGTGTAAGTTAGGTGTTATTGACCAGAATGATAATATATGTGTGTTTATGTTGAAAGTCTGTAGAGTCTGCATTTCATTTGTTTATTGGTTGTGAGCTTACTTGGCAGGTGTGGTGTGTTTGGCTGTTCGCTCTTGGGAGGACATGTACAATGCCAGGTTCTCTAAAGCAGCACTTTAAAAGTTGGACAAATATTTCAACGAGAAAGGATGAGAGGAAGCGGTGGTTCATTGGATTCTTTGCTATTATTTGGACAATTTAGCTAGAAAGGAATGATAAAATCTTCAAAAATCAAGTCTCAAGTGTGCAGGAAATTATAAACTGGTCCTTTAATTTCTCTAAGGAATGGATTGGTGGTGAACTCTTTGGTTTTCGATGGCAATGCCGAAGATGAATTGGGGTTGTCATGTACTTTGAGTTGTCAACTGTTGTTTACTGGTTTATTTTGTTTTATCTTTAACGCTCCACCATGTGTGTTGAGCTCTTTACTTAAAAAAAAAATATTTTTCTGAGTTAAAAAATGTAAATTTCTGTGAAAATTGCGTAAAAATGCGTACCGGTAAATTAGCCAGTAGTACTGGCTTAAATCTTTCGGTACTGTGTGAGAGTGGTAAAAACTGTAGAAAAACTTATAAAAATATTTAAAGTCGAAAACCGGGTGCTAATTTTAAAGGTTTGTCCCAAAGTTGGGCCAAACGGGCCAAAAACACTAACGGGTTAGACCGGGGCCAAGTTGGGTCCAAGCCCAACATGTATAAACACACAAATGAACCCATTTCAGCCTCATAACTCATTAAACACTAAACCTAGCAGCAACATGAGTTGAGAGAAGAAAAGGGAAAAACACTATTCACTTCATCACTTTTTCGATCATAACTCGAGCTACGATGCTCCAATTCGTGTGCCGTTTGCGGCTACGCGAAGCTCTCGCCTATCCCGTCACTTCTAGCTAGGTATTGTGGTAAGCTCTTAGAAAATTCCTGTCCAATTTTTAGTCATTATGAATTTTAAAATTTTGGGTTTTGGTTTGAGTGGATTTTTGTGATTTTGGGTGTTTAGGTACACTCTAGCACTTGGTTTCTATAGAATTTTGTCCTAATCAACTATGGGTAAGGTAAGCTTGCTCTTATCCCTTGTGAAATTGTGTATTTAGGAACTCTAGGTATTGATTTTTGGTAAATTAATGTGTTGGAAAATTTGATTGTTGATGCTTGTTGGAGTGTATTGGTTGATGCTTGAAGGGTTGATTTGGACTCAAATTTAGTGTGTGGTTCATATTGGAAATCGGCCAAGGTATGGTTTCGATTTTCTCTATGTAATATGTAATATTTCTTGACACTTAGGCTAGTGGACAATAGGATAGGTTTGAATTGTTGATAGTGGATTATGATTATTGATGTTTGTGATGATTTTGATTAATTATATTGATAATTGTTG